>NC_080103.1:47465710-47840710 GCF_950005125.1 Chionomys nivalis | reverse complement strand
ATCAAATGCCAGTAGCTTCTTAAGTAGCCACATTCTTATCATATGTTTCTCTTCGAATTGAAAGAGTATACTTAATGTTTATTTTTCATTTTTGTATAACTGCTTCATTTCATGAAGGAAATCAATAATCCATTACTTTTAAACATTGCATTTTACATAAAACTTAAATAATACATTACCCACAATAGAACTTGCTTACGTAATAGAAACCAAAAATACAAGAGTCTATAAATGCCCCGTATGCACCAATACTTCCAACTCCTATTAATATTTCCTAATTTCCCTGAACTACACTATGTGCTTAACAAAAGATTTCATGATTTATGCAAACTAATATACACATGTATAAATTAAAATAAATTTATATTTATTATTTAATCTAAAAGAATAATATATATTAAACAATAATGCAATTATGTGTAATATAAATTATCATGAAAATTAATCAAAATTACTCTGATAATTTCAATCATTTGTAGAATTCTGGAAAATTTAGTACAATCTTTTGAAAGGATTTTAAACTAAGTAATACCTCTATATGGATCATGATTTGATAAAGAGAATATTTTCTCATAATTTTTCCATAAAATTGATAATTATGGGGCATTATGAGAACAGTCACTGGGTCTCAAAGAGTAGAGAATTCTCTCCACATTAACACTGTGAATGCTGACTCCTTTCAGCTTTCACTAAATTAGCAGCAATGGCATTTAATTTTTTTCTAGCTCACATCTGAAGTAGAATTATATATTTAGTACTCTATAATCAAAGCATAATAAATCTGAATATCATATTTACAAAAGTAAGCTAATTATTCTAGTCATTTGAAAGGATGAATGAGGTTGAGAACTGAATTTCTTCTGAGCTGTTCAACTTCTAAATTGGCTCTCACTGGTTTCCGTTTATTGAATAGGAAAGATTCAAACATACTATTATGACCTTTTGCCCTCACTTATTGACTGGTTGATTGATTGGCACGAGGCGTTACCACTTAGCCCAGGTTGGCCATGAACTCACAGTGCCCTTCCCTCAGCTCTCTGAAAATGGAGGATTATAAGCATGTACCACTGTACTGGGGTTTTATTTATTTTAAACATCAATACTACTAATGACTATGATTAGCTTTCATGCAGTAAATTACCTAGAGGTGACATTTAACCAAGTGGGTGTAAACAAGCATTTGCATTTCTTACACCTCCCAGCCATGGACCCTCACAGGCTCCTTTAATCTTCTGCTCCTTCCTCAGGCCACAGTGCTACAAAGGTCAGCAGTCCATGGTCTTTGTCTGAGGTGATCCCCGTCTCCTATCAATAAGCTCCCTTTCTGCCTCAAATTTAGGAGAATTTCCACAGAGGCGACCATCTACTCAAGAACTTTTATGAGGATAAGGAGGGCTGGAAACGTCAAAGTATGGTCACAAGTTCATGGCAACAGCAGGGCACTAATTTGATTTGTTACTCCAAAATGGAACAGACAAATTTTTGTGTGTAATTGGATCTGCACTAAGCAAAGAGAAACAGGAGTAGAGGAGCCAGACCGGTAATGCAGTGAGCTACCTGACAGCATGACGGACAAGTTCAGTTCAGAACAGTCCCTCGGACAGGGCACAGGGACACGAGACAAGAGTAAACTCTGACACAGCACTAGCGCATGTTCTGACCTGAGGCTGAGCAGAGATTGGACCACACACAACATATGAATCTTAGAGAAGGGGCCTAAAAGGTGCAAATGTAAGTGCTCAGCCCTGAGTTCATATAGGGATAAGCACCATTATGAGGACTTAGGAGGTTGTATTCTAATATACTTATATAACCCAACACACACACACACACACACGCAAAAAAGAAAATGAGGTCATGAATTTGAGAGAGAAGGGTGTACATGTGAGGGACAGGAAGAGGTCCGAGTCACGGCACCAACTTTATGATTTTAAAAATCCTGGCGTGCCCCCGGCGGGCTCACAGAGCAGCCACTAGCCCAGCAGAGACGGTTGTGGGTCCCTGCAAGATCCCAGGGTGGTTTACAATCAGTCGCCCTTCCTGGGTGGGCAGCCCCGCCATTTGCCAAGGGGGCAGAGACAGCCTGCGGCAGGTCCCGGAGAGCCAAGCAGGCGGATGTGAACAGGTGACGGATAAAAGGCACATAGACACAGTAAATAGGCATAAAGCTGAACATTTATTACTTAAAGGAGAGAGAGAGAGAGAGAGAGAGAGAGAGAGAGAGAGAGAGAGAGGCAAAGACACGTGTGCACATGCCAAGAGGACAGTAAGAGAGATTCAAGATGGCGGGGCAGGAGTCAGAGGTCACTGGGAGTGGGCGTGGCCTGTCCCTTAAAGGGACCAAAAGAATAACAGTAATTATACTATAATTTAAAAACATATATTATAAAACAAAACAAAAGTCGGCATTAAACCTTCAAAATCTGGGGAGGCCTAAAGCGATCGCATGGGTTGAGGTAGATGAACAGCAAAGGATTTTTTTTTTTAGGTGAACTCAAGGCAAAAGGTATTTATTCAGAGACACAGACACATTTCAAAAACATTCAAAGTCATCCAAATGCATACTGACTAAACATCCTTGTTACCTAGAAAACAGCAGAGTTTCCACTGCATCCTGATCCTGAGGCACCAACAAGGATTCTGCTACAATATACAAACCCGGAAGAGCTGTAGTTTAAACTGTATGCCTTTAAACATACAGCTCAGTTGGTGATGGAATTAAAACATGCCAATGCCAAGAAATCCTTCCTGCCTTACCCTCCTAAAAAGTTTATTCCACTTAGCATCAGTATCTGTGGACACTCAAACAGAACTGATGTTTGAGGTGTGTTTAACAATGAAACAGAAAATTGATAAGATGAACCTATGTTTTAAATTCAAATACATCATAGTTCCAATCCCACCATAGTTTCTACCATCTATAGTGATTGAGAACAAATCATTCTTGCTCTTTGAAGTTGTGACAATAAGACACTTCTCCATACTAAAAGTAATGATATCTACTACATGAGCTCTCTGCGCATGCTTTCTGGAGATTGAGGAAATGTATAGGATGTATACGAACTAGTCACTGGAACAAAACAAGCAGCCCTTGTTGCTGCTGCACTACTGTTAATGCTATCAATATAATTCATGTATGGTGTCAGCACCATCTTTTTAGTAATGTCAAGACTTAATGTTCAACTCAATTTTCCATTAACTTACCTTTACTTAACTAAGTGCTAGATTCTTTTCCAGCTCATGTACCAGCTCATGTCAGGCTTCTGCACATCTGTAACTAAGGCCAATTTGGCTGATGGCAGTTCAGAAATGGTACTTGAGTCATGTCATCACTGAACACTTGCTCCTTCCAAACTTCTACTTGTGTGTATGCAGAAGACAGTGAGAGCAAACCACGGCCTCATCATTTTTTTCTAACCGTAAAAATTAAGTTAACAAGTTCTTAAAATAATTACTGTTTTTAAATCTTGCATTTATCAGTAATGTTCACATATATGCATATATATATGTACAATTTCTGAGACAACCATTGTTTTCAAAATACAAAAGAGTTGTTTTTGCTTATATATCTTTATAGAACAGTATTCTGGAAAAGAATTATGAGTAGACTTTATCAAATAATAAAGAACATGTAATCACAAATAGCCCCCGAATTCTAATAGCAAGTGACTATTTTAAACCCTAGTCCAGTAAAAAGTAGTTCAAACTTAAAATAATGAGGAAATTTTAAAATAAGTTACATTGCATTAATTCATGTCACTAATTATGGTGTCTAGTATATTTAAAATTAATGCAATAAATGTGGATTTTTTTAAAAAAATTAGATAATACAAATGTTTTCGCTAGAAAATCTAAACAACAGAATCATACTCTTCATTCAAACAAATTTACATTCTAAGTTTTGCACAAATTTTCTATTTCCCACCTTATCACTGCCTGGGGGACCAGCCTCCAGCAGCGCAACATAGCCACGGGCACACCCTAAAATGTATAGCAACTTCTCTTTTATCACTGAGCGCATAACAGATCAGTCAAGCAAAGCAGGCGGCAGTGTCACAAGGCGTGACTAATAGTTGGAGGTAGGCTTGCGGCAGCTGCAGAAGTAAAAGTGAGTGCACTGGATCCAAAACGCAAATGCAGAAGAGATGAAAAACAGGTTTACATCACTTAACAGCTTTCTTTTTGTATTTTAAAACATATTGCATAATATAAAAGAAACCTGAATTTTCTTCACTGACTCCTAGATAAATCCACATGAAATTGTTCTTGTTTCAGAAAAAGACTCATATTCTGTGAAAAACAATTTGCCCAAAAATGCCATTAGTGAAATTTCCAGTCTGCTCATTGGTGTGAACTGGAGGTCATGACAGGCTATAGAAATAACATATGATCTTACGCGGATAAACAGATTCTCTGTGGTGACAGTATAAGTTTGTCTCAGTGCAAAGGTGTTTGGACCTAAACGCCCTGAGATATCACTTAAGATAAAAGTTTCAGAGCCGGGAGGTGGTGGTGCACGCCTTTAATCCCAGCACGCGGGAGGCAGAGGCAGGCGGATCTCTGTGAGTTCGAGGCCAGCCTGGTCTACAAAGAGCTAGTTCCAGGACAGGAACCAAAAGCTATGGAGAAACCCTGTCTCGAATATCAAAAAAAAAAAAAAAAAAGAAAGAAAGAAAAGAAAAGTTTCATGGGGTTATGATAAACACTTCCATTTTCACATAGTAATGAAGAAAGCCAGGCCTAGGAAAGACTTTTGAATTGGATAGCACACCATCTACTGCTCCACATACCCTGCTCTATACAATTCTGAAGCCTGTGAGTAGAAAACAGGAAATCTGATGAATATGAATAATACAAGTGTCCTTCTCCTATGTAGAGTACATCTTTGTAACCAGTCTTATCCCTTTATTATTCATGATTTAAAAAGTGAAGAAAGCAGTAATGAAAAGTGGTATAAAAATATGTTCTTGAGAAAAAAAAAGCCACTGCCAATTGACATTCACCATAAGCTGCATAGATTAGAATGAATGGTGTTTTGCTAACTGAAACATACAACTTTAATGGTTTACATTTACACATTTTATCTAAAAATTATGAGATGATATCTCTAGCTCACTCTCAGCACTGTATATTGGGATACACTTAAAAATAAAATTAAATGTACATCCTAAGGATAAACAGTGTACATTGAGGAAAACTAATGATATAGAACAATATAAATTTTATCATTAAAAATCTTGATGAGGAGTAATTGGTTATCTCTATAAACATATACATATGAGCAACACTAAATGACTCAGCAGAGAGAGAGAGAGTAAATACAGTCAGTACACACATAAAATTTGGAAAAAAAACTATTATTTCATTTTTAAATGTTTAAATAAGATCTGATGAGATGGCTCAGCAGGCAAGAGCTCTGGTTGTCAAGTCTATGACCTGAGTTCAAACCATGGAACCTACACAGAAGAGAGCCAATCCCAAGTTGTCCCTTGACCTACACATGTTTACTATGGCAAACACAAAGAAGACAAGCCAAAAAAAGAGAGAGGAGAGGAAGAAAGGAGAGAGATAAATTTTAATGACTAGATTAGAAACTGATACTTGATCACAACAAGACTTTAAACCCCAAGAAAAATTTCCAAGATAAGATCAGTGATAACTAAGTAGGTTGTCTAATAACTTCCTGACTGATACCAACAAATGGGGCTTCATGAAACTGAAAGGCTTCAGTACCACAAAGGAAACAGTTAGTTGACTGTAGAGGCAGTCTACAGAATGAGAAAAAAAATTGCCAACTATGTATCTGACTGATTTTCATGTCTAAAATACACAAAAAAAAAACAAGAAATGTGCTCAAAATTTACGAAGAACTAAACACCAACAAGACAAACAACTTTAAAGTAGGTTATGAAGCTGAACAGATGGTTCACAGAAGAATAATTACAAATGGCGAAGAAATATTTTTTTAAATTTCTTTTTTTTTATTATTTTTATTCTTTTTTAATTGAAATTTCCACCTGCTCCCCGTTTCCCATTTCCCTCCCCTCCTCCCAAATATTGCCCCCTCCCCTCAGTCCCCTCCCCCTATCCCCACTCCTCTTCTCCTCCCCCCACACCATTCCCCCTCCCTCTCGATACTGAAGAGCAGTCCAAATTCTCTGCCCTGCGGGAAGACGAAGGTCTTCTATCTATGTCCAGGAAGGTGAGCGTCTAAACAGGCTAAGCACCCACAAAGCCAGTTCATGTATTAGGATCGAAACCTAGTGCCATTGTCCTTGGCTTCTCATCAGCCTTCATTGTCCGCCATGCTCAGAGAGTCCAGTTTCAACCCATGCTTATTCAGTCCCAGACCAGCTGGCCTTGGTGGGCTCACAATAAATCAGTTCCACTGTCACAGTGGGTGGGTGCATCCCTCGTGGTCCTGGTTTCCTTGCTCATGTTCTCCCTCCTTCTGCTTCTCATTTGGACCTTAAGAGCTCAGACCGTTGCTCCAAATTGAGACTCTGTCTCTACCTCGATCCATCGCCAGATGAAGGATCTAAGGTGATATGCAAGATATTCATCAGTATAGGATAGGGTCATTTCAGGTTCCCTCTCCTTAGTTGCCCAAGGTACCAGCTGGGGACATCTCCCTGGACACCTGCTAACCCCTCTAGAGTCAAGTTTCTTGCCAACCCTAAGATGGCTCTCTTAGTTAGGATATATACTTCGCTGCTCCCGTATCCTCCCTTCCTATATCCCAACCATCCCAATCCCCCGAGCTCCTCCCATCCTCCCCTTCTCATGTTTCTCATCCCATTTCCCCTTTGCCCCTTGCCACCTCACCCGCAAGTTCCCAGTTTTTGCCCTGCAATCTTGTCTACTTCCCCTCTCCAGGCGGATGACTATATGATTTTATTTGGGTTCACTTTCTTATTTAGCTTCTCTAGGATCACAAATTATATGCTCAATGTCCTTTATTTATGGCTAGAAACCAATTATGAGTGAGTACATCCCATGTTCCTCTTTTTGGGTCTGGGATACCTCACTCAGGATAGTGTTTTCTATTTCCATCCATTTGCATGCAAAATTCGAGAAGTCGTTGTTTTTTACCGCTGAGTAGTACTCTAATATGTATATATTCCACACTTTCTTCATCCATTCCTCCATTGAAGGGCATCTAGGTTGTTTCCAGGTTTTGGCTATTACAAACAATGCTGCTATGAACATAGTTGAACAGATACTTTTGTCATTTGATGGGGCATCTCTTGGGTATATTCCCAATAGTGGTATTACTGGATCTTGGGGTAGGTTGATCCCAATTTTTCTGAGAAACCGCCACACTGATTTCCAAAGTGGTTGCACAAGTTTGCAGTCCCACCAGCAATGGATGAGGGTACCCCTTTCTCCACAACCTCTCCAGCAAAGGCTATCATTGCTGTTTTTGATTTTAGCCATTCTGACAGGTGTAAGATGGTATCTCAAAGTTGTTTTAATTTGCATTTCCCTTATCGCTAAGGAGGTTGAGCATGACCTTAAGTGTCTTTTGGCCATTTGAATTTCTTCTGTTGAGAATTCTCTGTTCAGATCAGTGCCCCATTTTTTTATTGGGTTCATTAGCATTTTAAAGTCTAGTTTCTTGAGTTCTTTATATATTTTGGAGATCAGACCTTTGTCTGTTGCAGGGTTGGTGAAGATCTTCTCCCAGTCAGTGGGTTGCCTTTTTGTCTTAGTGACAGTGTCCTTTGCTTTACAGAAGCTACTCAGTTTCAGGAGGTCCCATTTATTCAATGTTGTCCTTAATGTCTGTGCTGCTGGGGATAAACGTAGGAAGTGATCTCCTGTACCCATATGTTGTAGAGTACTTCCCACTTTTTCTTCTATCAGGTTCAGTGTGTTCAGACTAATATTGAGGTCTTTAATCCATTTGGACTTGAGTTTTGTGCATGGTGATAGATATGGATCTATTTTCATTCTTCTACACGTTGACAACCAGTTCTGCCAGCACCATTTGTTGAAGATGCTCTCTTTTTTCCATTGAATACTTTTAGCTCCTTTATCAAAAATTAGGTGTTCATATGTTTGTGGGTTAAAATCAGGGTCTTCTACTTGGTTCCATTGATCGACTTCTCTGTTGTTATGCCACTACCAAGCTGTTTTCAATACTGAGGCTCTGTAATAGAGTTTGAGGTCAGGGATTTTGAAAGGGAGTGATTAGATTGGGGTGTATATAGTAGTATGTTAATTGTGTTTAAATAAATAGAGCTTGCCTGAAGATCAGAGAACAAAGCAGCCATACTAGTCCACCATACAGGCCAGGGAGTGGTGGCACACACCTTTAATCCTATGACTCTACTTGGGACAGAGAGGCAGTAGGACCTGTTAGTTCAAGGCCACACATGGCTACACAGGATTCCTGGAGATGGGATCTTGCCCATTTTCAGTCTGAGGTAGAAGTAAGAGCCAGGAGTTGGCTGTTTTGCTTTTCTGATTTTCAGCCCAAACATACATACACCTGTAGCACAATGTGTCTCTGGGATTTTACTAACTGTCCTGCAGGCGTATGTGAGAATTGTTAGAGAAAGGAGTGGACATTGTAGCATGCATGGTATTCTCCATGAATTAAGCTAAAAAATAAAAGGAAAACAAAGGTCATAATTAAAACACAAACCTTACAAAGACAAATTCAAAGAAAAAGAAAGACATCAGCCATTAAGAAGAAGCAGCTTCTATAGAGAATATTTTAGTTTGTTTCCTTTCTCATTCTCAGCAGAATGGTAAGGCAGAGTGGATTCTGAAAATTCCTTCCAGGGAAGAGCTTTGGATCCTGACAGCTACGTGTGGCATTCACTGACAGGGTGTACATCAAAACAAAGGGAACGGATCTGTAGTGCCTGCTCCAGAAAGCAGGAGTGAACTGTCTGTGTACCTTACAATACAACAGTGGTTGGTAGTCATGAAAAGACAAAGGCAATACAGTCAGTAATCAAAACATGAAAAGTTTAAGGCATACTCAAATTAAACTTGTAAAGACTGTTAGTACTAATGTGAGAAAATACGTGCATCATAAATAAGTGTGTAATTGGTGAATGTTTCTCTGAAAGAATTACCCCCTTTTTTCGTAATACCTGAGGCACGTCTGCCCTGTATTCCTGTCTCCCTACGCACCTGCTTACAGCTGCATTCCACCCTTGATCTCTACTGCTCTATCATTTCCATCAACACACTTCCCTTTTCTCCAAGGCAAAAACGACCATCTGGTAATGGCATTGCTTCTGAATCATGTGATTATGGTCACAGCTCACTATTGACACAAAACCATATGCCACTTAAAGACAAGGCTCATGGTTTTACTTAGTCCTTACCAACTAGAACTAAGTTTGTTGAGTATGTAAGTTTCCACGGTTTTATAATTAGAAATATGAAGAGCTCTTCAAAATGAAGTTCAGTGAAACTACTGTTTAAAATTATGAATGTCATATTTGTTACAGCTTTATTCACTGTAGCAAATAATTAGAATCAACCTATATGCCATCAACAGATGAATGGATAGGGAAAAATTGGAATGAATATATATATAAATTATATTGATATATGGTTGATATTGATATAGATTTCACTATATTATATATATATGAATACCACTCCACTCTAAATAAAATTGATAGATTTAGAAAGTATACTATTAAGCAAAATCAAACATCTCAGAATAAAATGCATGTCTCCTCTCATGCACAGACTCCCTCCAATTTATATGAAAGCAGAATATGTGAACATACAGTATACTATGAAATAAATAGAACAAGAAAGGCTAAATATAAGAGATGAGGGAGGACTTGACAGATAAGTTACATGAGTTTTGAAAAAAATATAGGAAGCTAATGATTTTCTAGTTCTAATTCTGTCATGATTTTGTTAGTTTTGATGATGGGTAAGGGCATAAATTATATTTGCTAACAAAAGTATAGCATTTATTATGAAGCTCAGCAGCTTCCATTTCAAATGCCAATTCTAACTCAATGTAAATTTTAAAGACTTTGGGTCCAGCTAATTTTGATATGTGATGCTTTATTTATTTTCAAGAATTTATAATAAGGTTTATAAAATAAAATAAAAATTCAACTAAAATAGTGAAAAATAAAAATTAATGTACCAAAAGTTGTTGACTATATAATATGCATTTAAATTGTGAAATTAAAAATGCAATGGGATGTACATGGTGGACCCAAACAACCATGTATCAGTAAATCACCAAGGTAGTTTATGAAAAAGCAATATATCCCATATCCAACTAAAGTCATCTCTGGCTGAAAGAAATAAAAATGATTTTAAATCTTTCTACTAATTTTTATAAACAATGTGCTTTTACTCAGAATGATCTATCAAGCTATTTTCATTGTGACAATGCAAGGAATCTAATATAGGATTCTGATGACTGAATCTTTAATTTTTTTAGAACAGTAAATTGAACAAATGTGAAACAGATTTGGAAATGGACAAGAAGCAAACAATATATGCATATATATGTATGCTAAAATATATCTATGAAATATCTGATAATACAGCTTGGGAGTTTTTATGTAATCTAAACTTTACACAAGAAAAACAGAACTGGAGCAAGAGATGATTACTGTGCTTTCAGTAAATGATGTTCTCAAATAAGATCTATTTATCTGCATTTTATAAGAAAAGGCACATACTAAAATGTAAACTGTTCTCTCTCATTCTTTAGGGGGATCTGATAAAACTACTAAACCAAATACAATCTTTCAATTCACTTAATGTTGTGATGCATATTAATGTCATTTTCTTACCTTGTTATTTTCGATATATAAAGTAGATACAATTCCCAAAGATAAAAATAATTCCATTGTTTGTTGTGTAAAAGCCTACAGTATATTTTAATAATGCCCAGAGCATATAACTAGAGATTTTAGGAATGTCCTTAAAGCAGTTTGAATTATTTTTATTTCTTAATAGAGTTTTAAAAGCATATTCTTTACAAATTTCACTGCTTTGGTACTAAACTAGTTCATTATTTAAAAGAACAGAAATGGTGCCATTCTTCATATTAAAATGGTTTTCTAGTCTTTTGTCATATTTTAACAGAAATAAATAAGATGCATACTTTTTTGCTGTTAGAGAATACATGCATAGAACATGTTCTAATAAAGTCCACACCCAAATCCCTCCACTCCTATCCCTCTCCTAACCATCCAGCACGTCTCCAGTTTCATGAGTTTCCAGTGCTACCCCTGTGTGCTGGGCATCAGGCTATCTACTTAGGAAATTGCATCCTTGAAGAAAATTGACTCTCCCTCTTCCAATAGCAATCAATTGTCCATGGCTACCAAGCTATGGATAGAACTTTATAATTACAATGACATGTTCGCCCCATGCTTGGATTGTGTGGCTTCATCCTATGCAGGTCTTGTGCATTCTCAAGAATAAACCTGTATCTACTTCTCAAATAGTAGGACACTACAGTGATTTACTTTCAGATTTTAGCTTTACAACATTTTTTAAAACTTGAACTCAAAACATCACCTCAGCCAAAATAGATGAAAGAATTTACATGGTGCTATTACAAAAATATTTTAGTTTTGTATGCTAATTACTTTGGCAAAAACTTTCTTTGAAGTCCCCTCATCTTCTTGGAAGAGTAGCCTCTAAAAGGAATTAAAGATCATGAATTTCCTTCCTGGGAATCTCATCTGCCAAGCACAATTAAGTGGGAATAGAAGCTGACACCACACCTGGAAACTGTGGTCACGGGTTACCACTGATTCTTCCAAATGCCTGTATTAAGTAGGCTTAGAGTTTTTATTTGTTTTGTTGATGATTCAGTGGTAAAAAATATCTTACAGACTGAAACAATTCCACCCAACCAGTTGGGTAGTCTTGGTTGAGGAATTCAGTTCACATCATGACATAGACACAAGGGAAGAGGTGCTAGTTAGCTGGCTGTCTTCTTTTTTCTCTTTTAACCCCTTAAAGTACCAAACACAGGCAACGATACCATCTACAGTCAAGGAAGTTCCCTTCCTCCATGCTATTCCTCTCTGAAAAGTTCTCTTACACATACCCAGACATGCCTAAATTTACTTAAATTGTAAATTTAGTCAACTTAACAAGATTAAGTATCACAGGGCCCATTCATCTCTCCCTCGAACCATTATTTTCATCCCAAATTTCCATTTTCTACATTCCTCTTTTCATGGGGAAATGCTGTCAGAACTAGATCTCATGAATTTGGCTAGTTGCCTTTATTTCTTATACTACTCACATGCGTGTGACAGCATTTATTTTCTCAGGCTAATCTTTCTACTGCCAGTATAATTTATAGATTCAATTACCCAACTCTTACCAGGTAGATGGCAAGTTTTTCCTATACCTATTTAATTTTTCATGGTATTCAACAAATTCTGACTTATACCTCAAACTTATCAGGTAAATCATTTATAAGTTTATAATTTATACATTTAGATTATTATCAAAAAGAGTGATTTCATAAACAACTACAAATATAAAGAAAGCCTGCTGCATGACACATCTATGAACATTGTGTGTAGTTTATGTTGGAATATCAGACAAAGCAGCATGACCCTCTGCAGCATATTGTCTGAGGCATGTTAAGATCATGACTTCTTCAAGAAGTCTAACTTGTACAGAGCGACAAAACGGCATACAAAATATATGCAAGTATTACATGAGATGATAAGAAGGAAAATTTTATGACAGCGGAAGTTATAAGATACCCAAACTGTACTGTTTCCTTCGTTCTATCTCACGGCAGGCCTTCTAACAATAAGCATGCCAGTATCTCACAATGATAAACAAATGACTGCTATCATGTGTTCCTCGTTCTGCGTCAGTGTTAAGTCTGGTATGTGCCTGCAATTGTCAACATTTGAAAGTGTGTTCTTGAGGGAAAATATATGATACATTTCAGCCATTCCCTTCCAGTCTATGAATGATTAATCAGTTTTACAATTCTAGTGCGAAGTCTGTAAGATTCAATTGAAAACTTTTGAAAGATACAAGATAAAGCAGACTAATCTGTGTCTACATCAGTACATATAAAATAGAGCAATACCTTGATTTAGAGACTAAGATGGCCTAGGATACAGTTAGGAAATGTGACAAGGGTAAAAAGAACAGCTGCAAATAGACACCTGCCTCTCATAGATCATTTCAGAGTGAATGTACCATCTGTTTTCTTGAAAATCCAGTCTCTTCATAAAGCATGCTGTAGTAAAAAAGGGTAGCTCAGAAACAGCCATGGTATCTGGATGAAGAGAGATAAATACCAACAGAGTCTGGATATTAGCCTAACTGGGGAGAGAGAATGGTCAGCAGACGACACTTTACACTGCAAGGGATACTCTACCTTCATAGAAATTGCTCTTCACAAGAAACAAAGATGCCTTTTATATTTTAAAAAATCACCAGAATCAAACATCATTATATACATACATACATGTATACATACATATACAATGTGAAACTATGCACTAAATTCAAATATTAACATAGTAGAGCCTATTATCACCACTGCAAAGAAATACAAACATCAATCAAACAACTTATTGGGGATAACATTTAAAAACTGTCAACCTACAATTTTTATTCCAATTATTCTTTTCTACCTCATGTGACTTTCTATTTTTTTAATTTATTTATTTTTATTCTTTTTTAATTAAAATTTCCACCTGCTCCCCGTTTCCCATTTCCCTCCCACTCCTCCCACATATTGTCCCCTCCCCCTATCCCCACTGCTCTTCTCCTCCCCCCACTCCATTCCCCCTCCCTCTCGATACTGAAGAGCATTCCAAATTCCCTGCCCTGCAGGAAGACCAAGGTCCTCCCACTTCTATCTACGTCCAGGAAGGTGAGCATCCAAACAGGCTAAGCTCCCACAAAGCCAGTTCATGTATTAGGATCGAAACCTAGTGCCATTGTCCTTGGCTTCTCATCAGCCTTCATTGTCCGCCATGTTCAGAGAGTCCAGTTTCAACCCATGCTTATTCAGTCCCAGTCCAGCTGGCCTTGGTGGGCTCCCAATAGATCAGTTCCACTGTCACAGTGGGTGAGTGCACTCCTCGTGGTCCTGACTTTCTTGCTCATGTTCTCCCTCCTTCTGCTCCTCATTTGGACCTTAAGAGCTCAGTCCGTTGCTCCAAATTGGGTCTCTGTCTCTATCTCGATCCATCGCCAGATGAAGGTTCCGCAAGTTCCCAGTTTTTGCCCGGCAATCTTATCTACTTCCCCTATCCAGGCGGATGACTATACGTTTTTCTTTGGGTTCACTTTCTTATTTAGCTTCTCTAAGATCACAAATTATATGCTCAATGTCCTTTATTTATGGCTAGAAACCAATTATGAGTGACTACATCCCATGTTCGTCTTTTTGGGTCTGGGTTACCTCACTCAGGACAGTGTTTTCTATTTCCGTCCATTTGCATGCAAAATTTGAGAAGTCGTTGTTTTTTACCACTGAGTAGTACTCTAATATGTATATATTCCACACTTTCTTCATCCATTCCTCCATTGAAGGGCATCTAGGTTGTTTCCAGGTTCTGGCTATTACAAACAATGCTGCTATGAACATAGTTGAACAGATACTTTTGTCATATGATAGGGCATCTCTTGGGTATATTCCCAAGAGTGGTATTACTGGATCTTGGGGTAGGTTGAACATAAAGCATACTGGAAGCTATGTGAGCAGGTGATCTTTTGGCTTCTGAAGTAGCTCTTTCAGACAAAGCTTTATCTGTCTGTACAGCAAGCAGAGCATTGGTCTCTCCATATGCCTGACAGATTTCAGTGTCAGTTCAATAGTATAATAAGGACTATTTGGGGCTTATGAACACTCTGCCTAGAATACTGCACATGACCTCTTTAGCATTACTAAATAGTAGGTGGGGAGGAAAAGAGACTGAGTTGTTAAAGTTTTGAACCTAATGGGCATGTGTTGAAAGGACTTCAATATAAGCTAGAATGTAGTCTGTTAACTTGAGACTGAACATATCTATCATCTAAATGACAATTCATTATAATATTCTTCCTCTCTGTCTACGACAAGTAATCTGAACCTGTTTCTTCTGAGAGAGAAGGGGCACTGATAGATGAAGCTTTGTATTATAGTGATGGATCTACCAAATTAGCCTTTCCTTGGTAGTTGTTGAGCAACTGAGCTATAAAGACAGCTCCCCCCACACATTCTGATATCAATTATTGAATGCTTCATCACATATAACTACTAGACTCAAAATACAACAATGATTCCAGAAGAATTAAAAAAAAATACGTGACCCATGATGGAGGAGATTATTTAACTCCCATAATGAATGAAAACTAGTGATTTCTTGATTTATAGTTCTTCCATGGAATATGTCTACAAAATAATAACATTACTATATAAGAAGCTATTGCTATAACTGTCCAATCCTCATACAGAATAAATAAGGTCTGATTAGAAGATTCTCTGAGAACTTACTTATGAAGGAGGTATAAGTGACCTATGTGTAGTTTTCAGAACCTTAGATATGGGTATTCTTTTATATTAATTATATAGATATGAAGAGGGAGGTTCCAAAAGGATAAAAAATCATCACTATTGTATTTAATATTGACTATCAACTTTTCAGTATTGACCTAGATAGAATCACTGAAAAAACAAGGCTTTGAGCATGTCTATGAGACATTTCTAGGCTAAATTAACAGAGATGGTGTGATCCTCACTAATTGTAGGCTGCTTTATTCCATGGGCAAATGTCCTGGACTGAATAAAAAGGGAGCCAAGCACAGGCTTTCATCACTCTCTGCTTGCTGACAGCAGACACGGTGTGACCAGCTACCTCAGGCTCCACTGTTATGATTTCCCTGCCACGATGGACTGCACCCTCAAACCATGAGCCAACACAAATGCTTCCCTCCTTAAGTTACTGTTGCCATGCATTTTAGCCACATAAATGAGAAAACATAGTCACAAAGTTAATAGATGAAAGAGATTAGTTTGGTAGATTTTTTTGTTATAATCATTCACATATGTGTGTACTTTAACAATATACTATTGATATTTATTTCAATTAGAAGTGCCCAATTATATACAAGTGAAATGTACTGGATAAACCACAGAAAATAATCAAAAAGAAGGTGGAAGTTATTTTCTAAAGCTTCTGTTGCCAAAATATCCCTCTGAATGCACAGATGTCCTAAATGTCAAGCTTGTTGAAGTATTTAAAATAATCCCAGATAAAACCTATTTGTAGCCATCACAAACACCTATGTGAGTAAAATGGAGTCATTCCTAAGAAATAAGAATACAATTTATTTGGAGAGAGCTTAGTATGGCGAAAAGCAAAACAAAACCCTTCACAAACCTGGCTTAGCTATTAATGAACCACACATGGGCAAGCTCCTTTCTCACTCTAACCCTGTCTCTTAGCAACAGAATGAAGATTTAAGCATCCATGTAGCAAGATGTATTTAGGATTAGTACTGGATGCAAGGGTCTTTATGACATGATCATGTCCCCAGAATCACCATGTTATTTTCTAATATGAATTATATAAAACAAAAGTGTAATTAACAATTCTTGTGAACTTCTATTGTAAGGAACAACAAATGATTTCAATAATTAAAAAAATTAGAAAACACAGAATACATGCCACTCCAAACTGTTTAGAATAAAGTTAGAAATGATTAAGTCTGTATTTTCTGTACTTGTAGTAATAATCCTTAGAGAAGACTGATATTTTGAATAGGAATATTAAGTAAAAAGATAAGTATATGAGGGAAAGAAATCAAATGTACCTGATGGATTTTTTTTATCACTATACCATCATGTTAACCAGTACTTATTTCTTTGCATATGATGAATTAATATAATATCCTACGGACATCACTAGCTAGAATCAAAAACTGAATGGTAGATCACACTTTCTAAACATATCCGCATCTTCTAACTTTCTTCATCCCGTTTATTTGATAAGATTTGTACCTGAGTTTGAGTGCTTAGGGACGACTCCAGCTTCCATCCTTGCATTCCCTATGCTCTAATGACCTCATCTGCTCCATCACCTCCACACTTAGGGACGACTCCAGCTTCCATCCTTGCATTCCCTATGCTCTAATGATCTCATCTACTCCATCACCTCCACACTTAGGGACGACTCCAGCTTCCATCCTTGCATTCCCTATGCTCTAATGACCTCATCTGCTCCATCACCTCCACACTCACAACTCTACTGTTTAAGATGTTTCATGGATGTAAATGCTCTTAATTTATATGTGTTTGTAATTTTAGAATGAGAAAAAAAGATAATATATTCCCATCATATAAAAAAAGAAATTTAACAACATCTTAAAATTGCTCAGCAAAAACTGACATGATTCCAATTACTTCTTACATACAGAAAAATATAAAATAGCATTCCTAATTTTGCATGGTTAAGGAGGTAAAACCTTTGTAGAAAATTGTGATTTTTCTTTCATTTTTTATTTTTTGATATAATAGAGCAAATGAAGCTTCAAGCTAGAAATATAACCAGTTTTTTTTTCAGTTATCAAACTGGAGTATTCCATTAGTTTTAGAGGAATTGAAATTTATATTTTGGTTGTGAGTCTTAACCTTTAATGGCTGGACCATCTAAAGATAATAATATAAAGGCAAGTATACAGAAATCAACCTGTTTTTATTTAATAAAGTTCTGTGTTGTCACTTTAAAAGGTACATTCATATGCATGCTCTATCACTTTAAATCACACAGAATAAGATGATAATTGTACCTAACTCCTAGTACTATTCTGGGAATAAGCTAATATAATGGAGGTGAGGGCCTTTGCATAGTACCTGTGCAAATTTAGCAGTCACCATATGTCAGCCATTATTATCACCATGGTGACTGTTACTATGATTTCATGCTAGAAAGATAAACCATCCTTAGACTCCTAGGAAGTAAACCAAAGAAAGAAAAGTAAATCAGTAAAAGTAAAAAAAAAAAAAAAATGAAAGACATTTATATGCACATAAGAGTAAATCAATTTATAATAATGCATTTCAAATAGATAGTTCAATTCCAAAGAGAATAAAATATTAAAGACATATATATAGATTATATAGATATAGCTATATATGAGTATGTGTTTGTATATACACATATATATGTGAGTGCGTGTGTGTGTGTGTGTGTGGTTTGTAGAGGAGTCTGCAAAGGCCAGAAGAGGTTATCATCAGATACCTTGGGACTGGAGTTACAGTGAACATTTAGATATGTGTACTAGGGACCAAACTTGATTCTTCTAAAAATGACAGTACGTTATCCACTGAGTCAATTCTCCAGGCCCAGACATCTTTAAATGTGTTTGTGCAATGGAATAGATAATACTTACATATTGTCAAATATTGAATTTTGTTTCAAACAAAGAAACTTTTTCTTCTGAAATGTATTACTTTTCTGATAACTTCAAACCACTTTGTTTTTTTAACCAACCCTGTTAAATACTGTACATAGGTAATGAAATTATTATTTGTCTAAACCATTTTATGACATCTGCCTCTGTCACTTTTTCCTTTGCTTTTTACTGAAAATAGTTTTTTTTTTCTCCCAAATAAATCTTGATTACATTTGTCCTGCCTTTCCGCCCAGCTCCTCCCCAAATCTCCTCCTATCTGGATCCACTCCCTTTCTGTCTCTCATTAGAAAAAAACAAAATTGGGCTTCTAAAGGGATAATAACAAATTATAATAAGATAAAACAAAAACTATCACATCAGAGTCAGATAAGACAAACAAAGAGAAGAGCCCAAGAGAAGTCACAAGAATCACACACCCACTTGTTCTCACATCAGGAATTCCATAAAAACACTCAACCAGAAGCCATAATACATACACAGAGGATTTGGTGCAAACCCATGAAGAACCTGTGCATTTTGCCTCAGCGTCTATGAACTCATATGAGCTTTGTTCATGTTGATCTTAAGGGCCTCGTTTTTTTGGCATTCCCAAACTCCTCTGGTTTTCACACTCTCTCCACTTCCTCTTCCCTGGGTTCCTAAGCCCTGAGGGAGGAATTTGATTGATACCTCTCATTTAGGAATGAATGTTCCAAAGTCTCTCATTATTGGCATAATGTCTGTCTACAAACCACCTTTGTGCATCCAAATGTAAATGCAAAAGAAAGTATATTGAAAGTTTATAGTGTTTTTAGAACGATGAAGAAAACAATTAGCTTAAAATATAAATACAGGTAGATTGACTGGAGTTGTAACTGAATCGTACAGCAACACTGTAGCATAGCTGAAGTACTAGGTTCTAGTTCCAACACTACAGATACATACACATGCACACACAGACACATGCACACACACACATACACATGCACATACACTCACATACACACACACATACATACACATGCACACATACATACATACACACTCATAGACATGCATACAAACATATACACACACCCCACACATACACACATATGCACACCAAATCTTTTTATGCCTAAGATAGTAATATGTTAAGGGGATGTTTCTGGAATATTCACAATATCTAAATAGTTTTGTCTTTTCATTATTGACTTAGGTAGTGATTTCTGGAATATATCATTTGAGAGAAATTACAACAGCAGCCAAAACAGACAAAGGTGGAGCATAAGAAATCTACTGTCATGCAATAAATCTGTAAAATTTGACATCATTAAGAATAAAATCATGATGTAATATTTTGTTTAAATTAATGATGATATAATGCAGCTTACATAAACTGTCTTTTATTACTAATAAAGCAGTATACTATGACTTATAGATTCATTTCCACATGAGTTTCCTTAATATGGCAATACACGATAGTTTAGTGCCTTCTCAAAGGAGTAAAAGGAACTAATAACTTATGTTTATCTTGTAAATACATAAATTTTAGTATAGATACATTGTAGAAAATTTCCCCATTTTTACATTTCTTATCTCATTTAATTTTCATAAAAATTGTAAAATATTGCTATAATTATAACTCTCATTTCACAAGTAGTGAACCTATGTGCTGTTTAAAGTCACTTAGGTCAGCGGTGGCAGAGCAAGGAGGTAGGCTTGATTGAGATTTCAATCCATCTTCCTCCAGAACAATGAAATTAACAGCATTTTAATATATGCCAGGTACTACATGCGTTTTTCTCATTTTAAAGTATAAAAAATTCTCAGAAATTGTAACTTGAAAATATTAAAGGTATAGGTTTCTTTCTTTACTTTCCCAGTTTTCTCAAGGAATGGTCTTTGGAGAATCTATTGAAAAATTATCAAATGATACTGCAGAATCAGATCCCTGAGCATGAGTTCCAAGGAAAGAGACGACTGGAGCAAGGGATTTTAGCAAGTTCCTCTATGAGGTATTCCAGTTTGTGTGTGTGTTTTTGTGTCTGTGTGTGTGTCTGTGTGTGAGCGCGCACACGTGCATGCGTTTGTGTGTGTGTGTTTGTGTTTCTGAAGATTTCACCAATACTACCTTGTCAGAAAGCATGATACTCATGGACTGAAAGGTCCAGATAAACTTGAGTCTACTGAATGTGCAATACAACATTAGGCCTCTTACTAGTTCATATTCAGAACAAAGATGGGATGTTAAACAATTCAACTACTGTTTGAATCTCCCATGACCAGTCAGTAACCTCTCACCTAGGGTCCTACAAGCAGTTGCCATAATCTCACTGACTCGCCAGCTACACTTGCATGGAAGTGTATCCTTGATCTGTTGTAGTACTCTGTCCAAGGTAAGCAGACATTTGCTCGTGTCTCCCAGAAAATATTTTATATCACTAGCCAAAGACATTTGTAGAAATAAGAATATTAAAGGATTCATATATTCTCTGGGTTGTTTATAAAACTCAGACACCTAGAGTTTCAGACTTATTTCCATTCTTCCATAGAAAATATAACCTCAAAATGAGGTTTTAAAAATCAAAGGTACAAGATCCTTCAGAAATAGGTAACAAGTCACTTAGCACAGGTTAGTGATGTGACCACGGAAACCACTGAACTTTTTTCAGATGAGAACTGTGAATTTTAAAGAAGTTAGGTGAGCTAAGCACTAACATAAAGCAATTAAATATTAGATGTATGATTCAGACGTAGAGAGGTGTCTAAAGGGCTCCTCTGTTCCAGCTCTGTTCTCCACCATCCAAACCAATCCCACCACTACCATTCCCACCTCCACCACCACCACGCACCCTGCAACCACCACAGTCATCAATATCCCATGCCCTGCCCGCAACATGTCTCCAAGGAGGTGGTTTCCAAAGCACAGCCGTGGGAGTGATTGACAAAATAAGTGCAAATTCAAGTAAAAACCCCCAAGCCAATACAAGAGAACCTTTCTAACTGGAAACTAGTTATAAACAAACGAACACAGTCACTGGATAAAGTGACAACCGCTACAGCATGCAGTCACTTTTCATTTCATACATGTCATTTGCTAAAATCTTCAAACAAAAATTTATTTAAATCCTCAAACAAATATTAAAACTGCATAATAATAAAAAACAGAATAAAGTAGAAAGTGTTCAATTAGAGATATAATTTCTTATCTCTTAATTTTATAGCACTTGAAATAGAAGCACTTTACTTTTAGGTGAGTAGATGGTAAGTTTTTTTGGTAAAAATCAACAAAAAAACAACTAATTAATTTCCAAAGTTTATAACAAAGGAAACACTGCAACATAGGTTGACTTTCAGTATTCTGTATTTGCTCCAAGAGCAGAGGCGAATTAGTGAGAGCAATGATAGGTATAATGGCATCATACTTTGACATGACACAGAAAATAACACAAAAGATCTTTTTCAAACATTTCACTCTCTCCATTTATTTGCATTCTATAACTACATGCCAAGCCAAGCATATCATGGTATCCTGGCACTGTCATACTTCATACAACGACATTTCAAGAAAAGAAAATTTGCAAACTGATGGCAAGTGTCTACTTTGAGGCATTCTCTCATCACTCTCCATAAGTTTCTGATTAGCCACTCGAAACTAATTCATTAATTACTTAATGAATTGTGCACATATGTTCAAAGGTATAATGGCGAGACTGTTCAGTGTAGCATTTCTCACATAAAAATAGAAGGTAGTGGCAGCTTATTTTGTCTCCTCAGTAGCAAAATGAAAAACAGCGATTTATTTATACAGTTGGATGACATAGCAATCAAAATTAAAAAACAGCTTTCCCAGAGCAATGTGCCTTCCCTCTCAAAGGAGAGGATGGGGGGGGTGGAGTAGGTGGGAAAGTGGAGGGAATGGAAGGAGGGGAGGGAGTGGGAACTGGGATTGGTATGTAAAATGAAAATTATTTTTTCATTTTTTAAAAAATTAAAAAGCAGAATCTTCATGTTTTTGTACGGATAAATCTCAAACTAGATGAATTATAAGAGTCAGGTGTAAAGTTAGGCAAAATATGAGAAAATTTATGTGAAAATTAAATGTATAAAATAACAATACACAATGAGTATTTGGAAACTGAATAAGGAAGAAGAAGATGAAAGTAAATAAGGAAGGCATTAAAAGAAGCGATCAGCAGCATATGTGTGTGTGTGTCTGTGTGTGTGAGAGAGACTATGTGAAAGAAAGACAGTGTGCATGTGTGTATATGTGTGTGTGTGAGAGAGAGAGAGGCAGAGAGAGAGAGAGAGAAAGAGAGAAAGAGAGAGAGATTCTAAGGGTAGCAGCAGTCTTCTATAGGAAATTCAGGAATGAGGCTAGACAGATAGATATTAACTAGAATGTGAAGTAATATGATGGCTAGGCTATAGAATCTGAACTTTGCCATTAAAACTGGAGAGTCAGAAAAGTGAATTCATAAAAGAATAAAATGATCAAATCAATGGCTTAGAAAGATAACTGTCAGCTGGAGAGGCCAGTAACAGATTTAAAAGCTTGTTGCAATAAGTAAAAAAAAATCAGTGTCTTTTTCAGAGAGGAGAAAAGTGGCGTGAATTCAAAAACAGTTACGGATGCCAAATTCACCGGGCTTGATAGTCAGTAGAACTGAAGTGTCCGGACAGTAGAAGAAATGTAAGCTGAAACCAAGATCTTAAATTAGAAATGATGGCAGGGGAATGAGGAGACTTAATGGGGGATTTGGAATGCTATCATCAGGAGATTATTAAGGAGCGGATCATAATAAAAGATTAGAAAAGTAAGACATTCATAAGAATTCTTCAATCTTGCACAAAGTATGAGAAACTGGGCATAAAGCTAGGGTACCGGAGGTAAGACAGATGACGAGAGACCATGAAGAGTGTCTGTACACCAATATTCAAACCAGACAAAGGAAGAGACAATATGGAAGGCAGAAGGGCAGACAAATGCCAGGCAGAAGAAATATCAATAAGTAAAAGAGCAAGCACATGAGGAAGAGAGTATCTGTGTGTGTTTGAAGAAACTTTTCCAATAACTAGCTAACTAGGAAAGTGTCAGATTAGGATAATACTTCACAACCTGTGGCATAACTCGTGTGCAGAAAAGCCCAAGTGTATCGTCTTAGGTGCGGAAGTAAGGCTTCAACAGGGTTCTGGTCCCAAGGATGTGGTGTGGGGTCGGCGGGGAAGGGGAGCAGTGAACGCACATCTGAGGGTGCAGCAGCTCTCTCACCCTCTACTTATACAGCACATTGATTGCAGGAGTCATGTGGCAAGCATCAGATCTCTTCTTCATTTCATGCCCCGATTGAATGTGCAGGGTGCAAAAGCAAAGTACAAAACAGATAGTCTTATCTGAAACAGCATCCTCGGTCAGCGTCTGTCACATCAGGAAGTTAGAAATTTCTCAGGGTCTGCAAAGTGTAGACCTTCTATTTGTACAGCCTGTGTCTACACTGGCTGTTCATGTGACTACAAGATGCTAGACAGTCTGAAATTATTTTTACCTTACCCAAGTTATGAGAATCATTTGATGGCTTCTAAAATACAAGTGTTACAAAACGTCCCATAATAAGTTTTAAGCTGGGTAATTATAGCATTTTTCTGTTCCTTAGTTTTATAATAGTGGTCTGTTGTTTTCGTACTCCCAGAAAGAAAGATCCCGGTATCCCATTCTTTTTCCATTAATCTGCACTGCTCTCATCCCCTCTGTATAGGTTCAGAATGGGGCAATGACTATCCTTGTATCATCTAGTATCTAGAGCTGAGCAAGAAATTTTTCAGAATCGACCCCACTGGTCCCACAATCTTTGGGGTACAAGGAAACTTTTCCCTCTGTGACTCTCCTATCTGGTATGATCCCCCTGTCTTCAGAGTCTTCTCTATGGAACATGAATATATTTCCCTGGGGGCTGCATAAGTAAAACAGTCCCCATTAGACAAGCAACTGCTCCTAAAACTGGAGTCGGCATGCTGGCGACCGAATACCCTGGCAAAACTTCTGAAATTTCTCAGGAACTTTGTCAAGCAAAATCCCCTGCCTCACTACTTCAGCCATCCCCTGTGTCGTGGCCTGTGACACTGAGGACACTGAAAGTCACATGCATGGCAAATGTTTTGGTATTATGTGTCATACATTATTGACTAAATATATGTCTGAAACATTTGACTTATAATGCTTTGTTGAAGACACACTCATAGAATCATATACGGTAGTAAAATCTGGAGAACAAGGGAGCAGAAGTGGAAGACTGACATTCATTGGCTCTGACATCATCACTAATCTTTTATTTATCTTTATTGAAAAGTTTCTCTTTGAAAGCTCATTGCTTCAAGCTTCAGCTTTAAGTCATTATAATAGCAATGGGGTTATACATTATAAAAGATCTATATGAAAGAAAGTCTACATGTTCAGGAGCCAAATTTAATAGATAACAGATCTATTCCCAACATGGAGAACCTCTCATTACCAATAATCATTGTGTAAAGCACACTTTTACTATTGTTCTACTCTGTTCCTTACAACTCGGACAGAAAAACATATTGTCTTCGATGGGATTCCTATTGCTGCAATGAAACACCAAACCAAAAACAACATGGGGAGGAAAGAGATTGACTTCTACTTCCACTGTTCATCACTGAAGGAAGTCAGAACTCAAACAGGGAAGGAAACTGGAGACAGGAGCTGATGTAGAAACCATAGCTGGTGCTGTTTACTCAATATGGTTTGCTTAGCTTACTTCCTTATAGGGCCCTGGACACCAGTTCAGGGACAGCATCATCCACAATGCTCTGGGCACTCCCCCATCAATCACTAATAAAGAAAATGGCTTACAGCCAGATCTAATGGAGGCGTTTTCTCAATTAGGGTTCCTTCCTTTCAAGTAATTCCAGCTTGTGTCAAGTTGGCATAAACTAGCTAGTAAAAGTATCTACTATAACAATTCAAAAAACCTTCTTGAAAAAAAAACAAACCAGTAAATTATTGGTAACATTTTCAGATTAGTAATAAAATTTCAACTTTTAGGATTCATATTAATTTTTAATATATATATGTACAGATATTGCACCATTGTGATTTCTTTGTTATTAATTTCCTATTTATTTTACATATTAACCCATTTCCCCTCTCTTCTCTCCTCCCATTTCCTCCTCACCTCTCTTCTACCCTTTCCTATCCACTCCTCCTTAGCTCCATTCAAAAAGGGTGAGACCTCCCATGGGCATCAACAAAGCATGGTATATCAAGTTGAGGAAGGACCAAGCTTGTCTTCCCTCTATCAAGGCTTGGCAAGGCATCCCACCATAGGGAACAAGTTCCAAAGAGCCAGCTCATGGACTAGGGACAGATCCTGGCCCCATTGCTAGGAGCCCCACAAACAGACCAAGCTACACAACTGTCATACACATGCAGAGGGTCTAGGTTGACCATTGTGATTTCTTACAACGATTTTCTTAATAAATCACATATGAATAATACTGTTAAATTAGAAATTATAAACATAAGTATATAATTAAAAACAAATACACAGCAGTAGTTCCCGACAGGTTTCATAATCTTCAGGCAATTATTAGGATAGAATCAAGAATAGTTAGTCATGATTTGGACATTTGTGAATTTGATAAATAAATTGATTTAAATAATCTAACCAAATGATCCAGGTGGTGCATTTCTTCAATTAGATCTTTGAAACTAAACTCTAAAAACTGCAACCGAAAAGGCATGTGAGTAAAAAGATAAGTTTTAGGATCCAAAGCATTCTTTTGCAGTATATGGAGAGCTCAAATTATACTATTTTCTCTTAGTCTGATAAATTTACTCTTGACCTTACCTATTATTACATAAGAAACCACTGCTGAGAATCACAGTTAACACAGCTATGAAACTTTAATACCATCTTCCCTTTTTACAAGTGGTGTGATTTTCTATCATTACTAAGATTGCTTGGATTAAGACATGAGAGCAGAGACGTAGTGACACCGGATAGCCATGCGGTGGATATTGGACACAGGGCGGCTTCAAAGGAGGGAAAGAAGTTTCCCAACAGGTCCCATGTCATGTCATCAATTAGGCACCTGTCACACTAATGACCAAGGAAATGCAAGGAGCAGTGACAATGGGAGCATTCATCTTCGTCTTCTGTGGCAACACTGCACCTGTTTCCCACTGCACTCTGTCTTCTGCAGCCTCCCACCTACCTGACTTTTGTTCTCGTGACAGTGGATGTGAGCATGAGAACGCAGCCTATCCATCATTCTTTCTCCCTGAAAGGCACCTTGACTGCGGTTAATGGCTGTAATAAGACCAAACAAAAGACTCTCTACCCTGCCGCATAGGTTCAGATTTCCTAAAAGTGGATCCAATTGTCACAAAAAAAATCAAAAGATTGCATCAGAAAAGCAAATCATATTTTGTACCATCCATCCCAAATATTTTGTTCTGCTACCTCATGCCATAAACATGAACTATACTTTGAAGAGAGATGTGAATGAAAACTGATGGGACCAAATTTCTCATGTGAAGTACACAAGCAACAGTAATAAACAGTAAGCACATAATATCCTTATGAGCTTCATATATAAGCTTTATGATTTCAGATGAAGTTATATGTAACCAAGTCTTCCTATCAGGAAAGCAATCATACCTTTAAACAAGCATCTATACATTGGACACTCCCCTTCTGTTCTTTACAAAAATGAATTTATAATATAAGATGTATACATAGAGAAAGATTATTAAAAGAAATATAATTTTATGCCATATGAAGAACAGCTTTAATAAACAATTTTTGTTAAGCATTGCTCGAGAAAGTTTTGTTGTTTTGTAAAGTGTCTTACTCTATTGTCTAGGCTAACCTAGAGTTCACTGCAGAGGAGTCCAAACTGACTTTGAAATTGTGACCATTCTCTTACTTCAGACACCTGATTGCTAAGATTAGAGGCATGAGCAACCATGCCTGGTTAACAGTTATTTTTGATACCTTTCAGATGGCACAGGCTTTCATATGAATTCAGTTGTGTAATGCTCAATCCTTGTTTTGTCACTACATGGACTTAAACTGTATCTCAGGGTCTATATCTCTAAGAGCATCTTCTGATGCCTTCCATCTCTTAGGGCTGTTGCTAGCAACAGCTAGACTAGTGGTTAGGTACAAAAAAACTAAATAACAGTTTTATAATATTACTGTGTTCCTAGAAACTAAAATTGGGAAATCAGTTTCTTTGTAACATTAAATAAAAAAACTAAGCTGAGCATGGTATAATCCCAGAACTCAGGAGGCAGATATACTTTAACATCTGAAGAAAACACAAACTAGTGATGTTTTCCAAAAATTAGTGCATTAGAGTCATTTGTTTTATATAAGAAAGTTTGTCAGGAGAAACCCACAATGCAACCTGAAAGGCTTACTGACAACTGCCAGGCTGTCTCGCTGGGGCAGAAAACAGCGAAACAAGCAGGAAACACCTTGTCAGTGTTAAGGGAACAGGTAGTTGGGATGGAGGGAGCATAAGAGCCTGAACAGTCTGGACGTTAGAATAGGGGAGAAGGTACAGGCCAGAACAACCCAAGGCTTGGGTGGGGACTTTGATCTGTTGCAGGCTCCTTTGGGTTAATCAGGAACCAGACATCCTTTGATGATGGTAGTTGGCAGTAAGAGTTAGATAAGGGAAGTAATACCTTTCCTGACCACCAGGAAGCCACTTCATGAGGATCCTGAGGAACGTTGGACTTTGGTTTCTGTTTACCCGATACCAGTGATTCTTCTGTTTACTTGATAAGAAGCCAGCATGGGTTGCGCCCAGATGAACTGCCATTTTGGGAGCCTACTTAGGACCTAACAGTTTCAGCACTCTGAACGAAAGTCTTCAGTTTTCCAGGCACTGAAAATAATCTCGCCATGTCTTCCAGCAATCTATCTGCTCAAATAAATTGTACCTGGACACATGTGAAGATCTGTGACAACTTTATTCATAATTACACAAAATAACAAAGAGAGATCTCTTTCAATGGGGAGTAACCATGAAACATCTATACAAGGGAATTTAGTCAAAAAAGGAAATGTTCATTGAGCTACGAAACGATCTGGGAAATCTACATGCCTGGAAAGTAAAAGAAGTCAGCCTAGAAAAGCAACTTACTGCATTTTTTAAGTATTTGGTATTCTCAAGAAAGAAAAACTAGGAAGACAGGCAAAAAAAATCAGCAATTTTAATATGAGTGTTGTTGATCCCCAAACAAAGCAGGTCTTTCCATCCTCCAGTAACTTCTACAATATCATTCTTTGGGGATTCATGGTTATAATCATAAAAGTTCTTGGTTAAGGTTACTGCTAGGCACAAAAATCAATACATAAATTTTGTGGAAAAATCCATAAAATAATAACTTTATTTACAAAATGTAAAAAACAATGAATACAGTACTTCACCCAAAAATTATTACTTCTTTTTTCTCAATCCTTCATGCTGTATTAAGAGTCTTTTGATTCTTCCTGTCAGTTTGACATTTTGTCCCATCTCCCATGACCCTGAAAGCTAATTAGAAGCTATTTAGACACAAGTGGGGCTTATCAACCTGATCTTGGATGATATTAGCAAAACCTCACTTTGTGAAGGGGTGACTTTGGTTTTTTGGTTTGTTTGTTTCAGGACTGACTCCTTAGAGGAAAATCCCTCATTCTCCTGATAGAGGCCTGCCTTATGACAGTGAAGAAAAGTACTGGTATCCCCTGCCGTGATGAGGCATTATTTTCTTGGTCTCCATTTTTTATATGTGTTTCCTTTTCATATTAATAATAGCTAAAGTCATTGTTTGACAAAGGATGATTTTATATCAATGATGTTTAATTCGCTCTTTTGAGTAATTCTGCATATGAGTGCATATGCACATACGTGTGGGCCACCTGATAGCCTAGGGTATCAGTCTCATATATGCCATATGACAAAAGGGTCTCTCAGTGGCCTGGAGTTCCCGGTTCACTAAGACTCTTCTTTCTCTATTATATGAACTAGTTAAGAATGGTATAATAAATATATTCATATTTGGTATTAGCAACTGACATTTAATTTTTTTCTCTAAATGGTTTTTGACTAATTTTCCAAATATACATTTCCTCTCAAGTAGCATATTTAATACTTTAATATTTTGTGTAATTTTATATCCAGAATAAAGAATATCAGTAAAGCATATGCATGTAATATTATGGTTTTTATATACTGTACTGTCAACAATTCTTCAACCTGACACAAGGCCATGATAATTAAGTTTTTATATATATCAGAATCAGTTATCATAAAATTAGTGTTTTCCAAGACATAAAATGGACTATATTACAAGACTATAGGGTTGCTGACACAGGAGGTACTTAAAGTTGGCCAATTTCAGCCCTCAGGGCAACATTTTCAACCTATCTGAGCAAGTCAGGATGAGTAACAACATAAAAAGAGTTGGTAGGCAGTCTTATCTATTCAAAAGCCAAAGACCATCATTGATCAGTAATAATTACAGAAATTAATGGAAAAATTCAACTTCAGGGTCCAATGTTCTTAACCACTGTTTCAAAAACAGCCTCCTATGACAGAGCCAGCAAGCAGAGCAGCAGCTTAAGGGAAGACGGCAAGTACATGTGCTCACGCTAGGTTAAACAGCCCTAGCTGGGTATGGGTTATACCACTTCCTATGGATGACTGTGGATTTATGATCCCATGGATACACCTTTTTTCCAACTTGTTTCAGACTTTAAAATAAATAAGGAAAGATGTGATGAAAGAAAAAGAAAAATGAGTCAAAAAACAAAACACTTGAGACTTGAAAAAAGTATGTGTAGAAGAATGTATTATTTTAAGATACTTGCTTGCTTTTCTTGTTATTGAAATAAAACTGTTGAAAAATAACCTGGCCAAAATTCCAACTGTCCAAGGAATGAACAAGTCATACCAATGCCAGCCAGTGACAATGAAACCATACCACACCAAGTACAAATATGAATATCTAATTAGAATGTAAAGAGTTACTTAAAAGCAAGTGGTTAAGCACACCTATCATGAGGGGCTCCATCATTGGAACTGATCACAATCAGGAGAAAGAGGATTAAAAGGGTGATACTTCCTAGAAAATTTTTGGTTTGATCATCAAAAATCCAAAAAGTCTCCTTTTAAACTTTGGGGGAGAAGAAAATTCATTTTTTTTTTTAAAAAAATTGCTTTCCTCACTACATGTATTAACACTGGCCAACCTGTAACAAAGATTCTAATCCATATACTTCATCTTACAAGAAGATTGTTGTATGGTTAATCAAAGTTTAAGAGGCTATGAAAGTGAAAAAATAAATGACAAAAACCAGACATAAAAATTCATTACTATGTAAGACTATGGATTGCTTTTCTTCCTTAGCTACTTGCATAGCACCTTATAAAATATGAGAGCTCGTCGTCCGGGATGACACTACCAAATCAGTTCTAATTTGGATTCCCCTAGGCCCATGTCCAGAGTGTCTCCTTTCAGGACTTACCAAGGGCAATGGCAATAACGTATATGGTTTGGGAAATCTCTTGAATTCTTGTGACCAACAACACAAAGACATGTTTCATGTCTAACCCAGAGGTTTGTGTGAGTTATTCTATGACTCCTTGGGAAGTATTATCACCCCTTGTGCTATAACTCAATGGAAACTATCATGTATACACACATACACATACATATGATTTATGTATTTAAGTAAGATTATAAAATAATAATTCCCTATGATATTTTCAAATATTCTTAAGTACCTTAAGTATTATTCATCTCTCCTTTCTCCTTTTTTCTGTATTACCTTCCCTTCCCCAACTCTCAATTAACACCTGATGTAGGAGGTCTTTCTATATGTGTTGCTTTTATTGGTTAATAAATAAAGAATCTGCATTGGCCTGTGATAGGATAGAATAGAGCTAGGTAGGGAAAAGTAAACTGAATGCTGGGAGAAAAAAGGTGGAGTCAGGATGTTGCAAGGGAGAGGTGGCCCCTTGTTTGTCCCAGCAGCCTGGCTAGCTTACACCTGAAATAACCACACAGAAACTGTATTCACTAAAACACTGCTTGGCCCATTAGCTCTAGTTTCTTATTGGTTAATTCTTTTTTTTTATTAAATTTCTTTCTTTCTTTCTTTCTTTCTTTATTTATTTATTAAAGATTTCTGCCTCCTCCCCGCCACCGCCTCCCATTTCCCTCCCCCTCCCCCAATCAAGTCCCCCTCCCTCGTCAGCCCTAAGAGCAATCAGGGTTCCCTGCCCTGTGGGAAGTCCAAGGACCACCCACCTCCATCCAGGTCTAGTAAGGTGAGCATCCAAACTGCCTAGGCTCCCACAAAGCCAGTACATGCAGTAGGATCAAAAACCCATTGCCATTGTTTTTGAGTTCTCCATAGTCCTCATTGTCCGCTATGTTCAGCGAGTCCGGTTTTATCCCATGCTTTTTCAGACCCAGTCCAGCTGGCCTTGGTGAGTTCCCGATAGAACATCCCCATTGTCTCAGTGTGTGGGTGCACCCCTCGCGGTCCTGAGTTCCTTACTCATGCTCTCTCTCCTTCTGCTCCTGATTTGGACCTTAAGATTTCAGTCTGGTGCTCTAATGTGGGTCTCTGTCTCTGTCTCCTTTCATCGCCTGATGAAGGTTAATATTCAGGAGGATGCCTATATGTTTTTCTTTGGGTTCACCTTCTTATTTAGCTTCTCTAGGATCACGAATTATAGGCTCAATGTCCTTTATTTATGGCTAGAAACCCATTATGAGTGAGTACATCCCATGTTCCTCTTTTTGGGTCTGGCTTACCTCACTCAGGATAGTGTTTTCTATTTCCGTTCATTTGCATGCAAAATTCAAGAAGTCATTGTTTTTTACTGCTTAGTAGTACTCTAATATGTATATATTCCATACTTTCTTCATCCATTCTTCCATTGAAGGGCATCTAGGTTGTTTCCAGGTTCTGGCTATTACAAACAATGCTGCTATGAACATAGTTGAGCATATACTTTTGTTGTATGATAGGGCATCTCTTGGGTATATTCCCAAGAGTGGTATTGCTGGGTCCAGGGGTAGGTTGATCCCGATTTCCTGAGAAACCGCCACACTGCTTTCCAAAGTGGTTGCACAAGTTTACATTCCCACCAGCAATGGATGAGTGTACCCCTTTCTCCACAACCTCTCCAGCAAAGGCTATCATTGGTGTTTTTTATTTTAGCCATTCTGACAGGTGTAAGATGGTATCTTAAAGTTGTCTTGATTTGCATTTCCCTGATCGCTAAGGAAGTTGAGCATGACCTTAAGTGTCTTTTGGCCATTTGAACTTCTTCTGTTGAGAATTCTCTGTTCAGCTCAGTGCCCTATTTTATAATTGGATTGATTAGCCTTTTACGGTCTAGTTTCTTGAGTTCTTTATGTATTTTGGAGATCAGACCTTTGTCAGTTGCGGGGTTGGTGAAGATCTTCTCCCAGTCAGTGGGTTGCCTTTTTGTCTTAGTGACAGTGTCCTTTGCTTTACAGAAGCATCTACATCTTAATTTAACCCATTTCTATTAATTTGTATATAGCCACACAACTGTGGCTTACCGGCAAGGTTCTAACCAGTGTCTATCTCACGCAGAAGATCCATGGCATCTTCTTCTCTGCTCTTCTTCCCAGCATTCAGTTCTGTCTTCTTCACCCACCTATCGGGCCAAAAGCAGTTTCTTTATTCATTAACCAATGAAAGCAACACATGAACAGAAGCACCTCCTACACCATCAGGAGATGCCATGGATCCGCCAGAGGAGAAAGACACAAGTGATCATCTGGAACCTTCCCAGCAGGCCACAAGTCTTGTGGTAAAATATAAAATAATATAAATGTGTGAATTTAAGAGATAAGAGTGAACTATAAATATGCAAAAGCTAATAGACCAAGCAGTGATGTAATTAATACAGTTTCTGTGTGATTATTTCAGTTCTGGGCAACCGGGAATAAACAAGTGGCTTCCTACAACAAACATCCTCTATCCTGTTTTTCTCATTTCCCCTTTCGCAGTATCTGTGTCCTATTTTCCCCTTCTCTAGAGCCACTTCCATCCTTTCCCTTCATCTTCACTTTCACCTTTCCAGCTTCCACAGTGACTTCATATTACACACCTGAATCTAATGATTTGGAGCTGGGATTCACAAACAAGAGAGGACATGTATCACGTTTCTTTTCAGGTCTATGTCTGAGTTACCACATTTAGTTTATCTTTCTACTTCCATCCATTTATTTACAAATGTCTGATTTCATTTTTCTTTACAGATAAATAAAATTCCATTGTGTAGATGTACCATATTTTCATTCATTAATAGAATAACAATCATAACATATCAAATCAGCCTAGAAAGATATCACCAATGATAAAATACTAGCATTTTTATCTTGTAACTAGTAGCTATTAGTGACTAGTAGCTGTCTCACAGAACTTAAGACCTAGTCAACAGGATCAAATTTATGCCTTGGTGTGGGAGAATGGTCTGTATTCTTTCAATTATATCTTAAACAAATGCCAATAGCAAGGCAGGAAGTATAGGCGGGACAACCAGACAGGACATAGACATGAGTCAATGAGAACCGGAGAATTCTGGGAAGGAGGAAGCCCATTCCTCTGCTGTTGTGAGCCCGCCACAGAAGAAGCAAGATGTGACTGTCTCACTGAATAAGGTACTGAGCCACGTGGCTAGCATAGACAAGAATAATGGGCTAATATAAATTATAAGAGTTAATAAGAAGCCTGAGCTAATGGGCCAATCAGTTTATAGTTAATGTAGACCTCTGTGTGATTTCTTTGGGACTTAATGATTGTGGGAACTGGGCAGGACAGAAAACCAAGTCAACAATGCCTGCTATTACAAACCAAAAAAGACTACTTGTAGCTGGAGAGGTCATAGAACATAGAGAAAAATCTACTATTACCTTTTTCCTAAACCAAGACAATTTCTAAATATTTTATATATGCTTTTCCTTCTGACCACAACAATATAGATCTCACCCCTCATCAAAGAAGCTTATTCTTATAGTAGTTGAAGACCATTGCAGAGATCCAAAGCTGTTCAAAATTCAGACAATATGTAACTACAGGGTGCCAATCTCAAGAGATACAACTACAAAACAATTTCTACACATAACACTCATGAAACATCATGAAAGAGGGGAAAGAAAGGTTGTAAGAGCCAGATGATGAGAAAACTTGCTTTGAGATAGTATCTTCTAGACATGGCAGAAAGGTCCACCCATGAATCTCAAAAACACCTGCATAATGACAGCTTTAGTGGACATACCAAAGTGGTTGGGGAAAATTTCTCAAGGTTTCACATTCAAAAGAGGAGCTGTAATCAATCAATGACTGCTGAGAGAAGGAGAATCAATATTCTGAAGAGCCCACAACAGGTTATCCAATCACAAGTAGTCAACAAAAAACACATATACGGATTACTAATGAACTCAGTTGCGTGTGTGTGTGTGTATGTGTGTGTATGATATATACCTGAAAATAACAATAAAAGAAGAGGTCATGACTTCATGAAAATAATCAAAACACATAATCAATCAATATTCTAAATTAAAAATTTTGTCATTAGGATCCAGTTGATCTATCTCTCTTCAAATATAAGAGCTACTAATGTCAGAGATCAGCTTCAACAAAAATACCACTTCCCAAGGTAGACGCATAGGGATTAGAAGAGTTAGTAAAAAATACAAAGACGCAAGTAAAAATAATAAAACAGAAGCATGGGATGGTAATGGGAGGGAGTTCCACTGAATACTGAAATTGCCCACATTTAATTTCCATTTGCTTAAAATACCCCAAAACCAAAAGGTAGGAGTAAGACTAAAAAAAAAAAACTGCGTTAACATGATTCAAGGAAATGAACATGACAAGTAATGCTCACATTCTAGACCAAAACATTCAGTAGGCAAACCACTTCCTGGGTGCATTCCATTGTTATCTACTTAAGGGAGTAGGAACTTAGTTGAATCCTTAAACTTTTGTTTAGGATAAAAATATATTTACTTCTCTGTTCCTTGAAATACAAGGTCTGGATATTAGCCACACCTGTTGACAATAATCCTGAGAGAGAAGAACTCACTGGTCTAAATCTAGGTGGGATTTTTGTTTGAGGTAGAAATAGACAATAACCTTGAAGAAATAGAAGTTAAGTTCCACCTCTCTGACCTTTGGTCAGGGTGGAAATAGGCTCACATTTTTGTGCCTCTGCATACTAAAATGACTAACCTGAAACTTCTCAACACAATACAGAGCATAGCCCACTCTGTACTGGGCCAGAATTCCCACAATGACAGACTTGTATTTTCTAAACAGAAAGTAATCTTCCCAAAATTCAGAAAATTGGAAAGTTGAAGGTCTAATCTAACCAAGATGAGATCAGCACAAATGAAGAACTAAAGGAAGGCCAGAGTCCATGGAGAGACAGACACATTCTTTTTATAATGACAAGTGATAGGAAGCATACAAGAACCCTTGTTAAGCAACAGGTGAGGATTTTATGCTTGAAGTGCAAATCCTAAAGGTAACCAGTTACCTGTGGAGACCTGCGGCATGGTCTTGTGGCGTGCCCATCTGTCTGTCTCTCCTTGTGGGACTGGCTGCCCCATTGAGGTCTCTCACCCACCAGGCAGCTCCCTGCCTGGGACTCATGGCCCGCTGCAGGCACTGGGGGAACTGCGCCGCCCCTGCCTGGGACCCCCTGCCCGCTGTCTGCCTGCACTTTGGAGGACCTGTGGCATAGTCTCATAGCCCACCATCCACTGCTGCCACTCCGGGATCCGCAGCATTTTACTTTTACCAATACACTAAAAGCAAAACTACAAGACACATTTCCAAGGGCTGTGGAATACTCACCTACAAACCTTAAAGAAAATTTCACATTTAATAGCAAGTTTGTCAGATTTTAAAATAAATACGTTAATAAACCATTTCTGTGCAGATTAATATATATATATATATATATATATATATATATTTGGGGAAATTTTCTTAGAACTATCCTTTATCCAATATTAAAATTATATGTAAACAGGTGTGTGCGTTTTATTATTCTTTATTTGTAATTTAGCAGGAAATTATAGTCATATTTTAAATACTTAAAAATTAAATTTGATTTAGTTTGATTCATGTTACTATAATTCTCAGTATTTTCTAATACCTCATAACAATCTCATATCTAGTAACAAAAGAAATCTTTAATATCTATAGTTCAGAGAAGAGAAAACTAGTATTTTAACCCTTTGCACTTTCATACGCCTACAGGTACTCACCCATTCATTTTATTTTAAGGACAAAGGAAAGTAGCAGTTTGCCAAGAATTTTATATATTTTGGTATCTCTATGAATTTGTATACATCGTTTCATTTTTTAAAAATTTTCAATTTATTTTTTAAAACAATCTTTTCTCATTTTACATACCAATCTCAGTTCCCTCTTCCTCCTCTCCATCCACTCCACCCCCAAACCGCTCCTTAGAGAAGGTAGGGCTTCCCACTGGGGAGTCAACAAAGTCTAGCACATCACTTTGGGGTAAGACCAAGATCCTCCCCCGATATCTAGGCTGAGCAAGGAATTCACCCAAAGAGAATGGGTTTCAAAACGTCAGTACAAGCAGTAGTGATAAATCCTGGTGTCAATGCCAATAGCCCCACAGTCTGCCCCAGCTGTACAACTGTCACCCACTTTCAGAGGGTCTAGTTTAGCCTTATGCTGGTTCCTTCACTGTCTGGCTGGAGTTCAACTATGTTCATACCAGCATTATTTGTATATACTGGTACCTGGAAATAACCTAGATGCCCTTCAACTGAAAAATGGATAAAGAAAATGTGGTATGTTCACACAGTGGAGTACTACTCACGGGGAAAAGAAAAGCAATGACATCTTGAAATTTGCATGGAACTAGAAAAAACATCCTGAGTGAGGTAACCCAGACCCAGAAAGATGAACATGGTTTGTACTCACTTATAAGTGGATACTAGCTGTGAAGCAAAAGATAAAGAGTCTATAGTCCATGACCCTAGAGAAGCTAATTAACAAAGTGAATCCTAAGACAAGCATATATAGATCCTCCTGGGAAGGGGAAATAAACAAGATCTCCTGAAAAAATTGGAGCTTGGGGGTGAGGGGAGAAGGGATGGTGGTAGAGGAGGAGGAAGAGAGAAGGGGAGGGGGAGGAAAACTTGAAGGAAAAGAATAGTCAAGATGGGGGAAGAAAGGAGATGGAGAGCAAGGAAAGAGATATTTTGATTGAGTGAGCCTTTATGGGGCTTGCCAGAAACCTGGCACTAGAGAAATTTTTAGGAATCCACAAGAATGACCCCAGCTAAGACCCTAAGCAATAGTGGAGAGGGTACATAAACTAGCCTTGTCCTGTAGTCAGACTGTTGACTATCTTAAATGTCACCATAGAACCTTCATCCAGCTACTGATAGAAACAGACGCAGAGGCCCACAACAGAGCACTGGTCTGAGCTCCCAAAGTCCAGCTGAGGAGTGATAATATGAGCAAAGAGGTCCAGACCATGATAGGGACACCCACTGAGACAGTTTACCTGGGCTAAAGGGAGCTCACCAACTCCAGTCATTTCATTTTTCTATATCATGTTTTTTGGCTTCTCTAAAAAGAAAAGTTTCATAACATTTTCATCTTTTATAGTAAATACTGTAAAAAGTTATTGATTCCTTTTGACCAACTTCCTTACTCCATATACCTTTGAACTCTTCATCTATTCCCAATACCATAAATATCTTATTATAATTAAAATATTTATATATTCTCCTTACCAAATTGCTATAGACTTTAGAGAACATATTTTTGTTTCAGATTTTCAGCATGTAGATCAAACTGAGTCACTACTCATAAGGTAGAAAAAGAACTGACATAGCTATGAGCCAAAAGTAATAGTAATGACGGCAACTCCTGGGCTGCCAAAAGTCTACTCTTACACTAAATACCTTTGAGGATAATATCACAAATATCATGCATATTTGTGATAGTTTTTATCCTTGTTGCAGATAATTAAGCTTATTATGATTTATTATCAGTTTTCTCTTAGTTTAATAAGACTGTCCATTCCATACATGTAGCTTTAAATTTTTCCTCTTTCAGCTTTAAACAATGAAACTTACTTTTATAATGTAATGTATACTAACATACATATGTTAAACAAAGAAAATGGAACCAGTTTCCTTAAAATAGAGGTCTAGATTATGTACTGAATGTCTCCTTGCTTCTTGAAAGTAAGTCTTTGGAACAAATACAGACTCTCAAGTTCTCTTTAAAAAAATTAATTTCCACACCTTTAATCTTTTCCCACTGTCAAATCATATTTTGAAATATGAACATCCCCAGGTAGAAAATTAGGAAGTGAAATATTTGGTAGGTGATTGGGTCCTGAGACATAACCCCTAGTAAAAAATAAATTAGAAAATAAATAAATAAACAAGAAAATAATAAAGACATTCTTATGAAATACCATTGAGAGGATAGCAATGGGCTTTAGAAACCTTTTAAATTAAATAATAGCAGAAATTACTCAAACCATAGAAAAATATAGACATATAGGTCCAGTTACAAAAAGTACAAAAGGTCTTAGTTACATTCAAACAAAAGGTCATCCTGGAGGTATTTTATACTCAGAATCTTAAAATCCGAGGCAAAGAGAAAAGCATCAAGTCACACTTAAAGAAATCTTAAAGAAACTAAGCAATTACACCAGACGAGGAGAGCATATGATATACTCTAGGAATGAAGAAAATGAAACAGTGAACTTACCATTCAGAAATAGAGAAATAAATCAAGACCAGAAGAACCATACCACTACAACAGGAGTCTTACACACACACACACACACACACACACATACACCACAACTCAAAGGAGCCCTAGATTGGCAAGAAACGGGAAAATAATTAACATCATTAAAAAATAGAAAGCACAAAAGTCACCATTACCATGGAAATAAAAAGAAGAATGGAACCAGAACTTCCAGTGTACAATGCTTAGCCACAAATGAAAAATAGCAGAGGAAGAAAAAAAAGTAAAGGACATGTCAAGCATCCAGGAAAAGGCTTTAAAATTACAAGAAAAAGAACTTACCTGTCAAATAAAAGCCTTGAATGAAAATGTAACATTAAACACTTTCATTTAAAGATTTATGTGATTGAACATAGATACAAGCCGAAATGATAATGCTACCTACAAGAACACCACTTTCCTTAGAAGGACACCCGAAAAAACACATTTGACACGTGCCATGAAGTGGGAAGGCAAAGTTGACTACAGGAGCCAGGGCATTTATTCCACAGAAAGTACACTGTCAGTACAGCACAAGAAGACTCCATACCAAAAGCACAAATAACAAATACCAATGCTTATGGGGAGTCATGGAGTTGGTCTGGTCTAGCTGTCTTGAGAGACATGTCTAAAGGATTTTATGTTAAAGTCCATGGTTTCTAGGATGCTGAGTGCCTCAGTTCCTGAGAAATCATTCCCTTTAGCACGGAATCATTCCTGTCACCCGGTGATCCTCTGTATTCCTTAGAAGCCCGCGAAGTTAGACAGGACCCATTGCTCTTAGACATTAACTTTGTGTACCCTTGTATAACTTGTAAACATCATTGGATCCTGGTAACTACTATTGATTGATTCTGACAATCACCATTGTATTTTGTTTCTGATAGGGGTATAAAAAGTCTCAGTGCTTACAATAAACTTGGTTAAGTCTCAGACTTGCTGAGACCCCTCTGTTATGCCCTGGCTAAGATTCACTTTTCCTCGGTCATACCAGGTAAACTTAGACTGGTAAGTAAGCCCTGGTGCTTACAAGTGCTCATCCAAAAATCCCATAAAATTGGCGGGTGGTGGTAGCACATGCCTTTAATCCCAGCATTCAGGAGGCAGAGGAAGGAGGATCTCTGTGAGTTTGAGGCCGGCCTGGTCTACAGGACTGTTTAACAGAGAACCCCTGTCTTGAAAATGAATCCCATAAAATACACTCAAAAGAATTATAAAGCTCTACTACAAGCACAATTGCCACAAATGTTTATGCAGATTTAAGTCATACATTCAGAAGGTCTTAGCTTAGAAGACCTTCATTCATTATGAAACCAAATTATATATATATATATATAAATTAAGTATATAAATAAACTTAAAGCAGATAGAAAAGTATCTAAGAAGTTTTTAAATTTATAGGAAAGTATGGATGTTTTATACATCAATTCTATAGAGGACAAATATAAAATTAATACAATATTAAAGTTATAATTCTGCAATGGTTTTTCTTAAGTTGTCAAAATACAACTTCAAAAATATCTTACACAAGTAAAAAAAAAATCTGACTAGTTAGTGCTCTCCATACACACATAGGAAGAACTTACCGTGCTCAAGTTCTGTAATTTATATAAACATTCTATTCATGTCAGAGCTAAGAGAAAGAGCTGACAAACCTCGTATGTCGTTGGACCAGGAGAAAACTCTTGGGGAAAATGTCCAAAACGTTTTGGTCCTTTACAAAATGAGATTATGGCAGAAGACTTCATTAAAACAGGATTGTATGTCGCAGGTCCTAAGAGAAAAGAACATAAATTTAAAGTAGGCTTATACTTACTGACTTTAGTCAATTAGCTCCTAGGTTTGTATTCATAATCTAGAGAATTAGTACAGAATTAGAAGCAACCATTTTTTTTTTTTTTTTTTTTTTTTGGTTTTTCGAGACAGGGTCTCTCTGTAGCTTTGGTGCCTGTCCCGGAACTAGCTCTTGTAGACGAGGCTGGCCTCGAACTCAGAAGCAACCATTCTTATGCAAGTTCTCTAAAGAGTTGAGGACGTTGAGCCATGATAAGTATAAAATAACCAGTGCTCACAAGGTCTGTCACGTGCCAGATCCTGTGTTTCAGAAAGAGCTCTATGAAATTAAACACTTCAAAAAGACAGACTTCATGAAGATTTTCTACTCATGTATGTGTGGAAGATTTCAAAGCTGTTGTAATGAATGAAACGGAAACAGGAGAATTCAGGAGACCCTCTAGGAATGTAAAAATAATTTGGGGCATAGAACATCATCAATGAATGTAAACAGTGAACTAGCAGAGTAAATACAAAGATAGTGACGGAGTATAAATCTAATGCTTCTGGATCCATGGCCAACACTCATTCAAAGCTATACACGTATGAGCATGCATTCCTTCTGCATTTAAATCCAATGGGTTTTTAGAACTAATACATTCATATGAATCATTTTAACACTTTCTTCATTGTAAAGAGCATTTCAAAATTTGGAAAAGATGGCATCCAGGCTCTAGTTCAAACAATCCATATCAACTATCCAAAGTTAAAGCATCATTGCAAGAAGCAAATGGGTAGTGGCCACTGTGGCATGTAAACTTTTCATATATCTTCTCACTGTGAAATAACAGCATACATGACAGTAGAATGATATCATTTGTATGCATTTAGACTGTAGCAGAATAACACACAATATTTAAACAAAATATTGTTAGAAACAGACTTTCATATACAAACTAAGCTATGCATAGAAAAAAAATGCTTGTATTGCTGTGGTAACCAGAAAAAAAAACTGTCATTGGAAACTGGCCGCATAATTCCAGTTAGTTAATTGACAATTGAAACTTTACTGACGCAGATATACAAAAGTTAATGCAACAGGTAAGTCTATTATCCAAACACTAATGCATGGTTATGTTTTAGTTTCAATTATGAAGAAACATAATCTATCCTCTGCACTTACAATTATACTTTAGCAATTGATAAATGTGTTCACTTGCTGTTAAACAGATTCTTTATATATTCTGCATATATACATCATATATGTGTCATATATAAAGAGAGAACGAGAAGAAATTTTTCAAGTATAATTTAGATTTATTTGTTTGTTGGAATTTCTTTGAGGAGCATTAAGTAAAGAAAAACACCTCACCACTCATCTTCCTGCATTTTAGCACTTGGTCTGTTTCAAGCTTGGAATATTAAAAAGATTTATCGCACCTAATCTTAAAATATATTTCCAATTATGTATATTGCTGCTTATATGATACAGGTCAAAGACTAGCATTGCTACACCAGGTCTGATTCACAGCTGGACTGTGCAGAATCCATCTCCTATTTATATACAAAATGCCACGTTTTAATCACAAGTTTTGAAAGAAGAAAACTTCTCATCCAACATCTATGAAAAGTCTGCCTGAATCATGACTAGTATATAACAGAAATTTCCATAGCAGGTGATTCTTATAATTACATATTTTCCAACCCTCTGCCAGTTCAGTCTCTATGAAATGTCACCCAACGCCACAGGGCAAAAATAGGAGGTAACAGAAACACTGAGTAATCTAAAATAAAATCTGTGCTTACAGCCCTTCAGTGTGACCACTTTGGTACATAAGAGTGGACTCTAAAATAGCCACTTCTATGAATAAATCTGGAAAGCTCTGATTTAAAAATGACTGACTCCATGCTAAGTCAGTATTTAGAAATCATGAAATTATTCTTATGAATCATGAACTCTATGTCATTAAACATGATAAAAACTCACTTAAAAGTAAATATTCCATATGTAGACACAGTTTCAGGAATTTTTAAAAAGTGAGGGAATAGCACATTTAAGTAGCATGGTTTTAAAATATCAAGTAGAGGGATCATATTATATACAACTTATTTTCTCACTGTGATTTTATTATTTGGCTTTACAAATGATGGAATATCAAAGAAAAGATGAGTCCTCAAAGCACGCCATGATATTAGAGACATGTTGAGATTTATTGTTTTCTACTGTAGCTAAGATTCAATTTGATCCGATGGCACTTCAGACAATGACCACAGTGTTTCAGCTTATGAAACTGAGCTTGCAGATAATAAGGGAACATGCAGTCTAAAACTTTTTAAACGTTAAGAAAATTTCTCATGGCTGTGTTTACTATTTCATTAGCTTCACTGTCCAAAATCAAAATACCGTGGAAAACTTGTTCTGTTGGTTTTGGATCTTAGTTTTACAATGGAGGAATGGGTGAGTCACGTCTCCTGCACAACTCTGTTACATATTCAAAGACAGAAAGCTTAAGGATCATGATTCTCTAATTGGTATTTTAGGGGATTACCACAGAATATCAACGAATTTCTGGCAAAGGAGACCTTAAGAAATGGAATATAATAGTACACTCCAAACCAAATAGATTAGGGGATTAGTCTATCTAAACCATGTTCCTGTTAAACACTTGTTCTTCATATTGATCAAGCAAAAGGGCTGTTGCAGCTATAACATATAAATACATGACCATATGGATTTATCTTGACTATCAGTAAGCAATGGTTATTTATATGTATGCCTTCACAGTATATATTTATCAAAATGTGCATCTATCAGCCCTGTCAAATGAATTTTTAAACCACTTCTAAAACAATGGTATTTTTAGTCTCTGGAAATATAGTTACTTCATAAATAAATTTCACTAGACTTTAAAGATGTATGCATCACAACACAGTATTTCGATATGAATTATAAGGACCTAGTGGTAGGGAAGACACTTTTCATTTAAAACTATGTGGCAGTCTACAAATATGCAACTCATAAATTGCTTTCATCAATAACTAAAACGACAGAATAGCCTTTGTACTTTGCGTCTATTTTTTTTTCATTAACTGAGATGTAGGTGTACATGCCTACAGTCAAAAGAATCATGAGTTTGAGGCTTGTCTGGCCTGTATACAGAGGTCTCATCTCAAAGATAAATAAGTAAACAGTAAACTGACAAATATCCAGTATCTCAGAAAGCTTTGTGCTCCTTTTTGGCCAAAACATATGTGTAGTATATGTAGATTTAATAAGGAATAAGACCTTTCCTTCATGGAACAGAGTCCTGTGCATACCATGATCCCCTGAGCATGCTCTACTGGCATAAGGAACTACAGTTCATTGTTACAGTAAAGGCGGGAACCTACATCTAGGTGGGACAGGCCCTGTCTCCTCCCTATTAAGTTAGCGGTCCTACAAGTGGCACTACCATAAGAATTCTGTAAGTATTCTTCCAAGACTTCTCAAGTACTACAGGTTCAAGTCAACCAACACCAATGGCAGCAGGAGTTTTTATATTATATTATCTTTCAAATAGTTAAGTGCTGTGGGAACTCCTTCAACCAATAGCCTTTAAGATACCAGCCTATTTTGGGGTCTCATGTACTATAAATGCAGACGAAACATGTGCATGCAGGCCTCTTGGCTACTGGATTCGGTTCCAGTTTCCAGCACATGCAGAGAACTGCAGACTGATACTCTTCCTGTGAATTTATCCCCAGATAAATAAATCTTCATTATACTCCATTGTGGGCTATTGTGGAACTCTTTAGTACACCAACAGTTAAGGGTTTTCTTATGCGTCATGCCTATAATTTACAGGCCTATTCGTTACAGACCATTCCATACAGACCTGGCACATAGCTTAAAAGGTTGGCCATTGAAAACAAAGATATTCATATCTAGCATTCTGCATTTTAGCCTAATCCTCCTCAAAATGTAGTTTACAAACCATAAGCACCAGAATCACCCAACTGTGTCTTGGTGGTTTTTGTTTTGTGGGTGTTTTGAGAAGTCTTACTCTGAGCCCAGTCTGGCCTTAGCCTGGAGATGCTGATGCTTTAGCTCCTGAAATTCTGGGGTCAGAGGTGTGAGCTATCACAAAGCTGTGACCAAAGGCAGGGTTTGTGGATCCATCCACACCACTAAAATAAGTTGTATCCTCTGCAAGGCAGATCATAAAAACAGAATTTCACTGAAACCCTTTATTTTAGACAACAATTTAGAATTTTCCTGTCCAAAACATATTTAAGTAGCAAAATCTTCTCCCCTCAAATATAAAAAGAAATCGTGATCTTAAGAACCTAGCCCCTGAAAACCCAGCTGAGCATTTAATTTCTTTTAGAAAGCTGAGCTGCACCTACCCAAGGCAGAGACTCACTAGCCTCAGGACAAACCAGGATCAGGCAAGGGAAAGTTCCTTTGACTCATGCATAGCATTCTAAAGTGTTTTACTTTTTTCTTAGTGACTGTCTGGTACAGAAACAGTTTTGAAATCATTTTTCTATTTCAAATGCTATAATCATATTCAGATTGCAAGCACTTTAAGAAGAAGGAAGTCACTGATAGAGATTGGTATTTAGAAACAGGAATGTAACCTGCCCTTTGCTATGTTTTTTACAGCATTGATGTAGTCACCAGCAACATCTTGAGCAAAACTTGTAAATTTATTTTAGTCATTCATGTTTTAATCTTTTAAGAAGTCATCCTTCCATTATTTTACCCTTATATTCTCCAGAATAAATCTTAGACCTGATTTCAAGTTCAAACTTCCCCCATACTCGCCATGTGACCTTGCTAAATCCTCTAAACTTCCTAAGCTGTGGTTTCTTCCTCTGTGAAAGAGGGTAGAATGGCCCAGAGAAGTCACGCACCCTTCAGGATGCTATAATACGGGTGTGAGCACATGGCTACACTGATGTAGTCCTTAGAGCATCCCTGAGGGAAACAAAAGCGGGCATAACTTAGAGTCTACAGAAACCGAATTCCAAGACTACCGTGTGCCTTGCCTCTTCTTGTTACTTCACATTGACTTCAGAAATGCTAGAACCTCCTCCAATCACTGGAGGAATGTCAAATGAAGAAATGGAAGCACCCCGCTCCCCCAAGCGAGACATGTGCCTGACAAGTGGGTCTAGGGGATGATTATCACTAGCTAGAATAAAGCTGGTAAGTTCATTGATTTTGCCCTGATTGTACTTTTCATTTTACACAAATACTTTAAAAGCTAAAAGTATGAACACACTTAAAGAGAACAAAAATGTCCCCGTTCTAAAACCTTTCAAACTGCCACAATGCCGGATACCAAGGCTGCCACATACAGCTTCTTTCTAATTCCATTCTATTGACAATGAGAAAAAACATGAAGGCTAAGTGCTTGTTCTCCCTGAACCCAAGTCCTTGCTCTATTTTATGGGAAAGACTGCCTCTCTGTGGTAGAATCCAATCGTGTCCTGTTATCTGAAGGACAATGTTATATCTCACACCTTTTTAAATTTGCAAAAACAATCCACATAATGCTGAAAAGCACAAAGATTAAAATACAGTATTTTGACCAGGATCATATCTTTGACTTCATGTTTACAAATGTCTGAACCTTAAGAAGCAAGCCTTCCTCACCTAAGCAAGTATGCACAAGCAAAGATGAAAATACCATTTCTATAAGTAACAGATACCAAGTGTAATAGACTTGCTCAAATGGAATGGTCACATTAGCTGTCGCTTTTGAAAATAGAAGTCATTATTCACTTTACACTGAGTGACCTCTACTGGCCAGAAAGACACATTAATAGACACCTTACCCATCAGAAAGCAGCTGGCATCTTAATTGTGCCAACAAATGACTCATATATACGGCATCATACATGTTACCTGTTAGTCACTTACAATAAAAATGATACAGGGGTGTATCATAGCTCAGATAATAAAGACAAGAGCATATATCAAGAAATAAATCTAAATATACTGGTTTCTTGTTCTTTTTCACCTAGTGAACATTTCTGCTTGAAATAAAAGCATACAAAAAGTTCCTACTACATATAGTATTTACTTAGGAACAATATATTCTATAATAAAAGGATTTCAATATTTTGACATTATTAACCATACAACAGCCAAAAGACACACATTTATATACTGTTAAATGAAAGGCAAACTGTTCCTCTCCATCATAAACATATGCTTTATTACACTTCACAAATAAATTATTTATTTAATTAAGAAAACAGACACAGAATTGGCATCTACCTTTCAAAAACAGAACATTCTTCTTCTGTCAGAAAGAAATGTAACTATGAGACAATGCAGATAAAAACATAGTACATATTTCTATGAAGGTTCTATCAAGGGTGGAACAAAAGCACCAGAGAGTAAATGACACATTATTTCTTTTATGGATTAACAAAGTTCCAGACATGAAGTGCACCAATAAAAAAAACACCTAAAAAAGGTTGCTTGAAAAAAGTTTTTATGAAAATGTTATAAATCCTGCCTGCTAATTATTACAAAATCTCCTTCCCTTCTCTATTTTTTTCTTTTTTAACGATGTCCAGGGGGTGGGGAGAAACATATTTGGTTTCTGCTTCAGCTGAAATCTATTTATATGCAAATAACTTATCCATTATTACTGTGAGAAGAGACTTGTGCATAAAGAGAGAAATAAATTATCACTAGAAGCCATTAATGAAATCTATTTCAAAACAACATTTTACAAGAGCCCTCACTCATGTAATATTTGTTTAAGCCTCGAGGGGAAATGGCAGAGGTCCGCACATAGATGAAACCTGACGCTGCACTATTTCCCATGCCAATTTGCTTTTCATAATGCATTTATCCTTTGCTTAGAAATGACAAACGGAGTTCCAGTAAGTCTCTTCAGAGAACTTCATCATTGAAATCAAAGCCTGTGTGTTTATCACATAATTGCCAGACTTTGGAGTTTGCTTTGTTGTTACTGTTACTCTTCTGGGTTGAAAACATTAACATTCATTTTTATGCTGCAACAGTAGCCGTATACAAATAGATGAGATTAAGAAGAAATGGGAATCTTACAAGTACAACTTGATTTTCCATGGAGAAGAATAAGATGACCATAACTAAGAGACCTATAATGTAATTTGATATGCCTCGTGCCTTTCTATTTTGTGTTTCTTACTTTATTGTTTGGTTTATAAGTTCTGTTTTTGGTAGAGGTAAGTAGCTCTGTATTTAACTTTGTAGGTAGTTCTTTCTCCAGTCATCTCCTTAATTCTACATAAGATGTCCAAAGGGGAACTGAAATTCTTATCTTATATAAGCTCCCACTTTTTTAAGCTTTTTATTTTTGACATTTTTATTGCGACGGTATTATCCAATATTTCCTCCTAAGATCTTTCTACTTTTTATATTTCATCTTTGAACATGGTACTTTGTAAGGATCTATTTTCATTTTCTTCAACAAGAGTGTCATATTGAATACTATGTCCTGCTAAACAATTAGTCTTTTAATCCTTGGGTTGTGTAACAGTAACATCTTACATTCAATTGTCTTCAGATGTATGGATCTGTCTGGGCTTTTCCTGCTTTATAATCCATTTGTCTTGCTTTTTGTGAAAGACATGGTGTCTATGTTAATATACACTTGTCATGTGTTTTAATAAGTGATACAGTGATTACTCTAATTCTTCATACTTTCCTTTCTTATATATTTACATATCATTATTTTGTATATATTCTAATGTGTTTATCAATTTTTTCAAAAACTCCAACAGAAATCATAAGTTATTAAACTTACAAATTAAAGTGGAAAATAACTGCTAGATTTATGATACAAAGCAACCCCATGTAAAACTGAGAGCACTTATTGCTGTTGCACAGGGCCCAGGTTCAGTTTCCAGTACCACATGGTGGAACACAACCACATGTAGCTCCAGTTCCAGGAGGTCCTCCTGATCTCAGTACCAGGCACACATGCAGTATACATAATACACACCTGATTTCAGAACCAAGCAAGCATGCAGTACACATAATAATACATGTCTGATCTTGGCACTAGGCATGCATGCAGTACACATAAAACACATGGATCTTGGCACTAGGCATTCATGTAGCACACATAATATACACCTGATTTTGGCGCTAGGCATTCATGCAGTATACGTAATACAAGCCTGATCTCGGCACCAGGCACACATGCAATATGCATACATACATGCATGCAGACAAAACACTTAAACACATAAACTAAAGGTAAAAATCAATTGCTATAATATGCTATAATCTGTATATTCTAGCAGCTTTGTCTTTCCTTACAACTTTCTTTTTCTTCTGTGCTCTTATGCACTCTGTCCTAAGGAACTGATATGAGCATCTGACTTACTTAAGAAGACATAGTAAACGTGGGTATCTCTGTAATAAAACAGAATTGAATAGAGAACTTATTTGAAAAGAAAACCCACATGACTACAGATGTGCTAAAACTATACACTGTAAAACGATTATCTTCAACAAACAGTGCTGGAAACTTGGTTATCCACATGCAGAATAAACTGGATCCGTACCCCTCACCCTGTATACGATTCCATTTAAATGAATCAAGACTTTAGTGTAAGACCTGAAACTGAAACTTCCAGAAGAAAGCATAGGCAAAAATATTTCAAGATATCAGCATTGGGAAGGGATTGCTGAATGGGACTATAATGGCCCAGGAAATACTTCTACAAACAGACAAATGAAATTACAAAAATTAGAAAGCTTCTACACAGCAAGGAAAATGATCAACTGAGTAAAGAAGTCTATGGAATAGAAGAAACCTTGACTGCTGTACGTCTGGCCAGTGATTAGTATCTAGAATCTATAAATAACTCAAATGTTATTCTCAAAAGAAGCAAACAACCCAATCAATAAATGGGTCCATGAACAGAATAGAAGGCTCACAATTAAGAATTACAAATGGCCAGTAGTGTTAGAAAAAGTGTTTTTAACACTAAGAAAAACATAAGTTCAAACCTCTTTGAGATTCCATTTTATCCTAGTTAGAAAAGCTGTCATCAAGGAAACAGGGGGCCTGTCTACATAAAGGCATAGCTTTCCATGAGAACAAAAGATCGTTTATTCTTGAGCAAAATACGAACGATCATGGCCCAAGTGGCATGAATTTGGGTTGTTTCAATGGACATGTTCCCCTGTGGTGGGGTTACATGAGAGTTACAGAATAAGGAAAGTCACAAATTGAAGCATTTACCAAACACATTGGTTTGCGGGCTAGCAGCAGCAGGGCATGACAATCTCTGTGCAGTCAGGTGCTTCTTGAGGACATCCTTAGCTTGGGGGTGTCAGAATAGGGTAAGGTTCTGTAAGAATACTTGTTCAAGGTTTGGATGCTCATAATGGTATTAGGTGAGATTTGACAGTGGGCAATGTAAAGCTTTTATAAGGAATAAAAATATCCCAAAATAATTTGGCTCTTTCTGCAAATCTTTAACATTTATAACATGAATTTCAGTCATTTGGCCTTGTAGGTTTCTTTCCAGTATTTCTTTAATTTTTTGAAATTATAATTACAACATATTCACCATTCCCTGTTCTCCCTCCAAACTGTCCCACAAAACCACGACCTTTTGCTCTCTTTCAAATATGTGGCTTCTTTTTCCTTAAGTGTTAACATATATGTATATATAAGTACATTTTTAAATGTAATCTGTTTGGCACAAATAATGTTACTTGTATGTATATTCTGCAACCAATAGTCCTACCCAGATACAACCAGCATGGCATTATAATTCTACAAGTATAATAGCATGCATATGTATCTTCGGGGTATCCACAGCTTCCTAATTGTACTTAAGATCTACTCAACAAGATAGAAATCATACCTGGTACTGGGAATCCAGCCAACTAGCCAGCTCTAGTAGAGTCGTGGATCTTGGGGGAGAGCCTACAACCACTACTTCACTAAGCAGCAGAATCCCTCACTACATTCTAAATGTTTATCCTTAAACCCACAGACAAGTGTAGTTCTTACTTTTCAGCAAGGAACCTTCTCTTTGCAACAAATGGAGACCATTAGAGAAAAACACAACCAATTAAGTTGTGAAGTCTAGTTCCGCTGGTACATCATAGAACAATCCTGCAAACAAGGTTCATGGGTCACTGTAAAAGGGTGACTGTGTGTTTGCTTTGGGATTGTGTCTCCTACATATTTCAGAGACGCTGCAACCCTCAAGTCTTCCTAACATGACTGTGAAGCATGACACAAACGACGACACCCATCGACATGATAACACAGAAGGCAAAAGCTCACAAGGCCTCAGCCTTAGACAAAGCAGCCAAGGAATGCTGGCAATGGAGAACATGGTCTGCCCAAAGAAAGAGAGTACAAATTGGTTACCAAATGCCAAATGCAGGTTTCTTTTGAAAACCGGGTCTCCTGCAGCTCAGGCTGGACTGACACTATATATCTACAGATAACCTTGAAGTTATGATTCTCCTGCCTCTACCTCGCAAATGCAGAAAGACAGGCATGCACCAAAATATCCAACTATATTGTAGAAAATTGAACACAAGTGTGGCTTTTATTTTTTTCTCCAGACTTTAGTTTACAGATAATAAATGCTAAAACTTATGTAGAGAAAGAAAAATGATATTTATGACTCATAAACTGGTACGGTCACTGTGGAAATGGAGGGTTCTCAGGAATGTAAAAGTAAAGTAACCATATGACCCACCGGTATCATCTGTGGACATATACACAAAGGACTATACACTAAGTCTTCATAACACAGACAAAGATATTTGCACATCTATGTTTATTGCTTCAGCCACCAATATGATGAGGAAATGGAACCAGCCTAGATACCCATTAACAGATGAATGGACAAAAGATCACAAAACTATGGAATTTTATGCAGTTCCCTACAGTCTCAGCACTGGGGAGCTGCCATAGAGGGGAAGGAATCAACAATTTGAGGTCAGTCTGTGCTACATCATAGTGACACACCATTTTCTTTTTTTTTTTTCCTTTGTGTATTTTCCATCTTTTTTTTTATTCTTTTTTAATTAAAATTTCCACCTGCTCCCCGTTTCCCATTTCCCTCCCCTCCTCCCAAATATTGCCCCCTCCCCCCACTCCCCTCCCCCTATCCCCACTCCTTTTCTCCTCCCGCCACACCATTCCCCCTCCCTCTCAATACTGAAGAGCAGTCCAAATTCTCTGCCCTGCGGGAAGACGAAGGTCTTCTATCTACGTCCAGGAAGGTGAGCGTCTAATCAGGCTAAGCTCCCACAAAGCTAGTTCATGTATTAGGATCAAAACCTAGTGCCATTGTCCTTGGCCTCTCATCTGCAACTAAGGAGAGGGAACCTGAAATAACCCTATCCTATACTGATGAATATCTTGCATATCACCTTAGAACCTTCATCTGGCGATGGATCGAGGTAGAGTCTCAATTTGGAGCAACGGTCTGAGCTCTTAAGGTCCAAATGAGGAGCAGAAGGAGGGAGAACATGAGCAAGGAAATCAGGACCACGAGGGATGCACCCACCCACTGTGACAGTGGAACTGATTTATTGGGAGCCCACCAAGGCCAGCTGGTCTGGGACTGAATAAGCATGGGTTGATTCTGGACTCTCTGAGCATGGCGGACAGTGACACACCATTTTCAAAACAAATACAGTGGCCAAAGTTGGAAAGATGACAATGTTCCTGAGAAACCTGCAATGATGATAGCACACTGGATTTACCCAATGCCTTGAACTACACACTTAAAAATGGTTAAGTGGATACATTCTACATTCTGTTGTGCTACATTTTTTAATAATGTTTCCACTGACTGTAAAAGACAGTAATGGTATGTACATGAAGCTAATTTAAATGTAGCAAAAATATAATCAGCTAATTTCCATTAGTTGTAGGAAAGAAAACCAAGTGATTTTTTTTTCCTATAACAAATCTAAAGATAATGATTTTCAAAAAAAATGATAATGGCTTTCAAGCTACAGAAACATAAATAAAATAGCCCCTGTGTTCTTTTAGCCTCATCAATGGGTGAATTTTGAATCTTTGGGTTTAAAAGACTAAAGCAGAAATTTTCTGTTTTTCAGTAAGCTCTTTGTAGAATTTCATTTGATATTGTATGCATGTGCTAAACACATATACACACTAAGTACAAATATATCTATACGTACACTATATCAGTGTTCCCATATGACTCCTCCAACAGATTGCTCTTGTCCAGTCTCCTATGGTGTATCCTAAGCTTGATAATAAGGGTTAAAAGAAAATAGAGTATGAAGTGTCAGCTAAACTCTAATCTCATCTTTATGGCATATGTTTCTACAATTATGTCCTGCAGGGAGATAGGGAGTTGTGAAAAGATGTTGTGATTCTGTTAGTACCCAAGTCAAAATGGCCTGCACAAGTTTGGATTACTGCCTTGGGGCTATTGAAGGAGACACCCAAAACTTGAGAACTAGAGCCAAGCTGGAAGAAATGGATGCTGGGGGTGGTCCTCTAAGTGCTGCTTCCTTATCTGGCCAGACGTGACAAGCAGTGATACAAACTCATGCCAACGCATTGAGCCATTACAGAAACCATACTGCTGCCATGAGGGACGCTGTGCCAAACTCCACCCCACTTTAGATTCTGCCTTTGGGCATTTTGTCATAGAGAGGAAAGGGACTCATACAGATCCATGCAAAAGCATCTGAGTCTTTAATATATTTGAACCCAAAAGTCCTAAGAAAGAGCATTAGACATGATTATTTACAGACTGATTTATATAGTATGTCACTGCAAAAATAAAATTATAAAATAAATACATCATGCATATAGCAATATATATATACATATAGTTCTCTAACTTTATTGAAAACATGTTAAAAAGCATCATATTATAGTGTTACATAATAATCTGTCACCTAATGAGTTTAATGTTTACTATATTAATGTTGACTATATTAATATTCATATTCCTTCATGCTGATTTAAAATTAATATTCACTGCCCATTACGTGAGTGTGCTCACCTACCCCCAATTTCCCAATGTGAGTTTTGCTGTCTCAGTGAAACAATGACAGATTTCTGTATGAATAGACAAGACTCAGGTGAGGATGACAACATTTATTTTATCACTGATCTGACACACAAAACTGGAACTCTACTTTTCCTAAGAATTAGTTATTTCCCACAGAGGGAACATTTGCATAGGATCTTAATAGCTATCACATTTAACATTGTTATCAAATAAATTTGAGGAAAATTAGAACAAATAAAATTATGTTTCTGTAAATTGCACTAGAAACTTTATTTTCAGAACATATATATTAATACCTCAATTTTGGGTATTATTTCCAAGTTCTGTTATAAGTAATCTATGATGTTATTAGTAGCAAAACAATGTATGCAATCTCTGAGCAGATGACTTTCCCCTCCATAACTATCCTTAAAATTTACCTTCTCGAGGGAGAACATGAGCAAGGAAATCAGGACCACGAGGGGTGCACCCACCCACTGTGACAGTGGAACTGATCTATTGGGAGCTCTCCAAGGCCAGCTGGACTGGGACTGAATAAGCATGGGTTGAAACTGGACTCTCTGAACAAGGCGGACAATGAAGGCTGATGAGAAGCCAAGGACAATGGCACTAGGTTTCGATCCTAATACATGAACTGGCTTTGTGGGAGCGTAGCCTGTTTGGATGCTCACCTTCCTGGACCTAGATAGAAGTGGGAGGACCTTGGTCTTCATGTAGAGCAGGGAATTTGGACTGCTCTTCAGTATCGAGAGGGAGGGGGAGTGGACTAGGGGGAGGAGAAGTGGAGTGGGGATAGGGGGAGGGGAACAGGGGGAGGGGGCAATATGTGGGAGGAGGGGGAGGGAAATGGGAAACGGGGAGCAGTTGGAAATTTTAAGTAAAAAAGAATAAAAAAAAAATTTACCTTCTCTTTCATTATGCCATACTATTTTATCCAATAGCCTTATAGATATAATCTTGGTGAAAACTCTATTTAGCTAAGGAAAATGACACTTTCAAACTTTACCATATATGTTGAAACAGCTGACACAAGCTGAGGAAGACTATATATATAAAAAAATCAACTTGGAGTTAAAACCTATTTGACAAACTTGAACACACCCCTCAGTAAATCCTATATGCATTTAGAGAATTAAGGATGGGGGGGACTTAGGGGAATGGGATGGTTGGTATAAAGAAAGGGTGGATATGGGAGCAAGGAAGTATATATCTTAATTAAGGGAGACATCTTAGGGTTGGCAAGAGACTTGACTCTAGAGGTGTTCCCAGGTGTCCAGGGAGATATCCCCAGTTAGTTCCTTGGGCAGCTGAGAAGAGGGAACCTGAAATGGCCCTATCCTATAGCCATACTGATGAATTTCTTGCATATCATCATAGAACCTTCTTCTGGCGATGGATGGAGATAGAGTCCTACATTGGAGCACCGGACTGAGCTCCCAAGGTCCAAATGAGAAGCAGAAAGAGGGAGAACATGAGCAAGGACATCAGGACCGCGAGAGGTGCACCCACCCACTGAGACAGTGGGGCTGATCTATTGGGAGCTCACCAAGGCCATCTGGACTGGGACTGAAAAAGCGTGGGATAAAACCGGACTCTCTGAACATGGCGGACAATGAGGGCTGATGAGAAGCCAAGGACAATGGCACTGGGTTTTGATCCTACTGCATGTACTGGCTTTGTGGGAGCCTAACCAGTCTGAATGCTCACCTTCCTAGACCTGGATGGAGGGGGGAGGACCTTGGACTGCCCACAGGGCAGGGAACCCTGACAGCTCTTCGGACTGGAGAGGGAGCAGGAGAGGAGTGGGGGGAGGGGGGAGGAGTGGGGAGAGAGGGAGGGAAATGGGAGGCTGGGAGGAGGCGGAAATTTTTTTCAATGAAAATAAAAAAATAAATAAACCTAAAAAAAATCAAAAAAAAATTAATAAGAAGTTCATTCAATAGCAGGTGAAGAAAAGCCCTAATTTAATTTTATAAAAGACTTAAGTCTGAACAATTTTTGTTCTCAAAGATGTGCAGACAATAAATGCATGAAAAATATCCAGTATTATCAATCATTAAAAAATGAAGACCACAATATGTATCATTATGCACTTGTTGGGTGTGCATTTTAAATGGCTTAAAATAACTAGTGTCCAGAATGGTGTGTGAAAAAGAACTCATCTATACTACGGGTAGGAATAAAACTAAGCATAGCCATGTAGAAAACATTATGCTACAAATGTAATTTCTTAAAATGTTTGAAATAAAATTACTCTTTTTTTTATTTTTTTTATTTTTTTATTTTTTTATCACTTTTTTTTATTTATTTATTAAAGATTTCTGCCTTCTCCCTGCCACCACCTCCCATTTCCCTCCCCCTCCCCCAACAAGTTCCCCTCCCTCATCATCCCTAAGAGTAATCCGGGTTCCCTGCCCTGTGGGAAGTCCAAGGACCACCCACCTCCATCCAGGTCTAGTAAGGTGAGCATCCAAACTGCCTAGGCTCCCACAAAGCCAGTACGTGCAGTAGGATCAAAAACCCATTGCCATTGTTCTTGAGTTCTCAGTAGTCCTCATTGTCCATTATGTTTAGCAAGTCCGGTTTTATCCCATGCTTTTTCAGACCCAGGCCAGCTGGCCTTGGTGAGTTCCTGATAGAACAACCCCATTGTCTCAGTGTGTGGGTGCACCCCTCGCGGTCCTGAGTTCCTTGCTCGTGCTCTGTCTCCTGCTCTTGATTTGGACCTTGAGATTTCAGTCCGGTGCTCCAATGTGGGTCTTTGTCTCTGTCTCCTTTCATCGCCTAAATGTTTTTCTTAGGGTTCACCTTCTTAATTAGCTTGTCTAGGATCACGCATAATAGGCTCAACGTCCCCTATTCATGGCTAGAAACCAAATATGAGTGAGTACATCCCATGTTCCTCTTTTTGGGTCTGGCTTACCTCACTCAGTATAGTGTTTTCTATTTCCGTCCATTTGCCTGCAAAATTCAGGAAGTCATCGTTTTTTACTGCTGAGTAATACTCTAATATGTATATATTCCATACTTTCTTCATCCATTCTTCCATTGAAGGGCATCTAGGTTGTTTCCAGGTTCTGGCTATTACAAACAATGCTGCTATGAACATAGTTGAGCATATACTTTTGTTGTATGATAGGGCATTTCTTGGGTATATTCCCAAGAGTGGTATTGCTGGGTCCAGGGGTAGGTGGATCCCGAAATTCCTGAGAAACCGCCATACTGTTTTCCAAAGTGGTTGCACAAGTTTGCATTCCCACCAGCAATGGATGAGTGTACCCCTTGCTCCACAACCTCTCCAGCAAAGGCTATCATTGGTGTTTTTTAAATAAAATTACTCTTTAACTCAACATCTCTCTTCTAAGTGTACACCCAGAGAAAACAATCACTACCCCACAGAGATGCCTATACATGCCTGCTTATTTACATATCATTTCCAATAAACAATATATGAAAATCACCCATGTCCATACATATAGGTAATAACAAAGAAATTGCTATACAAATAAACAGACATACATAAAGACGGGCGGGAATTATTATTCATCCTACCATTTGAAAAAACATGGTTGAACCAGTGGACTTGTCAAAAAATCTCTTACATAAATATCACCCACTCTCTGTTATACACAAGAGGCTAGTTTATAGTTTCCTGGTGCTACCACGAAAACCAAGAGGAGGAAACAAATTAAGTTATATCTTAAGAAAATCCCCATGGGGTGGATGAAGGAAATTAGACTATAAATAAGGCAACAGTGTGATACTGAATAATATCAGTACCATTATTTCTTAGAGGTTCCAAATAAGAAAGTTCATATGATTGGCAGAATTTAAAAAGATTTCACAAGAGGGCAGTTTAGATTGACATGCCTAAAACTGTGAGTAGGGTTTGCTAACTAAGTGCAAGCTACTCCCAAGGAAAAGAAATGTTTAAATTCTGACAAAGTAAAAGCATATTTTGAGAACTGAAATGTCTCATTTAATTATATATTATATTAATTATAAATCTATCAATTATATATTCTGTTATATCTTAACAGAAAAGCAGAGTGTAGGAAGAGAGAAGAATCGATAAGCCAGGCTGGCACGGGACGTTCGGGCTGTTAACATGAAGATGAAGGCCACGCAGTTACATAACACAACAGTGAGGAAGGAAATATGTCCGAGGACATGGGAAAGGCATAATCAGAGCTGTGTGGGAGAACACTCTGAACCACTTGTCTTTCCACACACGAGACAATAAGCAAAGGCTTCTAAGATTATGGTGTTCTTTCTGTCTTCAGCAACAGTATTCTTAAAGTTTAAATTGAAGAGTTCTACCATAATTATGAACAGCATTTTCAGTAATACATGATAAGCTATGACAGAATAAGCCACAGGAAATTATTATGGGGTCTTCTCTTGAAGTCACATGGTTCTTTAATTGCTGCGAGGGAGCAGAGAAGATCTGCAAAATGTTATACGGAGGCATTTTCATTATATTAAACATTCTCCCAGAGAGTCAGGTTTAATAATAGTTTAACTGGATGAGCTGATTATTTATGGTATATTTCTATTACCAGAGTCAGATTTAAATCAAATTATAAAGTTCAGAGGGAAGGCTGCAGTAAATCCCTTTCTTCTTCTTTATCATCTAGAAGTGTTATTCCAGTTACAGGAGGGTTTTCCTTTCTGGGTAATGCTGGGAGGTATTTCCAGAAAGTCCTCCTTATGAAATTGCCTGTCCAGCCAATCTAGAAACAGGCTACCAGTGGCTTAGGTACAATTTATGAGCTTCCATAATGCTTCAAACAAGGACTTTAGTTAGGCATGCTCTCAGGTAAATTTAAGTTTCTTTACCTTCTCTCCCAGAAATGATCACTCACAACTACTACTGTGAAGAAAATGCCTCTAATTGGTCCAAACAAATCAAACTCACAAGGAAAAGCCATTATTACATATTCAGTCCTATTCCGTTTTAAATTAGTTCACTAAATTCAGTGTTAATTTCTGTACAAAAGATTATTTTTTAACTAAAAGTATTTTTCTTTCTTTCCCCCTCAGTCTACTGATTTCATCAGAAATCATCTCATATTAATTCATAAGGCCTTTCAATTGTGCTATAATAAAATATTATAGTCTGATATATGCAATTAAAATAAACATTTTCCATGTAATATCATCAGTAAAATTAATAATGCCATGGTTGAAATGTCAGAGTATGAATGTGGATGTGAAAGCATGCTTAGAATTTAGCAAGCCCTTAGCTGAGAGACAGCCCAGTGCTTATAGCCAATCTATACAGGATTTACTGCCAAGTAATCTATACTAAACCCAACTAAGATATTTGAAGAATGTACACAATTTTATGTTCATAAAACATTTATCTGAGTCACTTAAGTATGTTTTAAATGTTTCACAATGGTATCCCAAATCTCATAGTTAAACTGCTCCTATTGGTAAAACAATTAGCAAAAACTGAAAAAAAAAACTTTTTCCATAAAGCGAAACACTGAGAAGCAACTTTAATTGAGTAGTAAAACACAAGTAAAATGCAGAATTCTTTTTTTTTTTTTTGCATTTTTTAAAAAAGATTTATTATACACACAGCGTTCTGCCTGCTGGGCCAGAAGAGGGCACTAGATCTCATTACAGATGGTTGTGAGCTACCTCAAATTTGCCGGGAATTGAACTTAGAACTTCTAGAAGAACAGTCAGTACTCTTAACCACTGAACCATCTCTCCAGCCTTGCCAAAATATATTTTAAAGCCAATAAAGTTATTATTGCTGGAACAAGGATAGCAATTGCTAGAACAAGAAATTTATTACGATGATGTGCAGGATTAAAAGAGGCTAAGTTATCTGTAAGGCTTTTCATAATGTCCATGCCTGTCACATCAGGTAACCTTTTTGAAAAGGTTTCCTTGATTTCTTTCTGCTTATGTTGTGACTGTGCCCAGTTAATAGGAAGGGAATAAGCTGTGATTATTCCAAATACAGGTTGTATATATGCCGTTTTATTCTGGCATATGCATGTATGGAATGTATGCATGTGTTCATGTGCAAGAATGCACGCGGAAGCCGGGAGTTGCATGGTGTCCTCCTCCACTATTCTCCTTTATTTACTGAAGCACAGTCGCCAGCTGAACCTGGAGCTGACGCCAGCTGGTTGGACAGCCAGCTTCCCTGGGGATCTTCCTTCCCAGTGCTGGGATTACAGGCAGCTGCTGTGCTTGCCTGGCTTTTTGTGGGTTCTGGGGATCCAGACTGGTCATGTTTGCAGGGTAAGCAATTGATCCAGCAAGAAGTCTTTCTGACTCTCATTAGCCAAACATAAGCATCGGTTACTAGCAGAGAATCATAGTAAGAGGCTGAAGCTAGTTACCATGGCAGAAAATGCTTCAGTTTTACTTAGCTTTTCCTTACCATCTGCCCAACTCTAGATATCCCATCCATTTTCATAAAAATGAAAAATCTAAAACCTCCTTCAGCACACATTACATTTTCTGATAACCATGTCTATTGCAGGGGACAGTGTCTGTCTTATGGATTAGCCAAAAATATATAAAAAGAACGAAACTTTAATAAGTAAGAAAAATGGAATTAGAAGAGCGTGACTGATCTCTCTCATTTTGTATGAAGAGCAAAACATGCGCTGAAATCATTCTGGCTGGAGCACCTACCTGAACCATGAGGTCAACTCCCACTGTACACGTGCCGGCACCCACCCAGCCCCCACCTCACATATACACTGCATAAGTGCTCCTAAAGAGTTCTCTTGAGTTTCACAAATAAGCATAGTTACATAATCAGTCCCATCTGACAAAAGGATAGGAAAGAGATTATTTACCTTTATATCGTGACTAGCTGAGAAAGAACAAGATAAGGAGCATTACAGAGGCCAAATCTCAAGTATTCCTGCTAAATAGGAAGATAAACCCTTAGCAAACATGCCTCACAGTTTTGATGTGCGCGCCATTATTTTGTCATTGTTTGACATAGTGAAAGGGGAATCTTATTGAAGTTTACAGTGGATGCCAGATAATAGAAATACAAGTCAGAAAGCACAGAAAGGTTAGAGAGTTGAAAGGAAATTGAATTGCTACTTGACTAACGAAAAGCTTTCCTCACAAGGGTAATTCCACTTCTGATTTGAGAAGGTTTCTAATTGCAACAGTTAAAGAGCAGAGGGGGAGGGGACAAAATACGATATGCCCAACAGTTGGATTCCTGAGCTTGCCCAGGCCATAGACTCGAAGCTGTGTGGGCCATGCAGTCTCTGTGGCAGATCAGCAGAGAAGAAGTCCCAGGTGACACGCAAATGGATGAGCATGACTCTGTTCCACAAAGGGTTCTACGTATCAACAACAGAAGTTTGAATTTCTTATGAATCAGTGCAAAAAAGTTTTCTTATTTTTTTTTCTTTTTCACATCTTAAACTCGTGGGCTATAAAAATACTACCAAGTTTGGTTTAGAATCCTTAGCTTGACAGCCCCTTTGTAAGCGATAAAAGTTTTCCTAAACTGACATAGTTATGTCTAGTTCCCCAGTACACTGAAAAGAACTATAATGCCACATACCACTATATTTAGAGGTCTGCTTTGCTCTCTGGGAAAGGGTCTTGCATAAAGTAGTTGTTCTCGGTTTCTATAGAATTCATTACAAGGATATGTAATGTGTTGCATCAAGTCAATTGATAAAATAGACAAAATGATGTGCATAGTTACATGTGGAAAAAGTCAGATTTATACCTGCTGTTTATGTTGCTTTACTCAGATAAGAAAGCTTCCATCCATGATAAAGTAAAAGAGGCAAATAGTCTTTCCCTCTATAAATCACCTGTTACATAAATTATAAAGTATAAGTTCCCGCTACATTTTCTTATTCAGTATATCAGTGACTTCAATTCATCCATTATTCACCATTTTCTTCTGTATTTGAGTAGGTAATTATCTTAAGAGAAATATCTGTAGGAAGGGTTTAAAAGCAAGATAATGAAAACTTACAAGCTTACATCGGGAAACAGCTCAATCAGAATCAATAAATTTACAAATGAAATGGAATAACTTAGTGAACACACTTCATTATTAATATGGAGGAACTCGGAATGAAAACGTTTGTTGGATTTATTTTACACAGAATGACCCTACTTGGCAGTGGGCCTACTATAGAGATGAACTGAAATTCCTGTCTTGTGTGTGATTACTGATAGGTTGTCATTTAATACTGAGAAGTGTGTCTGTGTGGAAAATGAGCTACAGGGACCCTTGAGCAGGTGAACTTCCCTGGGCAGTAACATTTCTCACAGAGAATTACCAGGGAGTTCAGTGGAACCTCACTAGGGAAAACGCTTACAACTTGTACTGCCTTTCACTCGCTGTGCCTTCTCTTATTTTAGATTTCACTCTGTATTCTCTTCCTAAGATTAGCACTGAGTATATGGCTAGCAACTTTGGGATCCAGGGATAAAACAGCGAACCATCAGTCTTGAGTAGTCTTTGGGTCCTCTCACATAACTACAAGAGTCCTGTGTGCTTGCAGAAGTTCAGGGACAACACAAGTCACTTCTAAATGTGTGTGTTCTTTAGTAAAACCAGTACCACTCATTACTACAACACACTACAGGAGAGAATATCAAAGCCATAGTGAGCACATTTCTACTAAGAAATTTCTGCCATAAGCAATAATGACAAAAGAATTTGGTTGTAATTGGGCATTTTAAGAAAGAGTTAAAACTTCAAAACACTAATGCAGAGAGAACCCATTGATTGCCAACTCGTACCCACAGACATACTTCATGGTTGAAAGACATGGACACGTTCCCTGAATGTAAATGGCTAAGAACTCCTCTCAGTAAAATCCTGAAGGAAGAAACATTAGTCCATAGAGGGACTTCAAATTCTCCCCTAATTGCTGAATGGAACTTCGAGTCCCCCAAGCTTCTGTTATAGACCTTTCTCTGCATACATTACCATCCTCCTACTTTATATCCTCAGCTCAGCTTGCCAAGAATAATTCTGCAGATTCTAGAAGTTCAAATTCTAATCAAGAAAATGCTTTATAATTTCTACTTATTTTTAATTCTAATAAAACATATGTGGCAATTATATTTAGAAAGTATAAAATATATATAAAGAAGAAATCACTTCTTCGTACAACTTAATTTTTATTTACATACCCTAAAACTGAATAACATTCACTATAATGCACATTTTTAGTTATATACACTATTAAATATAGTCTGAAGTGTCCTTTAATTGACTTCATTATTTTCCATTATGACAAAACACTTGATTCCTTTATTTCACAAAGTTATTGGAGACCCAAAAGACTGTAGAAGGCAGCCTTAGTCACCGTAAACCTAGATGGAGTTTCTCCAGCTTTCTTATGTAATGTTTCTGACCTCACTCTAATCTACCCTGCAAAGTGCTGCTCGTTCATTGGTCCTGGAATAATGAAGGCACTGCAGCCTTTCTCTGCTTTATTTAAAGCACTTGTTCCCAGACCTATAGAAGAAAATGCCCACTCATCACGGGAGTGTTCAGGACCATTTGCAAAGCAGTTTGCACCGCCTCCCAGTGCCCTAGAGCTCAGCCACTTTACAGCAGTCACTTGCTCAGAATGATCCTGCACTGCACCCCGGGAGCTAGAAGGCTAGCTGCAGACACTAATACTTATGCACCTGTTTCCCTTGCCAAGATTTAATTTCCTTTTCTTTTATACACAGAAATACTAAAATCTTTTAGGACTCTGTTCAGATCTTGTATCCTTCATAAAGCCTTTGTTCAATCACAATAACCCCACTCTAATCTTTTTCATTCTCTGAATTCATAATGCCCCTTTCAAATGAATATAAAGTATCTTCCCATTAGAGTTAAACTATCTCAATTATTCATTCCCATGTCAATTTCCCCTGCAATGCAAAAAAATAACTGTACTGACTGCCCTCATTTCAAAATCATGAATGTAAATGGTGTACTTTTTCCTGTGGTTAAATAAATACCATAATCCTACCATTTGTAAATGTACTTTCAAATGGCATTAAATTAATTTGCAATGTATTTTAGCATAACTCTTATCTCTACATAAAACTTTTTCATTAATAATAACTCTCTTACCCCCTCCCATTTGATTCAGCCTCTGGTAACTTATATTTTCTGAGTGTGTATTTGTTTATTCCATATACCTGAAGACTTCTAATATAATAGGAACTGTATAATAGCTGTTCTCTTATGCCAACTTATTTCACTAAATGTACAAACTTATTTCCAAGCTGTAACATAACAAAATTTCATTTCTTTTCATATTAGTATCATTCTACAGTCAAGAAATAGACTATGTGGATCCATTCCTTTGCTGATGAACCCTTAAGTTTGTTACCTTTCTTGCTGTGCACAACAGTATATAAATTTCCATTCATATTTCTAACTTCAAATATTTTAGATTCCTGGAGGTGAAATGTTGAGACATATGGCAGTTTTATATTTAAACATTACAAAAACTATAAAACGCTTTCCCATGTTTTACATATCACTACACCAGACTTGTGCAAAATTCCCCATTCTCCAAACTTTTGTCTACAGTTTAGACTTTGGGAACTGTAGTCATCCAGATGAGTAAGGCACTATATCTCCTGGTAGCTTTTATTTGCATTTCCATGGTGACCCATGATGGTCACCTCCTTATCAACTATATATTGGCCTTACATGTGTCATGGTCATTACTTTGAGCTATTATTTTTTCATAGAATGTATTTTTATCATGTTTTTTCCTCCTCCAACTCTTCCATATCCACCATACCTCCCTAGTAATCCAACTTCATCTTTTTCTCTCTCTCCCTCCCTCCCCCATCTCTCAACAAACAAAATCATCAATACAACCAAAAAATGTGAAACTAAAACAAAATGAAACAAAATATATACACAAAAACATCGCTTTCATATTTTTGTTTTTGTACAAATAATTTTTTGTGTGGGACTTGCCCTGAAGTGTGCTTGATATATACAGTGACATTTCATTGGGGAATATAGATTTTCCCTTTGCCAACAGTTATCATTACAAATAGTTTCTTAGGGATGGTGGCCCCACTCAGTGTGGGGTTACCCTGCCTGGCTTGAACCTATGCAGGCCTTGTGCAGGCTGCCACATACTTTGTTAAATTTACATGTGCAACCATCCTGATGTGTCTGGAAGACACTGTTTCATGGGAGTCATCCATCACCTCTGTCTCTTACAGTCTGCCTGCCTCCTCTTCTGTGTAGACCTCTGAGCCTTATGGGAATGATAAAGGCATTCCAGTTAGAACTGAGTGCTACAAAGTCTACTGGTCTCTGTAAATTGTCCAATTGAAAGTCTTTGTATTAACCCCCATTTACTGCCAGAAGCTTCTCTGCTGTGGGTTGAATGAGGCATTAACATGTGAGTAGAGCAGTATATCATTAGGAGTTATTAACCGCTATCTTCCTCAACAGAATACTAGCATCATGTTTTCCCCTAACCTATGGTCTAGCTAGTCTCCTGTTCTTGGCCACTTTAGCAACGTCAGGAGTGGGTTTCATATCATGGAGTGGGCCTCAAAGATAATCATAAAAAGGGTGTTTTGCTCCCATAGCATATGTGTCACCGTTGCACCAATATACCTTGCAGACCAGCCTCTGTTGTAGGTGGCACGGTCTGTGGCTAGGTGATACAGATGACTATCTTTCTCCTCTGGTAGTGTGCAGAGTACCTTCTAGCACCAGCAGGTGTGATGCTTCTAGTCACTCATGCACCAGCTTGACTTCTCCATGTTTGATGACATAGTAGATATTGTCTTTGGCAGCAGGGCTTTACCATCAGGTTGTAGGGAACAGTCAATAGCCTTGGCAAGCATCTGTGATGTATAGATGGTTTTCATGGTACCAATTTGGCCAATGATTCAACGGGACGTTACCTCTTACTGGCTCTGGAGACTTTTCTTGAAGGCATTGTCTAACCTACTGTTTGGTGACTTCACTTAGATTTTTTTCATACACATATATTTGAGGAAGCTTCTACAGCAGTAGATTTCCATATTTTTTTCAAATGACCTTTAGTGTTAATTATCCCTTCCCATATTCCCTCCTTTACCCCCTTCTTCACCCCCTTCCTATTTAATACTACTTTTCTTGTTTCTCCTTTATCTCTTCATAAGAGTATATTATATTTCTCATTCCTTGTGAAATCCTTTCCTCCTCCCCTGTCGCTAACCTCTGTGGTCATTCAGATTAAAACACCATTTATCATGCTACAGTATTTTGTGTCTGGCTTTGCTGGATATGTTTTTGAAAAACCACTCTACATAAATTAAGGTATGTGAAAAGGAAAAAATAAGTTAACATCAAAGTTTCCGTTTATCTTCAAACTTCAAAAACATGTTTTATTTGTGATTGTTTGTAAAGAAAAATAACAAACTTTAAAATTTTACTAAAAAAATTAGCAGGTGTCTTTGCCTATTTCACTGATAGAAAGTATTTTTAAGTCTAACAGAGAATGACAAGGGTGATTATAAGTAATTCAAGCAAACCCCTAACAATAAAGTTGTAACTTGAGAATCTAATACACAAAATCCTGTAAAATATTCCAGCTAAATTATTGGATGACAGAAAGGAACAGTGCTAACAGGATGTTCCAGTATGCTTCTCTTTTGAAGCCCATAGTACTGTGTGCTCTATAACTGAGTGTTTTTACCTATTCTGACATACATCTATTTCCCACACATAGAACCCACATTGTCTTATCCTAACTAGTCTAACTTGTCATTTCCCTTGAGAGAAACAAAGCATTCACATTTATCTCATTTGTTTTCAATTGTATTTTAAATGTCTATAAAATATTTAGCTCTGGGAAACTAGCAGTAATACGTACACTCAGATTAACTCATACTAGATGAGCTAAAACTCTTCACTAATTTATATTTCCTTACATCCCTAGATACGCTCCTGATTGATAAAAGTCTCTAAGTTTGGATTAGAGAGTGACCCTCACTTCTATGGGTACTCAATTACAAGCTGACACAGAGAGCCAATGGTCTGAAGGACACTGTGGATCCTGACCCCCAGGGGCCACTGAGAGGATGTCCTAAGAGAAGATCCAGTAGAGTATGGATGACATGGAAGGAGAAACACCGACCGTGAAGATTTAAGCAAGCAGGGGAACTATGGGATGGGAGAAATTCAAAGGTGGAAAAGAAGGGTTAACCAAATGAAGAAAGTTGAAAAAGTCATAGAGAAACCCACTACTTTGTAAGCTAATTAAAAAACTAAAGTTAAAAGAGAGATACTCTGAATGGATCTATAATGGCGCTTCTAGATTCCATTTTCCATAAGACAAATATTCCATTTCCCCATATGGAATACGTCCTAATGAGTTGTTGGTCAATAGGACCTAGAGATCCCTACTTGATACAGGGTCCTATTCCTTTCAGTTGCCCTTCAGAACTATGTGACAGGACCCTACAGCTGAACATATCATATAGTTTGGTTGCAAGATAAAGTGAGTGAAATGTAACTCAAATGAGCTGGAAGCTTCCTCACTGCCAGCTTACCTTCATAGTGCTGGAAAATGCAGTGTCTAGGGCATAGAGAAGATATGAATAGTCTTACCCAGCTGTGACCTCTACAAACTACAACGCTAACCTGTCTGGCACATTGTGCCCACTGGTGTGATAATGGCATGACTATTACATGACTTTGGTAAGGGGTTTTGTTGCTGTGTTAAAACTATAGCCAAAAGCAACTTGGCAAGAAAAGGCTTGATTTGGTTTACACCTCCATAATCCATCAGAGAAGGAAATGCAGGCAGGAATTTAAGACTAGAACCAGTAGGCAGAACTGAATGGGAAGCCAAGAAGAAGGTCTTCTTACTGACTTGCCTCTTTCTCATGGCTTTCTCAGCTCCCTTTCTCATAGCACCCGGGACTACCTTCCAAGGGGTGATACTGCCTACAACTTTCTGGGCCCTCCACTAACAATTAGAAAAAAATGCTCCTCAGGAAGTGCCTACAGGCAAGCTGATAGAGGTATTTTCTCACCTGGGGTTCATCTTCCCAGATAATACCAATGTTTATAAAGTTTACAAAAAAAAAAAATACAAGTAACCAACTATCCTCTGGCCTATTCCACACCATATATGACTGGTTCTGTAGTAAAGGTAAAATATGTGGCTCATGAAGCCACTGTGCCTATGGGGAATTCACTTCTTTTTAGACAAATTGACATGGCACTGAGCTGCATGCTAAATGTTAATGTTTATACCCATAGGCAGGATGCTATGCTCCTACTTCCTTAGAGAAGCTTCCCTTTGCAATGAAAAGCAGTGGCTGCTCAAGGTGCAGAGATTGACGAGAGAGCACTCTGCCCTAAACAGGACATTTATGCCACCCCACATAAGGCTTGGGGAGCAGAAAGAATATGATAGCCAGGAGAATGTGGAGAGATGTCATGTGACATGCTATCTTCAGGACACAAAACAGCCCCTGAAAAAATATCTCACAGCAGGTACAGCAAGAGAACTTCAGGAGATTTTGCTCATCAAGAGCCCATCACGGCCCCAGGAGAGGTATATGGGAATCCACTCCTCCTTGCTGAACTACTAACAACTGATGGGGTCTGTGGTAAGCATAGTTATTGTCTCCCATTGTGTACCCAATGGTGAACCTACCAGGCTTCAGTAGATAGGTCCTCTTTTAAATTACATAGACAGTCTTCTTATAAAACCAGTATGTTAAAAGAAAAAGGTTTGAATGTGGGAAAGACACTTGTGGGGAAGAATGGAAAAATAGCAAAGATGATTGGAAGGTAACAGAGTTGGGGATGAGAATAAGCAGAATGTATTCAATAAGTTGTAATGCTGTCAAAACTGATAATAAATTGAGTTTTTAAAACATCCTCTATTAAAAAGTTACTAATTTACTTTGATTAAGGTCTCATATCTCCATTTGATGGTCTATTTTGAATGTTTAATAAGTTCAATCAAAAGTTTGACCCTGGGCTAGGATTCATATGATGAAAAGGGCCCTCGTGACACGAGCTACCCCTCCAAATCTGTGATTTCTCTTGGGTTTTCATTGACTGTTTCTAATCTTGTTATTTTATTCATTCACATTCCCTCCCTCCCCTCTCTTTCTATTTCTCTCAAATTTCTACTTTTCATACCTTCATTTCTCAGTGAAGGTTAGTTTAAAGACTCCCACTTTCAAAGGACATAGATGAATCAATTCCATGGTATAGCCCACTGTGTCATATTACAATGCGTTTTTTGAAAAATCATTAAAACATAAAATGTACAAAAGAAGTGTAACTATAGATTATGACAGTCACCTCTATATAAATGATTTTGTCAACTGTGTCACGGGGGAAATCAGTGTCCCCAGCAAGGCTCAATCAAGTCCGTGTTTGTGTTCATCCCCTCATTCCAGGAACTACATGAGCCCTTCTTCAACTGTCTATTCTTCTTGTAATTTCAGAGGAATAAAACCAGCTGTACATCATCAGCAGAGAAATTTAAAAATTGACCAGGAAGCAAGAAAATCGGTGGACTTAGAATGGATAATATTAAGTGAGACCATCCAATCTTGGAAAGAAAAACAAACTGTACATTCTCCCTCATATTCTCTTCCAGTCCGTAATGTATACAAGTAAACAGTTGGAAGTTGGTGTACAGTATAATATTTAGAAAGTATGACAAGAAAGAGGGTGGAAAACTAAGTGCTGCTGGGTTTGGCGGCACATGCCTTTAATCTCCACACTCGAAAGGCAGAAGCAGATGGATCTCTGTGAATTAAAGGTCAGCCTGGTCTACAAAATAAGTTCTTTAACAAACAGGGTTGTTACACAGAGAAACAATATCTCAGAGGGAAAAATCTACTCTTTTTCTAGTTTCAACTCTGTTATTTTTTCCTATGTTGTAATGAATACAAGCATTAAAATGGAACTGATAAGACCAGTGTGACCCTTTGATCAAAGCTCTAGAGTTTCAGAACAGCCGTTCTAGTGTGCAGAAGTTCACTAAGACAGACTTTGGGAACAGGTAAGTGTTCGCTGAGTAGCTACTTTAATATAGCTGTGTGATTTTGCTATAATAAAGTGATTCCTCTTGGGTATATTCCCAAGAGTGGTATTGCTGGGTCCAGGGGTAGGTTGATCCCGAATTTCCTGAGAAAACGCCACACTGCTTTCCAAAGTGGTTGCACAAGTTTGCATTCCCACCAGCAATGGATGAGTGTGCCCCTTTCTCCACAACCTCTCCAGCAAAGGCTATCATTGGTGTTTTTAATTTTAGCCATTCTGACAGGTGTAAGATGGTATCTTAAAGTTGTCTTGATTTGCATTTCCCTGATCGCTAAGGAAGTTGAGCATGACCTTAAGTGTCTTTTGGCCATTTGACCTTCTTCTGTTGAGAATTCTCCGTTCAGCTCAGTGCCCCATTTTATAATTGGGTTGATTGCCTTTTACGGTCTAGTTTCTTGAGTTCTTTATATATTTTGGAGATCAGACCTTTGTCAGTTGCGTGGTTGGTGAAGATCTTCTCCCAGTCAGTGGGTTGCCTTTTTGTCTTAGTGACAGTGTCCTTTGCGTTACAGAAGCTTCTCAATCTGTTCTCTCGGGAACTCACCAAGGCCAGCTGGCCTGGGTCTGAAAAAGCATGGGATAAAACTGGACTCGCTGAACATAGCGGACAATGAGGACTACTGAGAACTCAAAAAACAATGGCAATGGGTTTTTGATCCTACTGCACGTACTGGCTTTGTGGGAGCCTAGGCAGTTTGGATGCTCACCTTACTAGATCTGGATGGAGGTGTGTGGTCCTTGGACTTCCTACAGGGCAGGGAACCCTGATTGTTCTTAGGGCTGATGAGGGAGGGGGACTTGATTGGGGGAGGGGGAGGGAAATGGGAGGTGGTGGTGGGGAGGAGGCAGAAATCTAAAATAAAGAAATAAAAAAATAAATTTAAAATAAAAAAATAAAGTGATTCCTACAAAAGAAAATAAATTTTAAAATAAAAACCAAATAATTTAAAAAACATTAAACAATATTTTCATATACTTAATCAAATTTATTTTTAACAATCAAACATGACAAGATAAAAATATACTAAGACAAAGCAATAACTTTCATACTAAAGTTGGAAAGAATCCCAAGAGAAGTCTCCTGTGCCAACATATTCATTACGTTTCTATCAGGTTTATTGTACCTGGTTTTATGAACACTATGAAAGCAAGAAGGTCCTAGACAGACATTTTGCAGACATTAAGAGACCATGGATGCCAGCCCATACTATAATACCCAGCAAAACTTTCAATCACCATAGATAGAAAAAACTAGATATTCCATTAAAAGAAACAGATTTAAACAATACCTACCCACAAATGCAATCCTATTGAAAGAATTAGAAGGGAAATTCTACCCAAGGAAGTTAGCTGTACCCACGAAAACACAGCAATAGATAATCTCAAACCAGCAACTCCCAAAGAAGGAAAACACATACATACTACCACCAGCACCACTAAAACCAAAAAATAACTGGAATTAACAATCACTGGTCATAAACATCTCTTAATATCAATGGATTCAATTCTTCTGTAAAAAGACACAGGCTAACAGAATGGGTACAAAAACAGAATCCATCCTTCTTGTGCATACAAGAAACATACCTTAACTTCAAAGACAGATATTACCTCAGAGTAAAGAGTGGGAAAAGATTTTACAATCAAATGGATCTAAGAAAAAAGCAGGTATAGCTATCCTAATATTTAACAAAATAGACTTCAAACTAAAATTAATCAAAAGAGATGAAGAAGGATATTTCATATCCATCACAGGAAAAATCTATCAAAATAAAGTCTCTATTCTGAACATTTATGCCTCAAAATACAAGGGCATCTACATTTGTAAAATAAACATTACTAAAGCTTAAATCACACATCAAACCCCACACACTAAGAGTGGGAGACTTCAAAAGACTGGACAGGGCTGCCACACAGAAAATTAACAAAGATGTAAGGGAACTAACAGATGTTATGACATAATTGGACTTAACAGACATCTATAGAACATTTCATCCAAACACAAAAGAATATGCCTTCTTCTCAGCACCTCATGGACCCTTCTCTAAAATCAACCATATACTCGGTCGCAAAGCAAATTTCAACAGATACAAAATAATTAGAATAATCTCCTGTATCTTATTGGATCACCATGGATCAAAGTTAGAATTCAACAGAACACAAAATACAGAAAGCCTATGAACACATGGAAACTAAATGATTCTCATCTGAATCTGAAGAAATTAAAGACCATCCTGATTTCAATGAAAATAAATGCACAATATACCGAAACTTATGGGACATTATGAAAGTAGTGCTAAGAGAAAAGCTCATAGCACTAAGTGCTAACATAAAGAATTTGAAGAAATCTAATCAAGTGATTAACAGCACACCTGAAAGCTCTAGAACAAAAAGAAATTAATTCACACAGGAGGAGTAGGCAGCAGGAAATAATCAAACTCAGGTTTGAAATCAATAAAATAAAATACAAACAAAAAGAACAATACAAAGAATCAATGAAACAAAAAGTTGGTTCTTTGAGAAAATCATTCTTATCCAAACTAACCAAAAGGAAAAGAGAAAATATTCTAATTTTAAAAATCAGAAATAACAGATAGTGAGGAAATGCAGAGAACTATCAGGTCATACTTCAAAAACCTGTACTCCACAAAAAAAGAAATGGACAATTTTCGGGATAGGTACCATATACCAAAATTAAATCAAGACCAGTTAAACAATTTAAATAGATCTAAGGAAATAGAAACAGTCATTAAAAGTCTCCCAACCTCCCCCCAAAAAAGCCCAAGGCCAGATGATTTCAGTGCAGAATTCTACCAGAATTTCAAAGAAAAGCTAATGCCAATATTCCTCTAGTCGTTCCACATGATAGAAACAAAAGGAACCTTGTCTTCTTCCTGATTTTAGTGAAAGTGCTATGAGTTTCTCTCCATTTACTTGATGTTTGCCATAGGTCTGATATAAATTGTTTTTATTATGTTTAGGTATGTCCTTTGTATCCCTGATCTTTCCGGGACTTTCATCATGAAGTGGTATTGGTTTTTGTCAAAGGCCTTGTGTGCATTTAATGAAATGATCATTTTTTTTCTTTCAGTTTATTTCTATGGTGGATTACATTTCCTGAGTACCTTATATTGAATCATCCCTGCATCTCTGGGATGAAGCCGACTTGAACATGGTAGGTGATCTTTGTGATTTGTTCTTGGATTCAGTTCGCAAGTATTTTATTGAGTATTTTTGCATCTATGTTCATAGGGAAAATTGGTCTATAATTATCTCTCTTTGTTGAACCTTTATTTGTTTTGGTTGTTAGGGTAACTGTCACCTCATAAAATGAATTTGGCAATGTTCCTTCTGTTTTAATTTTGTGGAATAATTTGAGAAGTAACAATTTGGCATTAACACTTCATTTAAATTCTGGTAGAATTCTGTGATAAAACCATCTGACCCTGGGGGTTTTGTTGTTGTTGTTATTGTTATTGTTTTGTTTTATTGTTTGTTTGCTTGGTGGTTTGTTTGGTTTTTTTTTTTTTTACATTTAACATTTTCTTGGACTGATGTATCTGTTTCTTCTACTGTATCTTCACTATCTGAGAGTCTCTCATCTCTTGCATTCTATTGGTGAACCTTGTCTTGGCAGGTCCTGTTCAAATTCCTATTTTTTTATTTCCAGAATTCCTCTAGTTTGTATGGTTTCTTTATTGCTTTTATTTTCATTTTCAAGACTTGAATAGTTTATTTTCTACAACTATTTGTTTGCATTTTCTTAATTTTCTTTAAGGGGTTTATTCATTTCTTCCAAATATTTATTTCTATTTTCTTAGACTTCTATAAATGATATATTAATTTCTTCTTTAGGGAACTCTGTCATCTTCATATAGGTGGTTTTAAGGTCTTTTTCTTGTGTTTCAGCTATGTTGGCATACTTGGGGCCTGCTGTGGTAGGGTAGCTGAGCTCTAATGGAGACATATTGCCCTGGCTATTAATGATTTGGTTCTTGTGCTTGCATCTAGGCATCTGGGTTTGTCTTTTTGGGGGTGGTTATTTGGTTCCTTGGTTCTGTTTCCTCTCTGGGTTTTTGGAGAGTGTAATTGCTGTGTTTTATTGGCCTGTTTTACTTGCCTGCTCAGCTGGTGTGTTCACAAGGAATGCCTGCTGCTATTAAAGGTTGGGAGGCTGCAATGCGGAGGTGAGGGAAGATAGGAGGGAACGGTCTGCAGAATGCTTAGGAGATGTGTGCAGGGGTAAGGGAGGCTGCAGCTGGTGATCTGTTGTGGAGCTAGTGACAAGACTGAATATGGGATTGGGTCTGGAAGAACAGAGACAGGAGCTCTGTAGCCTACCTGGTTTTCTGGCAGACTTTGACTTAGTTACATTTCTACTTGCTCATGAGATTGCGTCCAGTTAAAATATCTCCTTTTGGTATAATCATCATCAAGTAACAGAGAATGATTAATTCAGCAAGCTAATACACTAGATTTTACCCCAACCAATACTTTCATAAGAGCCACTACTAGTACTGACCTCACCATTTTACTTCTAAGCAGTAAAAACTTCAAGGGAAATGCAGTGGATAATATGAATCCACACACATGCTACTGATGCTGGCTGCCGCCTGTGACATGCAGTCCTGCAGCCTGTCACAGCTGAAAACCTAGGCCATCCCTCCATGTTCAACTCAACTCTACCTCTTCCCTCATCTCATCTTTTTATCTTTTCCTCATAACAAGACCCTCCCCACAAATGAAGTTAATTAGATCACAGGCAGCTCACCTACTAATTAAGCTTACTTAAAGCACAAATGCATTCTCTCGTTTAATAGAATGAGGTGCTCTGGTTGGCAATCAGGTGAGTGCTCCATTCTGTTAGATAGACTCCCAGGTGCAATGCAGCTTAACTTAAGACAGGAGCACAGACTATTCTTGATCTTCTCAACGCCTCCTAAAATTCAAGGAATTGACTTTATTTTTATATCCAAATTTTATAGCTTTAATACAAAATAGATCTTTTATCTGATTAACATTAGCAGCACCTTGTCCAGAAATAAATTAGAATATATGCTAATTTAAAACCACAAGGTTTCCAAAGGAATGCACTGATATACTATGGTGTGTGTGTACAAAACTAGTAAGTTCATCCTACTTCTGCAGTCTACATTTCCTTCTCCTTCTCTTGTACATATTTTCCGGAGCTGTTAGTGCAAGTCAACAGTTAGAATAAGCTGTGAGATTGACATCTGTGACAATGTCACTGGGAGACAGCTCCAATTCAGCACATAGTATAAAGATCAACATACTAAAACAACTCACAGCCATCTTCAATACAACATCTGCTTTATAAACTTGTTCTGAAATGCTGCTAAATGAAAAAGTATAAAATATTAAACAATGGTAATTATAATTTTATAATCTCTATGTTTGTACAAAATTTGAAGATTTGGGGCTGGGTGCTAGGAGTGCCGGAAATGGCCATCTTTCAGTGAGAATGGCTATGGTGGTTGGTACTTCCAAAACTAATGAGCTTTGCCCATGAAAGCATCTTCGAGGCCATTGTGACAGTGTAGAAGCCTGAGAGAGGGAGTTGTGAGGAAAGTGGATTTTACTAGGAAATAACAGGATTCAATTAATTTTTTCTAGTGTTCCATATATAAAAAAGCATTTTTTAAACCCTCAGAAATTAAGGATATGGAGAAATTTTAGGTGAAAAAGGCAAAAAATAAATTTAGCAAGATACAAGAAGCTGGGACTACTATCTGAGAAGGACAAAAAGGGTTCATAAAATTGATATAATTACTTTTATTCATAGATTAAAAGGGCAAAATGCACTGGTCAAATGAGATATTTTATCCAAGCCACTACAGAGACAGTAACATCAATGAAGAAAGTCTTGGAGAGAAGGATTCTTAGAGTGTCAAAGAGACAGGGCAGCAAACACCCTCCAGGTCTCAGTAACACTAAAGGATGGAGCGTGACAGCCAGGTCACCCTTTGCCTTGAGCCTTTTCCCTGAATACAAAGCTGTAGATGTCATAACTGTCACTGACTTTCCAAAGCACACGGTTCAGAATGAGGTCGGCTTTCTCACACTTCTTTGAAATAATACTGTTACTAGCGCTAGAAAAGTCTGCCCTATACATTACTGTGGAGAAACTAAATGACTTGGATTCTATATATTAAACTCATGGATTTAAGGTAAGAAAAAGTTACAAATATTAAGACCAAATGAGCAAAAAGAGGACAGCAGTCTGAGTTTGTCAGAAACAATGCAGTGCATCATGTCTGCTACACAGTACCACACTGGCAGCGATGCGGGCTGGGCTTCTCAATCTATGTGTAAAAGAAGGTTGATGAGTTTAACAGTCTGAGGTGTTTACTGTTTGTGTCAGTCTTGTAGGGAAAAGTCAAACATACATAATAAAGAATAAGATTAAGATGACCTGCCTGTACAGTCCTTGCTTGGGGAATTGCAGCAATTTTGTTTTCTGGAGTTTCCTTTGTCTCAAGATACAGAGAACACCGGGTTCCTCAATCTGCACAATATGGCAGTGTGTCTCCAGGTAACAGTGGTTCTCAGAACTGGAGGAGACGAAGTCATTCTGTCTGCTTCTACCAGAAGTCTTTTCAGCTGCAGGCAGCACAGCACAGAACGCTTTAATTGGGAGTCTGTTCTGCCACCAGAGCTGTATTCCTTTCTAGGGGCTCAAGATACAAACCATTTTCTTGCCTTTCTGGCTTTCCGAGCCCTCACATATTTCTCGGCTTATGGCCACCTTCAGTCTTCAAAAAGCAAGCAAAGACAAATGACCTTCTAAAAGAGCATCTCCTGCTTTCCTCTCTGACTTATAGGAGCCTCTGTGATTCCACTTGATCTGCTTATATAATCAAAAATAATTCTCCACCTTATAGTTAAATTCTCTGCAAACTTATTTACTTCTTCCCATGAGGAGATGAGGTGTCCTCCCTAGAGTTGTTCCCTAGAAACTAACCTTCACAGGGCATTGTCTTCAACCCTGAGCTGACTGTGTCCGTGAGTGACAAGAGCAGAGACAGGAGAATGTGAACAGAGATGGGTCAAGAAAAGAGCACTTCCAGGCTAAGAGGAGACCTTTCCCCATTGTAAGGAGCCTGTTCATGGGCACACCTTTAATAAGTATATACTCTGACTTCAACAATGAGGAACATATAACTATAATGTCTAGGGGGAAATGTCAAGGCGAAAACTATTTGACAATAGCAATGAGAAAGAAATGAAAGCTATTGACTTTATTTTTAAAGTACTTTATATCAAAGAAATATTTTAATTTCCTTAGCTATTATCAGATTATGAGGAAATATTACTTTTGAAATCACATAACTAAAAACAACAATGGAATCTATTTTTACATAAATGCTAGTCTATCCCTTTTCTCTGGTATTCAAAGCTTACATAGTAAATCTTTCTAATGTTCTCTCAGTTCTCTCGCTTAACAATAGAATGCTATATTTTTGCATGAATGCTGACACAAGAAAATAAGAGCCTTTCATCTACCCAATATTGATAAAAATCTAGCATACGGTTTTCTATATGTAAAAGTGATCATATGAATCTTTGCCTTAACTGTAGATTCTAGAAATCAAGAAAATAATCATTCATTGACTATATAAAGAAAAATAAAAACTTTATAAGAGATAACTCAAATCCTATTAGAAGAAAGTCTACTCAAAGTTTTCACGTGTATTTAAATGCCAATTTATAACATGCTTCCGTTATTTGATTTTTCTGGATTCCTCTACGGGAGAGTTAGTGCATAACTAAAGATAAATATAAAGCTCACAAATGTGTTCCAATTTGTCCCGGGCAGTCTCAATGCCAGCATCAGCATGAGCTGCTTTCATACGAAAGCTTTTCAAACTGGGAAGTGTGACGCTGTTATTCAGTTAACAGTATAGTTAGGAGACGTAAGATGCTCTGTTTGATTTAATAAAGAATCTAACTGACCAATAGTCAGGCAGAATAAGGTTAGGTGGTATGACTAAACGAAGGATAATGGGAAGGAGAAGAGTAGAGTCAGAGGAGCCAGCAGATACAGAGGGAGCTGGAGAAGAATGTGCCATTAGAATAAAGGTACCGCCACGTGGCAGAGCATAAATAGTGAATATGTATTAATTTAGATGTAGAGCTAATTAATAATAAGCCTGAGTTATTGGCTGAGCATTTACAATTAATATAAGCCTCTGTGTGGTTATTTTGGGAACTAGGTAACGGAGAGAAACATCCAATCACAGTTTTTGACAACTTGAGATACACTTTAGTGTTTACTCCACTTTTAATTATCTTTATTATTTCTTCCACTAAACTGATGGATACAGTGTATACTTTTTTTCACCAGTTTCCTTCTATGTCTACAGCCAACTCAAAAAGAGTACAGTAACTGAACCTGGGAACATTTGATTCAACATTTCTTCTTCCTAACCTATGTTTCTAAGGCTTTGCCATTTGTGGTAAAAGACACTTCAATTAGTAGGAAAAGTATTTTAATATTTTATATGGATCTCTCTAACAATTAAATATGCTATCATTTTAAACTAATAAATTAGCTTCTCTTAGTTTCAATTTTATATTCGTATACTTATCTAAACTTTAAAGAAATGAATATTATGTGATTTATATTTCTGTGTAGATATCCATAGCATAAATAAAAACTACAATTTTAAATCATCTTTCCATAAAAGTTATACTTTATCTAAAGAGATAGCTATATAATAAACATGAAAGTGAACCCTCTCACCTAAATTTGGGCTCAGATTTGGATGTGTTGATTCACAGTTGTAATCCCCTCTCTGAAGGGGCTCAGGAAAGGAAATATTGAGTTCAAAACCAGCATAGACAGAAGAGAAAAACACATAAATAATGATAACACTAAGAACTGGAGTTCCGACTATTTGGAACTCAGCATAGTGGATACAGGCTTGCTGGCTTTCTCTCTCCAGAGGTGACCAGCAGTTGGCTGCCAAGTGAAAAGAAAGCTTCTAGAGGGAAAGAATGACAAGATACACAGGTGAGCCATAGACAAACCCAGGCAGGCAGAGCAGACCCAGAGGAGAGAGCATACAGAAGACGAGGATTCTGATATAGTGGAGGGCACAGAGTACACAGCGCCCCTGAGCAATCCCTGTGAGCAGCCAAGAATGCAGACATGCAAACAGAATAAAAGGTTGGCGTGCAGAATAACCACAGCTGGTTGTTTGGTTTTACATGTGTAGGGCAAAAGGGAGAGAATGGCAGGAGGGTTGGAGCACAAAGTGTCCATTTTGGAGGTCAATGGGAGATAACTAGGGCAGAGACAAAAAGAAAAAAACGTTTCCAGTGTGGGTGAGTAGGGTTCGAGTCTTGTTGTTATGGCCACAAGCAAATAGATGGCTGCTTCTCTTCGAGTCTCTCCCTTCTCACAACTGACAGGACCGAAATGAATCAGGAGACTAGTGGATGTCCCTGAAATGCCCCATCTATGCAGAAGACTCAGCATTATGCTACTGCAGAGAGGAATTCTAAGAGGAGTTGGTGCATTTCAAAATCATGCTTTTAAGGGATGAATTTGGAGCTGAGACAAGGAATTGGTAACATGTGAGTGATATTCATTATCAATATTTGAATAGCAACTAATAATAATGGCAAACATTCCCTAAATAACTGTCAGAAAAATTCTGTGTGTGTATGAACGTATGTATGTATGTATATGTATGTATGATGATGGTTTTCTATGCTTCAATTAAAATCTACTTGGTATTTATTGTTACAAGAGTAAAAGATGATATTTGTATAACATACAATGTTGTATAAAAACAATGTTATGTATTAGGAGCTGTCAAATATTTTAAACAGTGAACTGGAAGTCCATAGTACACTTATCAGAAATATTTTTAGCTAGATAACATTAGAAAAAAGATTTTTAATAATAAATGTTTATAGAAATTTAAATTAAAAGCAGTATTTGAGTATTGGCTTATATAATACTTAAAATTTATAAAAATTTTTGTTATAGTGCTTCATAATATTAAATAAATCTAAGAAAACATAGCTACTTCATAACCATTTAATTTCACTGAGGTCAAAAATCTTTTCTTTTTGGTGGGAGTGGTAAAACAGAGTCTCACACTGTAGCCAGAGCTGGTCAGAAACTCATTACCTGGGGAAGGCTGGCGTAGAACTTCCAGCAATCCTGACTCAGGCCCTGAGGGCTGGGATCACAGGCATGTGTGGTCACATGGAGTTGATAGGTTGTGAATCTTGAAGTGCTATTTGGGAATATGCATATGTATGTATGTATGTATACATGGATATAAATTTAGGTGAGCATGAAATTGAGGTTGGTATTGAAAGATTTTGGAAAGAATGAATGTAATCAAACTATAATGTATGAATTAATAAAATATTTTAAAATTAAAAGTATATTGATAGTAAAGACAGAATACTAACTATGCTAATTTTGTCAACATTTACCAAGAAAAGAAAACTGTAAAAAATAAATATACCTATTTATAATTATCTTCAAAAGATATTCAGGGCTATAAACATATAAAGAAAACAAAACATTAGAGATATAAGTAAAAATTGCAGGCAAGTTGTTATTTGAGAAGCATGCTCCAGTGGTACACTTCTCGGTCACTGATGGGAAAGTGACAAATTTTTCCAAGGAGATCATGGAGAGCCGCAGGTGTACTAAGATGGGGCAGTTCTCAGAAACACTACGGAAGATCTCCGATTAGTGCCGAAGCTGTATCATTATCGTAAATCTCACATACACTCAACAGATATTTGTGTGCCTCTCTGCTCTATATCTTTATTTCAAACTCAGTTTTAATTTCCTCTCAGACATAGTTTCCTCTGTTCTGTTTTGGAAAGCACAATACTGATTTCCATGACTGAAAGGAATGTGTTTTCAATCACGCACTTATTTGATTTGACAAGAAGACTGCAGCTGACGCTATTTCTAACCATGACATTGAAATAGCAGCATTACCATTGTAAGATGTACTGCAGTATTTAAAAGCCATTTTATAAATAAAAATGTTCACATGACATCAGGAACTTAGGACTTGAAAGATAAAAGCACTCTGTGATGAGCACAATCTTTAAGCCAAATGCCCTTTCAATATCACTGATCCAAAAGCAACAAAGTAAACTGAAATTATTATACCATTTTTTATCATTTAATACATTAAGAAAGTGAATCAATTTCTGTCATTCACATGTCACAATATGCAAAAATAATTAAACCATACATTTCACACTAGAATTCTGACATTGAAAAGTAAGCGTGACAAATCCATATTTCTGTGAATAATTATTTAAATTTATGTAGTTGACAAAAGAATTAAAATAATACATTTGTCTTAAGGGTGGAGGACTTCAAATCAGTTGTAGCTCAGTGGACTCTAGGCCCTGTGTCTGAAATGTCATAAATAGAGAATTGCCTTTCAGTTCTTGAGGATCCCAGTCCCTAAAGACACATCTATAATACAGCTCCTGCAACTAGGACTCAGTGGTCCCTATAGAAGAGGGCGCAGAGATTGTGAAAACCAAAGGATCCGTGAGTTTGCTGGAAGACTGTCTTCGAAGGAATGTCAGAAGCCACACCCAAAAAGTCTCACCAACATGGCTGCATAAACATGAGGGGACCAAGAACACCAACAGACATGCTAACACGGATGGGGAAGATATCCCAAGATGACTGCCTAATGTACAAATGTACCCTGCTTAGGCTGTGTAATGTTCCTGTGTGTTGGACAGCCGATTGGTGTGCTCCTCTCCAGGAACACCTCCCCTGCCACTCTTAGCTTTCCTCAGTTGCCTGCAGTTCTTTGTGTACTTTATGTTCCTTGTGTTGCTCTTGAGGCCTAATGGGCCTTTCTCCCATCGAGTTTGGTCTGTCCTTGTTCATCTTACTTTGAGTGACCTCTGTGTCACCTTGAGTTTGAGTACATTTGGCACCAAATCCTATTTTATGAGCTCTTGAGTACAGGACTTTTCCTCCACTACTGTAAATGTAATCTGAAATTCTCCCTCGTGCTTCCTTTTCTTCACGCCTGCGAGCCAGTGGCCCATTAACTTTCCTCACGCTCACCACGCCTCTTCCTCAGAAGAGACCAACGTTTGGCAACACATCCCTAGCAAACGCAGCATCCTGTTAGAAATCCATTCACAGCAAGCACACCACAAAGGCATGTGGCTGACAATGAAGATGCGTCGGTTATGAGATGGGATGTGAACTAGGATGCTGGATACCATCCTACATCTTCCTGATCCCCTTAGAATTACATTTTAGTGGTGCAAGATCTGTCAAATGTTTGTAAGAGGTGGCATGTAATAATTCTGAAGTGATAAGTGGAGTTCCCATAGGAAATGTAGCCTATAGAGAAAATGAGCAATTTTTAAAGTATTGGAGCCATTAATATCTACCACTTTAATAAAATTAAATAGATCAATCAAGCACAGAACATCCCTGGAATACCTCCACGAGATAAATTCCCTTTATTATTACTGTTGCTGGTTTTTCAGTGTAATGGGACTTGCAGAAGCAAGGCTGATGCTGAACAGCACTGCAGTGAAAGCCAAGAGCCCTACAGTTGCTCTGTTATCTCTAATGTTAGGAACAATAAGAGAAAAATAATCTATGCTGACTACCTCACCATTCTGTTTTAAACACTGAAGAAAAACCTAAGTACTAAATACATATAAAGTTGGATTACAATGATGAGCCAACTGCATTGTACCAGCAGATCTTGGCAAATAAAGGTAAGACCAGTACTGATGTACTTCACACTGGCAATCCAAGAATAACTCTTCACATATGATAAGAGGCTCTTATTTAGAGGAAACTGATTAACCTTCACCTTATAACTTATACTAGCAACAGCCTACATAAGCTTATAGATTTTTTCCACTGTCAATTTCTACCCAGAAAGATAAAACAATAATCCTCTGTATTGGCTGAAACTTAAAGGTCTCATTTAAATATACTCTAGAGAAAACTGACACAAGGATAATTTAATTATGCTCCCAAACAGACTAAAATTGAGGGAAAAATGACAAATCCTATCATAGGCTCCCTATGCAGATTCCACACTGTAAGAAAACAGTGTACTTTCCTGGAGCCACCCATTTTGCATAACCAGATATGGTTCTCCCAAGAAATGAGAGAAAGAATTGTAATGCCAATGAAAAAAAATGTTTCTTCCCTTCTTCTGTATAGAATATCTGGTGCTTTGCAACCAAATGTACAGAATGCTATACAATCATAACCTTTGTTAGGACTGCCTTTGGTCAAATACTTTTTATTATTTAAGAATAAATGCTTTAGTGCCTGATATTTGAGTAAGAAAAGTAAACTGATCTCTTGACATACCACACTATGCCCATATCCCATTACCAAAGGATCTTAACTGTGTGGGTAGGGGCACTAGACCCACACCACCATTTCCAACAGCCCCAAACCCACCTAAGGTACACCCGTCCCATCTGCCTATCTGTGCACATTCCTGCATATCCCCTTAGGTTGGGAACTCCACCTCAGGTCGCTAATCCTAATCACCACTGTTGAGAGTCTTTACATGCCCTCATCCCTATGCAGCAAACTTAAAACCACCACAACTCTGTTCCACCCATCCCTGCTACATGAACCCTGTCCTTTATGTAGGCAGATACCAGACTCGGCCACCAAGTACACCCATCTCCACAATGTAAGGACAAACCCTCTCCAGAGAGGGAAACTATATTCCATAGCAACAACTCCAGCCAACCTACAAACATGTATCCTATACTTGCTAGCTTGCTGAAGATGTGTCTTTTTCCATTATAAACTGACTTCTTCATCAAACTGGATACCCCCATGTAGAAGCATGAAACTTAATTTTTATTTCTCACCCTGCATAAAACTCAACTCCAAATGAAGTAAGACTTTCAACATAAGACCTGATACCCTAAATCTGGTAGAAGTACACTTAAACTCATTGATAAAATAATTAATTTCTGAAAAGATCAAAGATAATGCAAGCATTCAGGTCAACAAACTATAAATGGGACTTTGTAGAACTAAAGTTTCTATATAGCAAAGGATACTATTAATCAAGAAAATAGGCAGCCAACATTTTTGGGGGAAATGTCTTTATTGGATATATATCTGACAGAGAGTTGTAATTTAAAATATGTATGTGTTATATATGTGAACTCAAAATCTTAACATCAAGAAAACAAACTACAAAATTAAAAAGGGGTCATAGAATCAAGCAGACTTTTCAAAAGATGAAATACAAATGACAGAAATACTTTAAAACAATACAACATCTTTAGATGTCGGGGGAGTGAAAATTGAAACTTCTTTAAGATTTTTTTTCTTGCCCAATTAGAGTGGCTAAGGTCAAAAAAATGAAATGTGAACAAATGTTGGCATGAATGTGATGAAAGAACATTTATTCAACGCTGGTGATGATGCAAATTGGTGTATCCACTACAGAAGTCATTATGGAGGCTCTTTAAAAAGCCTAAAACTAGATATACCATTTATATCCAGCGATGCACCTCTTGAATATCTACTCAAAGGACTCTGTATCTTACTCTAGAGATACCTGCTTATCCACGCTCATTGCTGTTCTAATCACTGTAATCAGGAAACAGAAACAGACTAGAAATCTACTAACTGATGAACGAATAATAAAACCAGAATATTTACACAATGAAATATTATTCAGCTATTAAGAAAAATGTGCTTTTCAGGTAAATGGATGAAGTTGGAAACAACTATTCTGAGTAAGGTAACCCAGACCCAGATACACAAATCATGCATGTATTCTCTCATTTGTAGAGGTTAGCTTTGAATCTTCAGATATGTGTATTTAATTTGAAATACCCAATAGGGCCATGGAGAGGATCTTTCAAGAGAGGAGCAATTGAATGTACTGGTATAAATGATTAAAAGAGAATAATGGGTCAGGAAGGGTTAAGTGGGAAAGGGTAGAAACCTCCGTGTGTGGGGGAGGGGGGGTGTGCACACGCGCGTGCACGTGTGCATGTGTATGTGTGTGTTAAATGAACTAAAATGAAATTTCCCTATAAAGGTGAGCAATGCCCCTACAAGAGATCCAAGGCAAATAAAAAGCATGGTGCCAAGAATGGGTTACTTCTGAAGCTGTAGATTGCCAAACATAATAGCATATTGCGATTGCTCTTGGTTACCCTCCAGAATGCGACCATAGACTCTGCTTCTGAAGATACCACATGCTCAAGTCATAGAACAAGAAGAAATCATGCTGATATGGACCTGGAAGCTTCATCCTTGATGGCTACCTTCCATAATGACAAGAAATCCTATTCAAGCTACCAGAGGAGACAAGAAATCACCAATCACACAAAACTATAAAACATGTGAGATACAATAATGGCTAGTCTGGAAAGATATGCACACTGGTGCAATAATAACATAAACATCACAGAGTAACCAACCAGTTCCTGGTTGGACTTAAGTCCCATTAAACAAAGTGAAACATATACCTGGCACCATTATCTGGCTCAGAACATATAGGGGAAACCTACTACTGTTGTTTTGCTAAAGGAACACAATATTAAACTAAATCCTAATGTTTTAACATTTCACCAATACATCTCTCAAGCCTTATCAGGTAAGCTTCTATTTGCAGCAGATGGTATTAATATGGTGACCCACACCTGGCCAAGGTGGGAAGAAAAGGAGACTGCAGAAATCTCAGTCCTAAAACAAACATATTTCACACACACACACTTTTCAGACTCAAGGGCCATTGTAAAGCGGGAACAGAATGAGTGTAAGAGGCATTACATATGGGCTGGTGTCTGACTACACAGAAACTGTCTTCTGCAAACGGAAGGGCAGCAGCACATATGCATTTAACATGTACAGCATGTGCAAAAGCTGTGCAAGCCCAATCCATAGCAAATCCCAGCATTGGCAGCGTTGTGCACACACTACCACCGCTAGGTGAGGAGCTCTTGGTGATTGATAGGTTCTGTGAAGAGAGACAGAGAGTTTCCTGAAAGAGTATAACCTCTGGTAAGGTGACCACTGTCCAACAGAAAACCACACATCCACAAATACTTACACAGCACAAATTGGACTTGAAAGGTTTAACACAAAGTCAGATGGGTAGGATAGGGGCGGGGGAGGCAATCAGGGGAGAACTGGTGTACAGGATGAAGATGATCAAAGCACATTTACAGAAGTCTCAATAAATTAAATCTACTTTTAAAATATCTACTCAGTTGGTTAGCTCATAGTGAATTAACTGTTCGCCATTATTTCTGATGTAATGTCTCTCTTAGTCACCCTAAGATATTAAATAATTACCTAATAAATTTCTTCTTTTAGAAGTTATCAGCAAAAGATGAGGCATATATATCCTGGGGCCTATTTGTGTTTATAAAATTAAAATTTTAATTGCTTAAAATTAGATCAAAAAGAGTAGCTCTATAATTTGAATAATTTCTTATGCATCAGGAATTCCATTTTTACTAATGGACTATTTACCACTTTTTCTGATCTGAATTTTCTCAATTTGCTGTTAAATTGCCTCTGCCAAATATGTGTGATAATAAATTTCACTATTAGAAATTTAAATAATGATTTTCTTCTTTCTATTCTAATGTTCCTACAGTGAGCACTTAAAATTTTCAACCAATAAAATCAGAACCAAAATCCATTGGTAATAAAGCTTGCATTCATCATCTCTCAGTAGATCTTATCCAGACCTAAACAATTATACAAAGTGCTAATGAGCAAAAAATGAAAAGGGGAAAGCAAAAGAAAGAAGGATAGAAAGAGGGAGGGAAGGGAATTGTGCACACTGAAATAAAACAAATATAGCATAACCTTGACCTTTGAAAGGACATAAACAAAAACTTCACCTACAGCTTTTCCCAACTGAGACAATTATGGAATCAATACCCATTCTCTAAATAGTGTTGGTTAGAGAAATTATAGAATGAGCTAATATATAATATTTAATGAGTTCTTGCTAATTGTTCTTTGGACATAATTATTGAACCATATTTCCTTAGAATATAGAATAAGAATGGTTATATATTGTTCTACTGTATATATCTAATGAAATACACCTGTTTGTGATGAAAGCAAATACTATATAGCATAAATACATATATATAATTACATATCATAATACATATACACTTTATAAAATAACCCCTCAGAAAGTCTAAAAGCCATGAGACTAAATATTAACAAACCTAGGTTTCAGTCCTGGCTCTCTCTCTCTCTGTCAAAAGCCAGTGACAGTTTGTACCGTACCCTTATGTTTGCACTCTTAAACATTTCTGAAAGAAAGGGGAGACTGGATCCTGCCTGCCTCAAGGACTCTACAGTTCTGTGCAATGTAATTTAAGAGATGACAAAAGCTTTTATGTCATTTATATAAAATTCAGGAGTTGTCTCTCTTTTTCTTTCACTTTGATCAAAGATGACTAAAACTGATAAAAACAATTTGTCCAATTTGTCATCATGACAAGGCTTTCCATCAACTCTGACCTAGATGCGTATCAAATACAACTTCTGATTTAACAGTCCACCAGTTACATTTTAACCACTATAAGGGTTCTTGAGCGAAACTTTTATTCTGGTTGATTCCACTTCAATAGTGACTATAACTTTCCTTCCAGTAATGCACAATGCCTTAGCAAAACTGTGCTCCCACATGTGAATTATTGTAATGTTTTCAGTGATATGATTAAAGGAGTACACAAAACCAATATTCTATCCATGCTTACTAGAAGGCTATTTTCCAAAGATAAATGATTATCTTTTTTCTTAGCCTCCAATGGCTGAAATTAACTCTAAAGTCCAGAAAACAATAGAGATAGCTCAGCAATGGTATTTATAATATTTGTCTTAATAAATAAAAAAGCAGACATAGGAAGTATAAAGAAATTGTGATCTTTATTATGCTATTTCTTGAAATCTGTTTCAAAAACTAATAAAGCATAAAGGCAACATTACAATGAAGAATAATGCCATGAAATGCAAAAAAAAGACTTCTGTGAATTGCATCTGTACATTGTGAATAAATTTATTTTAATTTAATCTTTCTGTAATTCTTCAAAAGGAAATTCAGCTATAAAAATGTTCTTTAAAGAAATCTGAGTGAATCTGAGTTTTCTTATCACAGGTAAAGGAAACATTTGCACGAGCGAGAGCAGAGGCAGCAGAAAGTTCTTAGAACTGTTCCAGCTTGCCTGGATAACCAAAACCAGACACACCACAGCCGTCCCAGACATGCCTTTTCAGAAAAGTATAACTGTGATAATTTTTTTCCAGAAGAGATTGTTTCATTAGTGGAAATTAGATTAGATCTGGCATGACTATTCTAAAGTGCCAGTTATGAAGAGGCAGACAGTACTCTGAGCAGACAGCGCTGGGAGAACAGTACCGATGTCACCAGCATTCTCAGAAACGTGACCTATCGGAACACTGTGCACTAAGGAAGCATCCATGTCTTCTTTAAAGTGGTGACACCTGAAAGTGTGTCACCACAGGTTACTCTTATCATCATCAAGAGAATGAGTGTTGAGTCAGTGGTGAAAGCAGGTTTTCTTAAGAATGTTTTATGTCAAATTATACTATAATTTATGTTAATCTATAATTTCTATGGATTTTCATGCATTCAAATGGATGAATGGCTTTCTCTGAGAAGTTCTCCTATAAATGTAGCTGAAGATTCAAGGACTGGTAGAAATTTAGGTTATCTAACTTTAAATTTACAAATCAATGTTAATAATTTAAATATAGTTAAACATATTATTTCACACATTAAATTTACATGTCATATTCAATGTATACATTACATCTGCCAAAAGCATCCCTGATTGCTTTTTATCCAAACCCGTTCCTCTCTATATGTACATACCTGTCAATCTTAAAAAGATCCTGCAGGGGTTCAATTGACAAATACATTTCATTTTAACAAAATTACCTTTTCTGATACATGGACATAGTATAGATATTTCCTTTATTTATACAGAAGTAGTGTCTTCTGAGCTTTTAATACATGTTTTGCATGTCTGTTCCCTGTGTGTTGTGTATGTGTGTCTGTGTGTACATATATGAGCTTGTGGAAGTTCAAGGTAGATATCAGAGCCATCATCAGTCATTCTCCCCCTATTCTCTAATGTGGGTTTCTTAACTGAACCCAGAGCTTGTCACTGTGATTAGTCTCTCTTGCCAACTTGCTCTAAAGATCCCTTCTGTCTGCTTTTAAGCTCTGGAATTACAGACAGGCCGCAACCCACTAACATGTAGTTCTTGAAACTAGCTTTGTTTCCTTACTATGCGCAGTTGCAATAGTACTGCATTTTCCTGGAAACTACATACTATAATCTTATGGCTGAGAACAATCCATTGTGGGTATACGCCACATTTTCCTCATACATGCCTCTGTAGACAGCTAGGTTGGGACATACTTAGGACAGTAAAGTATAAGTCTCTCTGTGGTGTGCTCACTTTGAGTCCTTTGGACACATATTGCTTTATTAGGATAGCCTCCTAATAAAGCAATTATTTGAAGCAATCAATCAGCAACTCGGATTTTGTAATATTTTAAATACAACAGTTTCTCAGACTCCACCAGACTTTCTCGGTTCTCTGAGCCATCCTTCATGCACACTTCCAGAAACCCTGACAAGCAGCACAGACATTTGAAGGTGTGTTTTCATTATTTGTTACTGACACAGGTTCACTTCAATTTATATTTAATAAAACCTTATGGCTGTGGTATGAGAACTGTTCAGAAAAGGTGCAATGGGATGGAAAACTGTCTTTCTGAACTTTTCTCACACTAAGAAAAGAAAAACTATTGTATAGTTCAAACAGATAGAAATTGTTACAATGTCTGAAAGAATGTACCCTGCAATGAATTTAATTTAATCTTTATAAAATAACTTGAGTGGAAAACATAGTTCAGAAGGCCATGATGAACAATGAATTTTATTTATACTAAAATAAAATGGCTAAGAGAATAACTATAATCTCTACTTCATACACTGTACTGATGTTTGATTTTATGTAACACCATTTTTTCTGCCAAGGACTGAATGCAATTTTAAAGTTGTCAAAGTTTAAAATGGTTTAGAATACAAATAATCTCTATTAAATTTAGGTTTTATCACAATAAGGTCTCAAACTTTATGCTTCCAATTTTTCAAAATATATTTTCTTGTTATATTCTATTTAAAACAACAAAGATTAGGCAGACTTCAACACTATGTTGACCAAGATAAGTAATCATATAGCAGAAGTATTATAAAGTCATGTAGATAAAAATTATATTAAAAAGCTTTATTTGCAGTTAATCTCAATATAGAGAAGCCCAGGTTTTTCCTGTATACATATATATATATATATACACACACACATATACTTACATTCTTTAAGTAAACTTATAATTTGTGATTTTTATGAATTTGTCTATACATCAAATTTACAAATTAATCAATACTTATCCTTAAAAGTAAACTAATTCCCATTATAGATACTCATACAAAGAGAATTACTTTGAAAATCAGGATATTATAGAGATAGATGATGAAAGTTGATCGCTAGATAGATGGATAGATGATTGATATATATATATATATACATGATGAAGATAGATAGATAGATAGATAGATAGATAGATAGATAGATAGATAGATAGATAGATAGATATGAACAGACAGACAAATATATAGATATAGGAGATAGATAGATAGATAGATAGATAGATAGATAGATAGATAGATAGATAGATAGATAGATAGGATATAGGTAACAAATGTCATGTAATACATCTCTGTATCATAAGAATCAACTAGAGAACACGTTGCAGCAGGAATACACAGCCTCCAGTTCTCTTACAGTACCTGGGGAACAGACAGGTTATTACAAAGTTGCAAGAATCTCCTAAATCACAGAAACAGTTATTCCAGTGGCTGTCAATTTTAAGGTACAAGTTCTAAAAATTAAAAGTTTTATTACACATATGTATATAGAGAATATATTTTTAAATTTTGGATAGCTACTTATAAAAACAAAGCAAAAAGTGCATAAAAGACTAGCATGCACAAAAAACTGATAGGCTAAGTAAGAATAGGCAAGATTGATAAGGAAACCCTGAGTCTAGGACAAGTGTGAGTCACAGACCTAAAGGGTTCTGCAACTCCTATCTGAGCAGAGCACTTAGGCCTCTTCTGTCCTTCTCCTGAGAAGAGCGCTGTCCTGGAGTGGGTATCTCTCCAGATGCATCTAATCCCTTCAATCTATCTGTTTCAGCCCTCCCAGCTTCCCACTCACGCTCGACCTAGCCAGTCCTTATAGTGCATGCCCTTGTTGGCAGTCTCCGTTCCCAAAGCCTCTCACCATATTCAGAAGTCATTTCCCCAGTGTGATGATCACTGTCTCTACCTAGTCAGTCCTTCCTATACTACATGCCCTTGGTGGCAATCTCCTCCATTCCCTCGAGGCTCTCTCACCCATCTTCAGAAGTCACTTCCCCAGTGAGATGATCACCTCTCCTACCCGAAAAAAAATCCCACTTTTGCCATATCTTTCTGATAATCAGTAACACGTGATTTAGTGTATATTTTACACTTTGTATGATTCGTTGCCTACATCATGTACTAGGATTTTAGTTCCTCTAAAACGTGAATAGTTTATACATTTATAACTATTCAGAAGACAATGTTACTGACTTGGATGCACAGCTGAGATCACTATCAACAAATGTCTCAGCCAGGCGGTGGTGGCGCACGCCTTTAATCCCAGCACTTGGGAGGCAGAGGCAGGCGGATCTCTGTGAGTTCGAGACCAGCCTGGTCTACAAGAGCTAGTTCCAGGACAGGCTCCAAAATCACAGAGAAACCCTGTCTCGAAAACCAAAAAAAAAAAAAAAAAGTCTCTTACCTAAGGTTCAGCAAAGATATTTCGCTTTTTTCATTCAATAGAAATGTAAATGACCCATGAAGGATGAACCAATATAAAAAATAATAAATATAAGGATACATGAAAAAGTAACAGATAGATATAAATCAAAAAATATTATATTGGACAAATTTGAGATTTTAAGAAGCATGGCTCAGAGGAACAAAGATTTTTGGAGTTATGTAAACTTTATCACATGAGCACATAACAAAACCAAAAGTATTTACTAAAATGCAAAATCAGAGTATTTGCCAATATATTCCCAACCAGGAAACAAATGAAATAAGGACAAGGGTTTAGGATGGGGCATACACACATATGTGTACAGAAACACATAAACTACACATACATAAGAATATCAAACAAATACATGTGTGACATTCTTAGAGAAAATATTGGATCTGATGCTGAATACCAAAACAAAGTTTCTCTTAAAAGTTCTTTTAAACTTTGATAGAAAAGCAGTTCTTAAGATGTTAAAAACAATAAAATAGAAAAGATTAATAAATTTGATCATATTAAATGAAGAAGTTGGTACCTTAGTACTCAATAAACTATTAATAAAATGAAAGAAGTCATAGAGGAAATGTTTTTACAATGTATGTATAACCATAGATATCACTCAGAGGATAAAGGTGCTTGATACTAAACCTTAGTTCAATACCTGGGAAACACATGGTGTAAAGACAGAACTGACACTTGCAAGTTATCCTCTGCTTTCTGAGCACATACCACGGCACAAGTGTGAGTGCACACGCACACACATACACACATGTAATCAGAGACTGTGTGTTAGTTTCCCAGCCATCCAGACCTTCCATGTTAAATTAACTCAATTTTATTAATCTATGTGTCACCACGAGGCTGTGGCTTACCGGTAAGTTTCTAGTGTCTTTCTCCTTCAGCAGCTACATGGCATTTGCCTGACTCCACCTTCTTTCACCTTTATCTCTGCTTGGATTTCCTGCTTTGCTATATTCTGCTGTACCATAGGCCAAATCAGCTTCTTTATTAACCAAAGGTAATAAAACCTATTCATAGTGTACAGAGGGGAATCCCACATCACATACATACACACATAAACAAGACAGTGAATGAATGAATAAATAAATGTGATATAACATATTAGAGATATTGCCTATAAAGAATAATAATAGATCAGTAATAAAATAATCTAATAAGTAGTCAAAATATGAAGAATTGGTTTATAAGAAAATATTAAATTAGAGAGCATACAGAAGATTAAACTTTTAGTTAGCCATAAGGAAAATGCACATGACAAGCTGAAGGAAATGCTTCTAAGTCAGATGAGACAAATGAAAGTGACTGACAATACCGTACTTTGGAAAATCTTGGAGCAAATGCAAATCTCATATATTGCTGGAGGAAATTAAATCACTAGATTCATTTAAGAAAAGCATTAGACAAGATCTGTTAAATAAAACATCCACAAACCATACAACTCAGAAATTTCATTCCCAGGAATATAATTAAAGGAAATGTATTATAATTATATGTATCAAGAATATATATATAGTTATTGATCATATGTATCATGAAATATATATATATATTTATTGCTTATATGTATGTGTATACCTACATACATACATAGATATACATACATATATATATGTGTGTATGAATGCTCACCACAACACTGAGCAGCACCAAGAAAGCAAACCAAATTTCTATCTGCAGTAGAATAAAGAAAGAACATGTAATACATTATTCTACTTAGGGTGGACTAAATATTGCTTATTGTTGTTTCCTGAAACAACATGGATTACAGACTGCAGATTTCAAGCTTCAGAGAAAGAAACCAGACAGAGCATAATACATACTTTGGAATTCACCTCATACATGAATTAAAAACAACCAAAGAAAATCAGTGGTGCAAGAGATAAAACAGTGGGCGCAAGTTAGTGAGAGGCTGGAATTGGGGGTCATGGTGTGATGCTCCCTCATCTTCACAGTGGTTACACAGGTGCTTCACAGAAAGAAATGCATTGAGAGATACAGTGAAAAATCATTGCTTCTTTGTGCATAATGCAAAATTTTGGGGTGTGGTGTGTTTTTTGTGTATTTCTATCGTACACAAATGAGGGTGTGGGTGTGTACACACATGTGCACACCTTGGGAGGCCAGAACAGAACTTGAGGTGCCTTCCTCTATTGCTCAGATCTCTCACTAAACTGGAAGCTTTGGCTAGGCTGGCTGCCCTGGGAACTCATGGGGGCCTGTCCAGGCTCCAGTGTTGGAATTACAGGGCATGTACAGCCATTCACAGCCTGAAATGTTTATTTTAAAATATTGATGGTTTTAAGGTTATGGATTATCATTAAAAAGTAAAGGCAGAGAGATGTCTAGTAATATAAATTACAATTCCTGTTAATTGCTTTGTAACAAATTTACAATAAAATATTACATATAAAATATGATTACTAAAATGCTACCATTTGGTAAGATAGATACACTGAACCTAAATTAGGATAATTTAGCTTTATGTGTGGAAAGAACACTTTTAAAATACACTTTCAATCTAAATATGTCTTAGAATTCTACATCTCATTACACTTCCCCCTAAATGCACATCTTTCTTAATAAAGAATAAGCTGCCCTCCTAATCTCAGGCCCGGGTGATGAAAACTTCTAACACGGTGGCATTTTAAGTTATAGGATACTTTAATGCATTCAGGTAACCAATGCTGACTCTACAAAGTATCTACCAAAATCAATTTTTATCACTCAAATCTATTGCAATTAGAGAGCAATGCCAAGACACTGACACACTAATGGGTTTCAAAATATTTCAGAAAGAAGAAGGAAATCGCAACATGTTTTAATTGAAATGCAGCTGCGATAACGATGACAAAGTGGACGATCTGAGCCTTGCACATGGCCAGCATGTCAACCAGCATTCTGCCTCCGTATAAGCGCCAGCATAGAGTCTAGCTGCATTTTATATTTCAGTTGTCTTACACTAAATTAATTCTTAAAATTTACTTTATCTTTTAATAGAACAGGAATTGTTTTACTGTTCCAAGTATCTGATTTTTAATTTCATTTTAGAACAAGAGTATAGCATTTCCAAAAAGGAGCCATTCTAGAGAATTGGACTTGATTGAAAGGAATGTCATACCTGGCTGAAACAGTAACAACAGTAAATTACATGAAAATGATGAAACTGGAATTAGAAACCAGTTTTCTAATTCCTGGACTGTTAAATTAACAGGGCAAAGATGATCACCTTCTGCTGGAAAAGCTGCAAGGACTATGTACAAGTAGAAGCAGGTCAAGGACGTCAAGCTCCTCGGTTCTGTCCTTCCCTCTCTCCTTGACCAATTGTCATTTCATGAGATATTGGTCTTTTCAGTGTCCTAATTTCTATCATTATGCTTCCTGTCTTATTCAATAAAATGGGTTACAGTTGAAAATATGCTGCTGCTATTACTCCAGTAACTGCACATAGGAAAAACATTTTTAGCTGAAGGGAAGGGTTCCTGAAATGGAATTCCACAGGGATGCTTCCCCACTACACCTGGCCCAAGTTCTCTGTGAGAGCACACTCCTCTCACAGATTTCTACAAAACAGAAAATTACCAGGCCAGCTAGGGAATCAGAAACATATTCTAACTGGAACTCTCAGGGGCTATACCTGACAAGGTCTCAGAAGCATCCCCTACCAGGCAATACACAGCCACCATACTCTCCTAAGAACTAGAGAGGACAACAGAAAACAAGAAGCAAAACACCCACCCAACAAAGATAAGACTAGATATTAGTACCTAGAATTACAATCATCCCAAATTCATGTGCCTAGACACCAGTGCAAAAACACATAAATATCAGGAGAATATGTCTCCTTTAGAGCCTACAAACCCTACTACAACAGGCTCTGTGAATTGCAATATAGCTGAAGCACAAGAAAAAGTCCTTAAAATATCTTTTATGAATATGATAGAGGTCCTTAAAGAGGATATGAATAAATTTGTTAATAAATCTAGGAAAACACAAACAGTAGAAGGAAATAAAAAGAATTCAAGGCATGCACCTGGAAATAGAATCAATAAGAAAACCCAACTGAAGGAAAGCTGACTACACTCACCAACAGAATACAAGAGATGGAAGAAAAAGTGTCAATCATTGAAGACAATATAGAAGAAATGGATACATCAGAAAAGAAAATGTTAAATCTAAAAAACTCCTGGCACAAACCACTCCCAGGAAATCCTGGGCACCATGAAAAGACCAAGTCTACAATTAATAGTAAAAGAAAGAAGAAAAGAAATCAGGTAAAAGGCACAGAAAATATTTTCAATAAAATCATAGAAGAAAATTACCCTAAAATAAAGAAGGCATTGCCTATTAAAGTACAAAAAGAATACAGAGCATGAAAAAGACTGAAACAGAAATGAAAATCCCCTTACCACATAATCATCAAAACATTAAATTACAGAACAAAAACTATACTTAAAGCTTCAAAGGAAAAAGACCAAGCAACACATAAAGGCAGACCTATTAGAACAACCTCTGACTTTTAATTGAGGACTCTAAAAGGCAGAAGTGCCTAGATGGATGTGCTATAGTCTGCAAGAAACAATGTCAGCCCAGACTACTATTCCCAGCAAAACTTGTGATCACATTAGATGGAGATTCTGCTGCATCTAAGAAACACACCTTAACATCTTTTAAGGATAATGTTAGGATGGTAACAACAAAGAAAACCACATGTTTATTGTCACATGGTATATTAGACTTTGCCTCACTATAGCAAATCTCTGAGAAAATAAGATAAAGGACGAGATTTGTTTTGGCTCAAAGTCTCAGTTCATGCTGGTTCCATTTTGTTCTAAGTCTGTAGCGAGGCTGAAAGTCATTGCAGGCAGCATGTGGTAGAGCTAACCCCTTACCTATTGTTGGAAGAAGAAGGTCACTGGGGCATGTCTTACTCAGGTCCCTCCATCCTGGCCCAAAATTCAACTGAGCTATCAGTTCCAAAATATCAGTTCAAATTCTGAATCTACCAATGCATTACCTCCCTGAAAAAGGCAAAATCCTCATGATCCAGTCACAGCCAAATGCCCCCAGACACAGTTTGCTTGAGGAAAACTATAGCCAAACAATCACGTGAGATTCTAGTTCAGAGAGGTAGGAGTAAAGGTGTGGGAGATCTATTTCACACTAGTATTCAAGGACTGTGGTCATCATTATTCTGCGATCATCTCCAAGAGACTTTCTTCTTGGCTATGGGTATAAATATTCACCAAATAGACAGAAAAGAGAATGAAAGAGAAATGACAATAGATAATCAAGTTAAAAGTTGCATTATCTCTTTTTTGAAGAAGGTGGGTTTGAGACAGAGTTTCTCTGTGTAGCTTTGGAGGCTGTCCTGGAACGCTCTCTGTAGACCAAACTGGCCTCAAACTCACAGAGATCCACCTGCCTCGGCCTCCCAAGTACTGGGATTAAAGGTATGTGCCACCACTGCCTGGCAAAAGTTGCATTATTTCTATGCAATATTATGGATAAGAATGAATCATGATGCCCTATCTAAACAAAAAAAAACTTAAAAGTTCTGTGTCTGGTGTGGGGGCAACCAACGCCCTGCAGACAACTCCACACTCTAACAGTGAGGCGCTGGTCTGTGACAGCAATCCTGACAGTAGCCATAATAATTCACTTAAAATCAGACACTCACAGGCTTTAATTTTCCACTGTGTATATGTGTAAAACACACAATTGCCTGGCAATTCTTGTCATAATATAGGGACAATTTTACAGCAACTTCTCTCTGTTATATGATATTGCTAAAATTCACATACTTTCGGTGGTTTTATTGAATTCAATAGTGTCTTCTATAATGACATCTGTTTTCCTACAACTTCCAATTTCCAAATACTTCCATGAAAAGGAATGGCTATTTGTGGGAACTATCCACTTGTAAAGACAAAAGGAACCTAAGGAAATAAATAACCAGGTACTAGCAAGTACTACCCAAGAACACTACCCTAGAGCCTGCATGAGGTATACCGTCACGTAAAGAACTTGAAGTACCAATTCCCATTAAAGGATAAGGAAAACAGATCATTTGAATACGTACTTACATATTTATTTAATATTCTCCATATATCAGGCTCTGGGGTTCAAGAAAAAACAGACTTAGCCCCTGCCTGCAAGAAGCCTTCAATGCCTGACAGAGCACACTACTCAATAATCTTTTGTTGAATTGATGAATTCTTAATAAGGCAAAACAGAAAGCCAACATGTACCTCATGAAAATATAGTAAGAAATCTCATGATTTGATTATTATGCCATTACTTCACATTTAATAAAATGTTCCAGGAAGCTATTTTTATTAAAATTATCACATAAAAGAAAAAGTATTTTATTGCATTATAAAATACAAGTACTATGCAGTCAATACTAACTAGACTCAGGAAAGGGGGGGGGGGACATTTAGAAGAGGTCATAAATTTCAAAGGAGGTAGGAGAGAGGATGTTGTGGAATAATCTTCTTGTACACTGCAAAGAAATGTCACTCTGGTTGGTTTAATAAAGAGACGACTGGCCCATAGCTATGCAGGATTTCTAGGCACAGAGAATGCTGTCATGAAGATGGGCAAAGATGCAATGAGACGCTGAGACGCTAAGGAAACAGGATATGCAGGAGAAGGAAACAAGTCATCCACAGGGCAGCACCTAACTTAATAGAGAAGAGTTAATTTAAGTTGTAAGAGCTAGTTAGAAACAAGCCTGAGCTTCCCATTGAGTTTTCATAATTAATAAAAGTCTCCACGTGATTTGTGATTTGGGAGTTGGCTGTTGGGACAAAAATGTCTGCCTACAGGAGGACATGAGAAGAGTTGGAGAAAGAAAGGAAGGGGCAAAAATAAAGTAAATATAGTATTCTCACATATAAAATTCTTAAAATAAATGAATAAATAAAAAATTACTTTAAAACAAGTATTTATTCATTTGTTGGCTTCTAAAAACGGCATTTTTTTTGTTTTGTTTTGTTTTTTAACCAACCTACACAAGTAAAAGCTTTTTGTTTTGTTTTGTTTTTCAAGACAGGGTTTCTCTAAAAGTAAAAGCTTTAAGCACATTATTCATTAAACATTTGAAGATACAGGGTAATTCACTGCAGAGAGAAAAAAATAAACCCTGTACCATGCTTTGTGCACAGTCACTCTTAGTTCTTCATGGACACTGGCTCTTCTAATGACCCTAGGTTCAGCTTATCCCAGTTTGTTATTCAAAATCCTTACTTGCAAGACTTTTATTCTCTTTTAGATATTTTATGTCAGGTTGTAAACAGATTTAGGATGATTCTTTAATGTTTTACTTTAGTTTATAGACATTTATTATAAGTTATATATTTGTTCCATGCATATTTCTAAATTTGTGGATTCAAAAGCAATTTTAGTTCTAAAAGTTTGCTCCTAATTATTCTCTATAATAAACTCGAATAAATAATCTGAGTAAGTCTTGCTATTGTGATTTCCAGTTTGCTGCAATATCAGTTGACTTGATTTTGGCAGTTTAAATTTTTAATTGAAAGATATACAACAAACACATGTCTAGTCTATGTTGGTCCTCTTCTGTTGTGTTATCTACATGACCATCTGAAAGATGCAAATGCCTGGGAGTTTCCCCTTTGCTTCTGATAAATATAGTCTCCTGAGAGTACTTACATTTTCAAGGATTTAATCATATCCATTAATTATTCCTTCTTTTTATTCAACCCAGACAACTCCCTTAGCTTTGTATGAGCTTCATATATACAAAAACTACTTTAATGACAAATCAAGGGACTATATAGATAGCTTAGCAGTCAAAAGCACATACTGCTCCTACCAAAAACCTGAGTTCCATTTCCAGCACCCACATTGGGCAGCCTACAACTCCTTGAAACACTGGCTCCATGGGGATCCAATGCATATACCCATACACACATATGTAGTTAAAATAAATCCTCTTTTAAAGTCTCAGAATTTCACATTTAATATATTTTTTTATTGTTAGACACTCTTTTTTTAGTATCTTCTCCATCATTTACCTCCTTTCCTGTCCTTCCTCTTACACCATCCATATTCCTCTCTCCCAATGGCTCATTTGTTCCTTCTCAAAACCATTAATGTAGTGTGATTATGTCATGGAAATATCCCATTCTGCTGGGCATTTTTTACTGTGGTTATTATGCAGGTGGTTTCTTAAACTTTACAATTTAACTAAAGCAATGATTTTATGCAATATTAGTGTTAACTTAAATAGAATTTTGATGATTTTAGGGTTTTTAATAAATATAATAATGAATTGGGATGGAGGTTAGTTTAGTGGGAAAAATAATATAGGCAAAGGCAAGATATGGTGCTGCCCTGCTTTGCAGGGGATAGAAAATAAGAACAAGGAAGTGTCACCCAACTAGGACTTATGCATAACCTTGAGGAGCCATACTGACTGTGGCTTAGGTTACTGATTAAGGAAAACAACTGTATCCCAAAAGTTAGACTAGCTCAAGTTCTTCTAATCCTATGCTGAGAAATGTGTCCATGGGTTTTGTTGTTCATCGTAGCTGAAACAAAACTTTAAATAATGACTTAAGGTTAGATTTAAATGTTTTTCTTAATGGCAATGAGGTACAAAATCTTGGGGAACAATTTAAAGTTTAGAAAGACATGCTTTTAATAGTTGTACAAGGGACTTGAGGTCAGGGAACAGGAACTGCCTGGCTGTTGCTGGCTGGTGTACTTCCCTTGCTAGGATGGATTGGTAATCAAGGGTGATGATTAATTCCTGTACCCATTTCTGCCCTCAGCTTTCTGATATATTAAAAAAAATTTGGTAAGTGGGTATGCACCTTGGGGATTTAAAGTAAAGTTGACTCTTTTTCATATACAAAGTTTAAATTTATGATTTTTTTAAGGTTTTTATAATATTATCTTTTAACATAATAATAAAGTGATTGATCCTTTCTTTGTAACTGCTAAAATGCAACCTTCCATTAAAAGAACTGGCTGAGAAAAATACTTCACTTGCTTACATTCTGTTAATCTATAACAAGCTGCTTGTACATGAACGTATACGGGTTATTAGGAAAAGTTTGTCTTTCACCTGCATACATAAAATGTTTAATCATGTGAAAAAAATGGGAAACAGGTTTTTTTCTTATATTAATTGTAATCATTCACTTGAAAATAGAATGTAACCACGTGGTAATTTTTATATTGTTTGAAAGATTTTACTGGGTTTATAAGCTGTAAGGAAAAAATAAAGTTAGAAGGAAGGACATCAAAAGAGACACAGAATGGATACATCTGAATAGAGGTAAGAAAAAAAGAGATAAAGAGAGAAATGATAGAAAGACAGTAAAGGGGTGTGTGTGTGTGTGTGTGTGTGTGTGTGTATGTGTGTGTGTCCCTTTTCCATCAACCCCAGAGAGTTAAGTTTTGCCCTGCTTCCAGTCCCAGAGAGTTAAGTTTTACTGGTCAGATAGAAAAATCAAATTGAGTGATGAGTTCACTGATTCCATGGCTCCTCCTCAATTTCTGAGCTGCAGAAGGTTGTTATTCACAGCATCAAAAAGTAATCATCAACCTCGCCTACCTACAAACACTACAAGCTGCAATCATGACAGGTTGGTAAGATATACCCGGCACTGGTGCAATAGTAGCACAAATTTTATGGGAGTGCCAAGCACGTTCAATTTAATATAAGCCATAATCCATGGAATGAAACTCATACCTGACGCTGTTAATGAAACAATGAGCCTGAGACTAGTTTGTGTGCCCTATAGGAGAGCTACTACTAATATTTTGCTAAATGAACATAGCGATCAAAATAAAATCTAAGGACATATTGCCATATCCACTACACAAGTCTCATCAGAAAAGCTTCTTCTAGCAGTAGACAGTAATTAACATTGAAACCTACAACTGAGCAATGTGCACAGTGAGAGACTTTGGAACACTTAGCTAAAATGGGATGTCTATCATACTATCATACTCCTTTATTCAAGACTTGGAGATCTATGCTGGAGAAGAAGTGGAATAGCTGGCTGGGTGGTGGTGGCACACACCCTTTGTCAGAGCACTTGGGAGGCAGAGGCAGTGGCAGGTGGATCTCTGTGAGTCTGAGGTCAGCCTGGTCTACAAGAGCTAGTTCCAGGACAGGCTCCAACACTATCAAGCAACCCTGTCTTGAAAAGACACACACACACACACACACAAAAAAAAAAAGGGGGGGGGACTTATAAGAGCCAGAGGTGGTAGATGATCCAAAGGAAGTAAGGTTTTCTAGACATAACTAGGACTGATGTACAAACACAGAGACTGGGACAGCATGCACAAGCCCTCCACAGGGTCAAGCCGGACAAAATCCTAGTGTGAAGAAGGGCAAGTGAGCACAAATATCAACCTAACTGAAAACTATTTGAAATCAATAGCTTCTGGGAGAGTGATAATCAATTTTCTTCAGCGGAATGATACGGGGTACAGCAACCACACTCCAGGGCAGGCCTTACTCACAGGAGTAGTTGCCAGCACAAACAGATTCCATCTTACTCTGTATGTGTTTTTCTTTGTTGTTTGGATGGATGGATGGATGGATGGATGGATGGATGGATGGATGGATGGATAGATGGATTGAATGGATGGTTGGTTTAGCTGCCTGGTTGGTTTGTTGGCTGGTTGATTTGCTATTGTTTTGGTTTTTGTTTTGTTTCGAAGAGAAAGAAATAATATGAAGTTGGGTGGGTAGAAAGTGGAGAGAAGTTGGGAGGAGCTGGAGGAGGGGAAAGAATGTGATCAAAATATATTATCTGAAAAATATTTTTAAATCTTTTCTTAAGAAAATTAATATGCATGTACTTAATATGTGGTTAGTTTTATCCACAATCTATGTTTATTAACAAATCAATCATTCTTAACACATGTATAAAGAGTAGGTATTTAAAATTAGAGGGTACCTAAAAAAACAAATACAATTTGAGGTTGAAAAGGTAATGAAATTTGTTAATTTTATGCTAAAATAAACATATTGCAAAAATTGAGTCTCATATTTTTTCCTCATGCCAGAATTACCATTCATTCAAACGTCTCAGGAAAAAAATGCAATCAAGCATTCCTTCTATAGGAAAAACAAACAAACAAAAACCACTCCATGTTTACTGTAAACTGTTAACAGCACTCAGTGTGAGGAAAGAGCTGCATTTGGACAAGCTTTATGGTACTTTGAAAACTAGAATATTACACGTCACTGAGAAAATAGAAGAAATAATTAGTTTTCACACTACAGTAATTTTTATATCAAAGGTATTACTTATGATTATTAAAAGAGTGAAAAAATAGCTTCATGGAATACGTTCAATTAACTTCCAGGATAAATTATATTTATTTCTTAAAATAATTTCCTTTGGGAATCTGATGCAGAAATCATAATGTTATCTTCCTGAGAAACGATCTACACTTGCACAGTAAAGTCAGTCACTACCTGATAGGTTGAAGCGATGAATATTTTCTTCTAGGTATTGTACTGCTGTGATAATCACTCAATTTCACAGTGGATTTCTAATAAAAATATACTTTAAATTTCAAGTTTTTTCTTCATTCAGAAATTTGAGAGTATCACATAGGCCTCTCCCCCCTCTCCTCCAACTGCAATCCTCCAGTCTTTCTTACCCCATCTCTGTAACAGACCTGATGCAGCCTCCTTTCCTCTTTCCCTCCATGCCTCCCTGCAGAGACCTCTCACACAGACCTTCTCCCACAGTCTTCTACTGCCGCCAGTCCCCTTCTCTCAGCTACCAGCTCCTGAGGACAACTTCCTGGAAACCCGTGGATTACATCTGCCAGGCAGTCTAGTCCTATCCACTCTCCTTCCTGTCCTCCACTCCCATCCACCAGTTACCTCCAGCTCTGAAGCTCACTGCCTGCTACAGAGAGGGGGTTTATGCAGCTCATAGTGGCACACCCAGTTTTCCTCCTTCCTGTGGGCCTTCTCGGCATCCCCCTTCCAGACCATCCTCATCATTGACCCCACCTGTAAGCTCCCAATACCTAAAGACAAGTTCTACCTGGGACCCCCAGATGCCACACCTGGATGGATCTTGGCTTTCCTTACTAAGCAACCCACAGCCTCCACATTCTTCTAAGAACCAGAGAAGGCAACAGAAATCATGGAATGGAACACCCACCCAACAGAGACCAAATCAGATAGAATTACATTAGAATTACAACCATCACATACCCAGAATCCCAGACACCAGCATAAAAACACAATAAATAACAGCCAGGACAATATGTCTCCTCTAGAGACCAACAACCCTACTGCAGTAGGCCCTGAAAAGTGAAATATAACTGAAACATAAGACAAGGACTTCATATTTGCTATGATGGATATGTCCAAGGTCTTAAAAGAAAATATAAATAAATTCATTAAAGAAGTCTACTAGAACACAAACAATAAAATAAAATGAAGAAAACAGTTTAAAACATGAAAGCAGAAATAAAATCAAACCAAACTAATGGAAAACTGAAACTGAAAAATCTGTTACATCCACACAATGGAATATTATGTGGATTTTAGCTGTTTAGTTGTCGATAAGAAAGTTACAATCCATATAACCAAAGAGGTTAGGTATAGAGTAAGGGTCTAGGGAAGAGATATGGATAACTCTATGCAGGTAAAATACAATAGATAGGTGTGAACAGATGAGACAAAGAATGAAAAAGGATGGCTCAGTGGGAAAGAGCACAAGCATGACAAACTAAATTCAATCCCAGAAAACAAAGAGTAGAAAGAGACTGATTCTAGCAAGCTGCACACTGTGGCAAGAGTATGTGAGAACGCATACACGTGCACGCGCACACACACACACACACACACACACTGATGATTACAATTAATAAAATGTAATAATAATCATTTTAAAAATGTAAATATCCTGAGTACCATGATACATGCTGACAATTGCAGCACTGAGGAGACAAAGCCATGAGCATCTCCAGTTTGAGGCAGCTCTGGGCTGCACGTCATGATAAGGAGAAATAAACCAAAACAAAGGAATAAAGGCACAGATGTGTTTTCTCAGACACTCTGGGAACTTAACCAGGAGGGTTTTGAGTGTGTGATTTTTAAGGCACCTGGGCTAACAGCAAAACCCTCTCTAAGAAAAGAAAGAACTATAGATTAATTTTTTTTGTTTATTTTGAAATTAAGGCATTTAATTTTTCTTCAAGATTTTAAGAAAAAAATAACTCTTAATTTAATCTTTGTGCATGTTTGTCTAATGTGAGTGTGGGGTCATGTGTGAAGGTCAGAAGACGACTTGTGGAGTTGGTTCTTTCTTTCCACCTTTACTTAGAATCTGGAGACAGAATTCAGGTCACAGTCTTACTGGGCAAATGTTTTTACTTGTTGCGCTATCTTGCTGACATGAGAAACTATTTTTAGATTGATGAAGAAAAAGAAACAGAAAAGCAAACTTTTTCAAAAGTGAGCCTTTTGGAGTTACATAAAAGTTGCTTTTGCGGTGAGGCTTCCTTCCATATCACTATCTAAAGGACTCACATCTCACTCTGAACCCTACTCCTCTGCATCTCCTACCTTTCCCCACAGATGTGATGTCTCTCTGACTGCATCGTTTCTTCTGTCTCTCATTCACTTCCCCATCTGGCTCATTCACTTAGCCGATATATATATTATACCTGAAGCTAAGCCCTGAGGAGCAAGGATATTTGTCTTTATTTGCTACAGTGTCACGGACCTTGAATACAGTTTAAACATAGCAGGCTCTCAGAACAGAATGAAATGAATGAATGAAAAATTAATTTTATCTTTTTGCCAAGATTTCCAAATTTTATAAAACATAAAGCATTTCTACATTTTTTAGTGGAACTCCATTAAAGTTGACACTCAAATCAACTGAACCTCGCTTTTCTTTTAGGAAATTAAACTTTAATTTGATAACTGCCGTCACTAGTGCTAAAAGTGCTGGCCATTGACAACTCCACTAGGATGACATTAGAAACAGAATGTGGGGTCAGACATATATATTTGAACTGTTCTTCCAACTTGTCCTTGAAGAAGACTGCTAGTTTATTGCACATCCACCTCTAAGGAGACTCTCCAACTTTCTACTCTCAACGATGTTTTCACCACCCACTTTCTCCTTAAAATTGCTAGGCATTCTCCCTACTAAATGTTCCAAAGCAGGTCAATATAAGAGGTAAAGTAATATTTAAGTACTTTTCCACTTAGCAATTTCACATTACCTGAGTTGGATCAATCACAAAATCATTTACATACCCATGAATTAAAACTTGGGGTAATAAAAGGAGATTGCTTTATAATGTGATACACCTCATTTAATAATTTCTTCATTAAATGATTCTAATGTGTTTTTATTGGTTACACAACATTTAATGGGATACAGCATACTGATTGCAAATATACTCTCTCACTGTTTAATTTAGACTAATGAAAATGAGTTTTATCTTTCTTAAATATATGCAGTCAAAGGAAAGGCTTCCTTTGTAATTAAGACAAAATCCTTCCATACCTGTTAAAGTCTTAAAGCCATTTAAAATAAAAACACGGCAATAAAATGCTGAGTCAGTAGATAAATACTTTATAAATCTGTGAATCTTAGAAGATTGTTCATATATTTACCAACTTCTGTTCTTAAATCTTTATCTACAAATATAAAAAGCCAAGAAATTGGTTTTAATTTTCAATTTTATTTAAAAGTAAAAAAAGATAATAAAATCTATTCTTTCGTTCTAAAAAGCATAGCCCTCAAAATAATCATAGCAAATAAGCATCCCATATTCTTAAATTTAAATAGTCCTACAGTTTTATTTCTATATATAACATAGTACCATAAAATTTTTTGATATATAATGAAATTTTTATTTATATGAAAAAGTCCATTTCAGAAGTATTAAAGTAAAACAAGGGACTGGGGAGCTGGCTCAGCAGTTAAAACCACTTATTGCTCTTGCAGAGGACCTGGGTTCAGTTCCAAGAACCCAAAACCACCAATTCACAACTGCCTGTAACTCCAACTCCAGGGATCCAATGCCCTTCTCTGCCTCCATGGGCACCAGGCACACACAAGGTGCACAGACATACATGCAGGCACTTACACATGTACATAAAATAAGAATAGCTTTTTAATAAGTGAGTAAAACAAAACTACCAATGACTAAATAGCAAGCAGAATAAACAATTGTCACTACTTTATTTCTTTTTTTTGTTTGATAAAACTATTTTATTTTTTTTCTTTTTATTGTTTATTTATTTATTAAAGATTTCTGCCTTCTCCCCGCCACCACCTCCCATTTCCCTCCCCCTCCCCCTCCCTCATCATCCCTAAGAGTAATCCGGGTTCCCTGCCCTGTGGGAAGTCCAAGGACCACCCACCTCCATCCAGGTCTAGTAAGGTGAGCATCCAAACTGCCTAGGCTCCCACAAAGCCAGTACGTGCAGTAGGATCAAAAACCCAGTGCCATTGTTCTTGAGACCTCTCTTTTTCATCCTCTTAAAAATTACACCGGCAAGGTCATTCGCTGTTGTTTTCTGCCTGAATCAGAAAGTAATTACATTAACATTTTTTTTTTTCTGATTCACGAAAGATCTCTCTGTGAAAACAGGTGTTTTAAGTGTGGTTTGTGCTTTAGCTGGTGTCTGGGAGGAAACCCCTTCTGTGCAGGGGCTCCTTCAATAATGATAAATATATCAAAAGAAAGAACTTTTTTCATACTAATCAGTTAGGAAGCATCACCACTACCAGCTAGGTTTTTAATGTTGACTTAGAGCAAAGCTGAAGCTTGACAAAGTAGCAGTAGTGCAGGGGTCGGCTCTCTTGCTGAAGTGCAGCAGAGATAAGACCAGCTTTCTCAGGACAGTAAACGGTGGAGATGCTGAGTATAGCCCTCTGCCATCTCGCATGACTCCTAAGGCCTCCTGAGGTGCCACTGGCCACAAATATCAACACAGACACCAGATGCGGCTGGACCATGAACCCAGACAGGGCCCAGAGGACATCCTGACTCTGGGTGGAGGGAGCGGTCACTCAGCTGGGAATGATTCCAGCAGTTGTGTGGTCACCAGACACCACCAAGGACTCGGGTTGTGACCTCAACCCTGAGCCTCTATGGGACCATTAGTGGCAGTGAAGAACCCAGACTTCAAGTCAGACCCTCAGCTGTGGTAGGTCCACGAACCCCAACATGGTCTTTAGCAGCAGCTGGGTCTGGATGTCACCACTGCCCCAGCGGCAGTATGAGACTGAGACACTCACTTGGCTCTTGATCTTGGGTGGGTGCAGAGACTCTGTCTGCAGTGAGGTCATGCTAAATCATTTTTATAACTCTCAACTTTCAAATATATATTTCTCTGTATATTCACTGCTGGACTAGTCACTTCTCTCATTACTGTGACCTAATCCTGACAATAAACAATTTAAGGGGAAAAGGGTTACTTGGGTTCATGTTTTGTGCAATGCAACCCATGATGGTAGGGAAGGCATGGTCACAGGACCAGCTCCTATCCACCGCAATTGAGAACACTTGCTCTCATCTCCCTGGACCAGGAAACAGAAAAGGCCAGTATTCAGCTGACATTCTCCTTTTTCATCTTCATCCATCCCAGCGCCTCAGCCCCTCAGAGACCACCATCCTCATCATGGCAGGCCTTCCTGCCTCGAGTAATCCTGTCTGAGAACACATGCACACACCTACACGTGTGCTTCACAAATGCCTTGGGCATTTCACAATTTCAATAATTTGACAAAGCTAACCATTGAGACTGCATTCTTGACATTCAAGAGTACCCAATAAGTTTACGTAACTGGCGTGTATTTCTTTTATTATATTGATTTCCAAATTGGAAGAAAGTGTCTTTCTCCTTTAATAACATCTTACGTGCTAAGAGTTCTGTGTTTTTCACAAAACAGAATGCCAGATGAATTTATTATCTTAACTAAAACTGATAAAATGTCCTTGGAATAATAAGGAGACATAAACTTTAGACAAATTTTACATTTGAAAATAAAAAGTCTCACATTTTTCACTATTCCCTGTTTTCCTTTGGAGGGAAGTCTGTGTACTTTAAATACTACCACCGTGAAGTGACTGTGGTCATCCATTCACTATGAAACTGTGGCTTCTCCTCAGGCTCAAAGAACAGTTATCCTTACCTGGCCCATCATCGATTTTCCCCAGGCACCGAGGAGTTGCACTCAAGAACGAAGAATGCTTTTTTTGAGCCACTGAACTACGAGGTGGCATGTAGTTGTGCTTAACTTGGGACATGTCATACGATTTCTGAACATCATAGCTGCCTGGAGCTGGCATCATCTAGAAAAAAGGTGAGAGATAAGCGCAGGCATACTTTATATGAAAGACATCCAGCTACATGCTAGATAAGTGTTAACGCTTAGCAAAAGCACTGCTTAGAAATATATGAAAATGTCTCTAATTACAAACAGAAATTGTAACATAGATTCCACAGAATCATCTTTATAATACAATTAATACTCATTATCCAAAAGTAAGGAAAATAGAATCATGAAATTAAGTTCAGAATACTTTAAAGAGTAGACCTCATGACATTGATCAGATGCCCATATTCAACTTTATAGATGAACACTGAATTCCATACAAGACTCAGAACAATGAGAATGTGTTTTCATAGACAGCAAAGCTATTCCTGCCTTACTATTCTGAACCAGCATACTTGACTTGTTTGCAAAATGAGGCTGCTTCTTTCATTTTTAATAGGTTCCAATTAAGTTGGAAAGCTTCTGCTTTCATCATTTACTGTTCTTTATATGATATGCAGCTACATTTGCATTTTAATCAATATGAACCACATATTAATTATAACAATAATTCTAAACTAAAATACAAATGTCATGTACTAGGTGCATAATTAATGCCTTAAAGTATTATCTAATTATCTCAATGAAAACTTTTTTTTAAAATTCTGCACAAATTATTTTGTATGCTATATTATTTTTTAAATCAATTCACCTACCATATGCATTAAAAAACTAAAACATTTGGGGGCTGGAGAGATGGCACAGTGATTAAGAGCAATAGAAGAGCTTCCAGAGGGCCCAAGTTCAAATCTCACCACCCACACAGTAGCTCACAATCATCTGTAACTCTAGTTCCAGGGGATCTGACACCTCTTCTGGCCTTTCTGGGTGCCAGGCATGTACATGATGTATAGACATACATGTAAGTAAATACCCATTCACATAAAAATTATAAAATACTAAAATGTATAAATTTTAATGATTTACTGAAATACAAGGGAGTATTTTGGTTAAGTATGGGTTTCAACTACCTGATGCTTTTTTGCTGTGTGACCTTAAACTAACCACTCAACTTTGTGACCCTCTGGCTGTTTAATAAAATGAAAATAATTGTATAAATCATAGAGATAGTACAAGGACAAAATAGGTCTACAAAAGTAAAACACGAGGACTTGACTGTACAGGAACACTAATGTACCTTACCATTTTAGAAAAAAATAATTCAATGTAAGTTCAAACATAAGGCTAACCAGAGTTTAGGTTACTAGAGAAGTTGTTGGTGCTTTTACTACAGAGAAAGAAAAATCTAGTTATGCTTACCAGAAAACTTACTCGCTGCTTGCTTATTAACCTGACTTATCTTATTTATCTTTAGTCTGCATCTTATCTGAACAAGGTATTGTTAAGTAACTATCCTCAAACAATGCTTAGTATGACTAATGTGGAACTCTGCCTAGTAGCAAGAATGTAGTTATTCCAGTATTTAGTGCCCTGAATGAGTTGAGAAGCATGGCCGGAAAAGAATCCCATGTGCATAAGAACATGCCACCTTTCTTGTGATCCTTAGGATTTTATTCAGCTTACAGTCCCAGGTAACTGTCCCCACTTCTGGGAAGTCACTGAGTTAACTTGAGGCAACTAGACACATTCACAGTCCAGAAGAGAGACAGACTAAGTGCACGCATGATTGCCAGAGTGGAACCCACTCTCCTTTTCACTCAGCCCGGGGTCCAGCCCAGGACATGGTGCTGCCGACATTAAGGTTGGGTCTTTCTGCTTCAATTGATCCAAGAATTTCCCTCACAGACCCAACAGGCAATTCCAGTTTAGACAATTCCTTATTGAGACTGTCTTCCCATGTGATTCCAGATTGTGCCAAGCTGACACCACCAAGCCTACTATTTGAACCCTGGTCATGTATCAGTTGAATTTTCTTTCCAACACAAAAAGCTAAAAATATCTGATTCTCATTTTCCTGATCTCATTTTCTTTTAAAACTAGGGCAAAAATCTAGGTCATATGCTTAAACGCTACCCTTTCAAAGAAGCAGAGAAGATTAACATTTCACACTAGTGAGGAGAACAGCAGAACTAGTGGGTACTCATCCCAGGGACAGCAGACAAAAGCAGAAATGAGAGAGCAAATGAGAGATTTGAGAGGTCTCATTAAAAAAAAAGTGAATGTCAAGCTCCTGACCTCCACCTCCGAAAGTCAAGGACCCCACCGAGCACTGGTACAGTTAATGTTTGTAAGATTCTTAGGGTGGCATGCTGGGGTTTACTGTGACCACTACCAACACAGTCACCATCTTCATCAGGATGGCCCTGATGAAGCCCTCAATGAGACCCCCACATCAGAAAAGAGATGCTGGCTGGACATTAATAGGAAAACCCTCTAGTATGTTAATCTGCAAACAAAGAGGACAAACAATTCAATCCCAGGAAGTAAACAAACTCACTGGCTCGAACCACCTTACAGGTAAGGGAGTCAACCTGCTAGCACTCTGTACAAACCACTTCATAAACTTGGTGACATCATTCAGTACTCTCTAGTTCAAAGCCCATGGGGAAGTACTCATATTCAGAACCGCTAAAGTTGCTCACTTTACAACCCCAGGTGCCAGTTCCTAGTGTCATCCAAAATAAGAATTTTCAAATTCCAGTGTTCGCTGTGACTCTGACATATGGAATTTCCTGTATGGTCTGGCCCCAGCCATGTGGAAGTGTGCATGGGTTCTGATCTTCCAAAACCGTGATTACCAGCACTGACTTCACTGTTAGTACCCTCAACCCAGCTAAAGACTCAACTGAGCATCTCTCCCATGAGTTGACTCTCATGCTGTAACAAATTGGCAACTGGACTTGAGTAATTTATATCCACCTGTGCTGTGGACTGCTTCTGCGATCCAGGATTTCTTCTGGGAGCTTTATAGAATGGATTTGTGAGGATAACCTCAAAAAAATATACATGTGGAATCCTCATAAACCCAGTAAGAATCCAAGACCCTCAGAATCCCACAGCAGTGTCAGTCTCTCTTCTCTGAAATGAGCTGAAATGGCTTTGGGCAAAGTCAGCTGGTTAACACCATGATGAACAGACAAGTTGCACCCTAAGAAACTGGCCACTAGGATGCATAGCAATCCTTATGTTACATGACCACTAGACCTTTTATTCCTAGTTTTCAGGCTGGGTGGTGCAGAGAGCCCCGCTGAGCCCAGAGACCTAGTGTTACTGCCATCAGGAACTCTTGGGGGGAAGCGCACCCCATAGAACTCTTTCTTTCTCCATAGCTCCTGAATGCACTTGTATCAGCCACTTCAGCACATCTGATGGCAGCTGCCAGAGGGAAAAAAAGGAAGCTTTTTATTCTTGACATTTGTTACTTAGGCTATTTATTGCTTTCTCTTGAAATATAGCACTACGGGATGGCCTGTGAGATTCCAACTTTTAAACTGCACCTACCTAATTAGGTGAATGTAATGAATGCCTCAGTACTTGTGAGTTCCGTCAATCTTCACTTTACCTATGTGTGCAGCTGTGCCTTTGCAACTAAGACTGGATTGTTCTGGCAAATTTAACCTTTGAATAATACTGACAGAGACTATTTATTTATAAATTGCTTTTTATCTCAAAACTGTTACTGATGTATCAACTTGGTAACATTTTATTCCTAGTTTAAGATTATGGGAGAGCTGCAAAGACAAGGGGATTTTATGCACCAAACTCAAGAAGAGGAGGAGCACTTCTGAGCCAGCCAGGAATTCAGGTTGTTTCCTTCCCTGTGGGCATTTACTAGGTCTCCGCATGGTTTAAAGAATGAGTTTGTCGAGGATTGGAAGGATTGGTCTAAGGAAAAGTGGAATTAACAGAGCTTCACAAGGGCACATAGATTAGAATAGAGGAATAAAAACCAGGAAAGCTAAAACCACAGCTGTAGCTTAACACGGAGCATTTGAAAAATGGCTCAAGTGGAAAAAGGACTGAACTCTGAAAGGCAGACAGTAAATTCACCTGCAGATAAGTGGTTCTTAGGATCCACATTATAGCAAGGGCCAAATACATTCTGTGCTTACTAGTTCTATGTCAACTTGACACAAACTAGAGTCATTCGGGAAGAGGGACTCTCAGTTGAGAAAATACCTCAATAAGACCAGCCTGTAGACAAACATATAATGTGTTTTCTTAAATAATGATCGATGTGGGAGTGCCCAGCCCATTGTGGATCATGCTACCCATGGGCAGGTGGTCCTGGGTACTATAAGAAGCCAAACTGAACAAGTAATGAGAGCAAGTCAGCAAGCACTATTCCTCTATGGCCTCTGCTTCTTTTTAGTTCCTGCACTGACTTTACTGGATGATGGACAGCAAGCTTTAAGATGAGACAAACCCTTTCTTCCCCAAGTTGTTTCTGGCCATGCTCTTATATCCCAACAATGGAAACTCTAATTAAGACAGATACTAACTTCCTTCTTATGATGGTTGCCATATTTTGAATACGAGAAGACAAGACAACTAAAAAGTAAAGCTGAAAGTATCTGAAGGACTATTAAAAATAAATCTTTAGATGTGAACTGGAAAAGCTAGACAGGAAACTGGAAGAAAGACTGGGACAGGAATAGATGAGAGATATGGACTCTGAAAGGTCGAGTGTGGGATCCAGAGTATTTGCTTAGGACTTCTGGTAGGTTGAATAAAAATGTCCCTATAGACTCATATGTTTGAGTGCTTGCTTGTTGAGGAGCTGTATTACTTGACAGTGATTAGGAGATGTGTCTGGGGTGGATTTAGGGGTCCCAAATGCTCAGGCCAGGCCCTCTTCTTGTTGCCTGCTGATCCAGAAATAGAACTTTCTGCTACCTCTCTAGTACTATGTCTGCCTACATGTGGCCACGCTTCCTGCTCTGACCATAATGAACTAAACAACTAAAAATGTAAGCCAGTCCCAATTAAATGTTTTCCTTTAAAGAGTTATTGTGGTCCTGGTGTCATTTCACAGAGTAATGTCCTGCTCGGTCCCCCTCCCTCAGAGGTAAGTTGATCTTCAGCTTCCAGCCTGAGTGCTCCCTTTTCTATCTCCCTCTCCAAGAGGCAGCTTTGATCTCTCCCTTCTCCCTACTTCTCCCCTTTCTCCCTTCTCTCTCTCTCTCTCTCTCTCTCTCTCTCTCTCTCTCTCTCTCTCTCTCTCTCCTCTCTCTCTCTCTCTCTCTCTCTCCTCCCCTTTTCACCTTTCCCCTCCATAACCCACTAAATAAATATCCAACCTCATTCTGCATGGCGTGCCTATCCACATGGCCACCACATGGCTCCCTGCCCAAAACCAGCCTCCTTCAGAGATCTGGCATAGTCTCATGGCATGCCCATCTATCTGTCGCTCCTCGTGGTCTTGTGTGCCATCCCTGCCTGGGACTGGCTGCTCTCAGGACCCACTACCCACTGCTTCCACTTGGGGACCTGCAGAGTTTCTGCTGCTGCAACCACTTGGGTATCTGCAGCATTTTTACTTAATCCATTACACACAGTATTATAATAATGACTAAGATAGGAGTTAACTGTCACTAGGGAAAGAGCCTGTTGTGGTATACATGCTTAATATCAAAACCACGCAGCAACACTCATGCCATTCATGAGATAATGTACTAGGCAATTAGAGAACTACTTCTTTCCAGTTAGAAGAAACATGTTCTTCTACTTCTGTTTCTAGTGATAGTTATTATTCATAACATACTTTATCTTTAAAAGCAATTCGCTATGATTCACACTAAAAGTGAGTTTATTATGCTTTGAGTTAATGTGTAATTCATTGTAGTTATTATTTCATGACTAAGAGTTTACATTAAAATAGTCTAAGATTTTAGCCTACGATTTCATCTTAAGTATCTCAAATACATAACTTAAAAAGTCACTAAGGAATTCTTTGATAAAATGTTTGTCATACTTGTGAAGTGACTTAAGAAGACTTCAAGCAGCAGGGCAGTGCTGGCACACACCTTCAATCCTAGTGCTTGGGAGGCAGGGGCAGGTGGATCTCTGTGAGTTCGGGGACAGCCTGGTCTACAAGAGATAGTTCCAGGACAGGCCCCAAAGTTACAAAGAAACCCTGTCTCAAAAAAAAAAGAAAGAAAGAAAGAAAGAAAGAAAGAAAGAAAGAAAGAAAGAAAGAAGAAAACTTTAAGCTTTCAACCAAAGCTTTCAATCAAAATCCTCACAGCGAAAACTGCAGGTCATAATACAGTGAGGTTTGCTAGAATATGCAGAAGGCTTTGATTAAAGCAATTTACCAGCACATTTATCCACATTGCTTAATTGAGGCTTTATAGAGAAGACATTCAGATGATAATCAGATCATCTTTGTTAAACACACTGCAGATTGTAATTAAGAGCATGTTGTCCTTGCTTTTTTTTCAGCATCTCTAATATTCATCATTGTAAACACACACCTGTGACGATATTTGAATTTGAAAACACTGTCTTACTCTAAAAGAAAAAAATACTTAGAGACAGAAATGCAATTGCATTGTTAATGATAGCCAATAGGTAAAAACAGAAAACCCTGGCATGATTTACATGTTCTCTTCACACATGAGATACTAGACTATATAATAATTCTGTTTTATTAAACAGAACGATGCACTATTGTGTGACACATGATCCTGAGGAAAGACCAGACAAAAGTACTACCGGCAGAAATGTTGTGATAAGAACAACTGACTCCACCTGGTTTCTCTAATAAGGCATTTCAGTCACAATTTTCCAACTGCAGGATAATCCAACTTTTTATCTCAGAATACACTTTTTGCCTTCCTTTACCCACAGCAATCCAACAATCTACTCTTTCTCACCTATTTGCAGTAGTGATTACCTATTTGGCCAGGGCTAACACTACAAAACTGGCTCTTCATTTTCTATCTTTCTTCCATATAAAATCAAGATGATAATCATTACATCTCTCTTACCTAACAGCATTCTTTTTTTCTTATCTTCAATCATATAATACATCTCAACCACAGCCTCTCCTCCCTCCCCTCCTCCCACTCCCCTCCAACCTCTCCTCTTACCCAGATCTACTGCTTCTCCATTTCCTTCCAGAAAAGAGCAGGCCTCCCATTGATATCAACCAAATATAGCATAACATGCTTCAATAAGACTAGGCGTAAGTGCAGGTAGGCTACCCTCTCCAAGAAATTCACCACTCTCTCATTCTCTCAGTACCCTGCACAACCTTCCCCCAGTCCTCAGCCCTTCTACTTGCAGCGCCCCAACCTCCAACCAGGCACAGATTCCCCGCACTAGCAGAGACCAAGGAAACTGGGGGAAGTCCAGGTAGGCTGCCTGCCCACCAAACCCCTCCGACTATCTCAGCCTCTGCCCACCCTCTATCACTAGTTCCCCACCTTCCTAGTCACCATACCCCAGTCCCCAACTGGGGTGGGTGGAGACTCCCTACACTACCAGATACGAAGCAAAATAGAAGTCCAGGTAGGCTGCCTGCCCTCCAGATTCCCTAGCTCTCTCAATGTCTCACCACTCCTCTACCGGATCACCAGTCCCGTGTCCTCCTAGTTGTCTCTCCTCAACCTTCTCCTGGGGCAGAGAAGCCCTGTTATACCAGAGACCAAAGAGACTGCGAGAAGCCCAGGTCACACTGACCAGAAAACCAGAAAGGAGACAGAAACCAAGGGAAAAATAGCCATTCAATAATAAAAGGTACCCAGACCTTTTATTATCCCACACCAAGATGTCTAGAGACCAACATAAGAATACAAGCAACAATAGTCAAGGCAGTGTGTCAGTACCAGAACCAAGCTATCCTACTACAACAAGTCCTGAATTGTTGTGCAATATTATTTTAAGATGTATTACACTCATTTATGCAGTGGAATATTTGTTTAATGTTGCAAAGATGGGCTGCATTCTTTTATGTTACATTTGTTTAACTCTGTGAAGCTGTATTATTTTTCCTGTATAAAATATCTGATTTGTCCAATAAAGAGCTGAACAACCAATATCTAGGCAGGAGAAAGAATATATGTAGGGCTAGCAGGCAGAGAGAATAAATAGAAAGAGAAATCTGGGAAGAAAAGATTGAGAACTGAGAAAAGGAGAAGTAGAAGAGGACATCAGGGGCCAGACACCCAGCTACACAGCAAATCAAAAAGTAAAAAGTAAGGAAAGGAATACAGAATAGAGAAAGATAAAAATTCATAGCCAAAAGATAGACAGGCTAATTTAAATTTTAAAAATTATAAAAGCTGGCTAGAAATAAACCAAGCTAAGACTGGAAATTCATAAGAAAGAATAAGTCTCTGTCTATTTATTTGGGAGCTGGCTGGTGGGCACCCCAAAGAGCAAAGAACCAAAGAATTAAAAAAAAAAAAAACTACATTTTGACATACTAATGTGAGGCTCCAATATCCTTAGAGCCTGAGAAAGTTGAAAAAAGAGATACAGCTCCTTTAAGAAGTTCTACCTTATAGCAGAGCATTTAAGCAGCCTTTCCCATGTTTCATAGAAACAAAATACTAAGCCAAGAGGAGGACTCAGCTGCAACTTAGCAGTTTAAAGTTTGCTCACATGGTTAAATAAATAAATAAATAAAAGTTAAAAGTTAGGTGGTAAAAGAAGTCCAGATGTAAAAAACTCTAGTGTGTTTTACAATGTGCACAGGCTTAGAAAAAAATAAAGGAAGGAAGGAAAGAAGGAAGGAAGACAGTATAGACAGTCACAGAAAGAAAGAACTAGTTTAAAAATAATAAAGACTTTAAAGAGAGAAGAAAAAGTAATACAATAGGAAAAGTGACATAACAATGAGAAGTACACATGCTGTCTGCATCCTGATAGAACACTGTGTGAATTTTGAATTTTTGATTACTGGTAAGCAAGACAGCTGCTAAAAGACATCAGATTCAAAGAGGGACTAATAAAATAAACCAGCCTAGAAATTTTAAGAATGTCTTAACTTTAGAATGGAAGTCAAAAAAAATGCATGCTTTAGAGAAGAGGTTTTACTTTTATTTCCACAGGAAATGAGAATCTATGGATTCATTCAGGGTTAATATGGATCAGGTTTGTGTGAAAAGCTTTTGTCAACAAGTTCTGTATCCCAATTAGTCTCAGGAGTGAGATGTGTTTTAAGTTTGAACTCCCTTCCCCAAAGGCATAGAACTCTACTGACAATGACAGGTGAGCTACCCCACATCTGTACTTTCCGTTCTTTCTTTCCTGGATGTGTTTATGAGAACAGAGCTAAGGTGACACAGCTACCCCACTCAGCACCTTGCAGCCATACTAACTGGTTTGGCATACTGTTAAACAAAGAAGGCGACATGTTCTACATGTGATCTCCAGGAAAGTTTGTGTCAGTTTGTGAAATTATTGTTAAATATCTTCTTTGCATTTTTACATTTCCTTCTTTCTAAATGAGACTGTTGTAAAAAGAGCTATGGGCAGTATGCTAAGATTGTAAGCAATGTGGAAAACATAGAAATGCTGAGACGCTGAGTGACATTAGAGCATCTAATAATTTATATCACTACTTGGAGTTTCACTAATATGAGGGACAAGAACAATAATTAATGTAGGAGTACATTTCTCAGGGACACAAATTTTTATCTAAGCATAGCTATCAGCTAAGCTGTACTAAACTTGGAAACTACCATGTTCAGCTCACTGTAAACCTCATGCTTGGAGCCACAAGTCTGAAGTCCCGATGGCCATGCTGTAGCTATGACCTGTGCTCTAGTCCTAGAAGCTATGTGCCTTACCATACAGCTTCTCTATCTCCAAAGCAGTGGTAAGCCATACATATTTCTCATTTCTCTAACTTCCCACACCTGAAGGAAATGCCTGATGCTGATAATTTATGATTACAATGGGCCCATCTGGATATAAGGAATAATGTCCTTCTTTTAACTTCACATGTGCCATTTACATATGAGCAAGATCAAATGGTCAGCAGGCCATATTTATATAATTGTGTGTCTGTATGTAGCAATAATATTTAAAGAAAAATAGACCATAGCAATGAATTTAAGAGACAGCGGCATGGCGTGAACACAGGAAGAGCTGGGGAAAGGGAAGAAATTGTGTAAATCATACGAAATTTTTAAAAAAATAAATGTGTTTGTAAAGATCAATTTGTGCCATGTTACAAAATAGCCAAGGCAATGGTGTTTCCTCACAGTCACAGATTCAAAAATTAGAATCAGCATTGTTAGGAAACATCTTAGAAATCTGTGACATATAGAGGATTTTTCACAAGATGAGAGGCATCACACCCATTAATAGCTCATATATCTTGAGTCTGGCTTTCAGAATGGTTCATCCTGAAAAAACAGACAAACCATTTATAAGCAAACCACTTAAATTGGGTTTATGAACATTGAGACAGTTTGTTATGCGTTAAGTATCTTAATGAAATAGCCATTGAAAATCTATAGTCACATAAAGTTTTACAGCTAAATTCTTATAGTTATGGACAAGAAGAGATCTGAAAGTATAAAAATATGAGGTACGGGGAAGAAATACAGAAGACGTACAATCCTGCTTCCAATTTCCTAAGTACAGATGTGGTGATGGCAGATGGAGGTGTTCCTGCTCTCTGGGGAAACATGATTATAAGATCCTCAAAACTACCATTATCTGAACAGAGAAGGAGTTCCCATGGATAGTGTTTCAGATTCTGGAATCCGGGCTGTTGAGATGGCTCAGGTGGTAGAGGTGCTGTCGGCACAAGTGTGACAACCTGAGTTCCATACTCCAAACCCATGTAAGGAGGAAGGAGAGCACAAAGTGTTCTCTGACCTCCTTACGAGTGCTACGCCACAAGTGCACACACAATAATTAAAATGTTTTTTAGCTTAGATTCTGAAATTACTTCTTTCAAGCAAACAATGTAGTAGGTAGTCTTTTATGCGGGTGTATTATGAAGTTAATCTTTTCTTTGACAATAGTAATAGGTCTGTTAAAGGCAATCAGTAACCCTTGAGTTGAATGCCCATGAAGTTAGCCAAGTACACTGTTCAGTAGCTCCTCAGGCCTGTTGAATACATTCCATACCTCTGAATATCTATTTTCAGAACAGCACTCTGCGGTCATTGTCACACTGTCTTGGGGCTCATGTTTGGTACGAAATGATGCTGTTAAGATAGTTATTCTTTGATACATACGGCAGAGACTATGGGTTATCTCATTTGCATGTTTTTCAACTTCCTTCTGCTCTGCCTTGCTGTATTTTAGAAACTATAAAGCTGGAAACTATTTTTCATGAAAACTGTCACTGCTAGTGATCCAAGGATGATTTGTTTTTGTTATTCAAATGCATTTGTGTAAGTCTGGATATGGAAACGAGTTATATGAAAGAGGAGGCTGGGCATGAGGAATTCTTTGCTGGAGAAAATGTATTCAAGGCAGTATGAGTCAAATTGAAAGCTTCAGCAAAAGAAAGCAACTCAGGCATGCAGCTTCCTAGTCATGCGGCAGCAGAGGGGTTCTTGGGCCAGTAGCTTATAGTTGCAAACTCCCATTGCAAAGTCAATTCCTAAGTGCACAAGAGTAGAAACACTTCCTGATGAAGTACTGCTTTTTCTGTATTCTTGAACAGACTACTTGCTTATTGATCCAGTTAACATTGGCATAAGCAGCTAATTGACAATAAGATAATTCTACTTACACTTTATAGTGTTTTTCCAAAACTATGCATAGTCTTTGCCTTCACTGTCTTTGATTGATAATATACTTTTCCTTTGGTGCACAAATCTTCATGTATTATCTGCTTATCTTCCTGAGGATTTGTTTCAGCTCTTTGAATTGGAGGATTCGTGTTTTCATTTTATACTGTGAGGGAAAAAAATCTCAGCCGTGACCTCCCTATTTTCTTTCCCAAATTCTGTCAATTAACAATTTTCAGAAATCCATTTAAATGCAGACTTGGAATTCCCTGTCTTTTCTCCTCATGTTTCTATTGCACTTACAACTGGATTACCAAAATGAACCTAAGAGTCCACTTACGTTTACAACAAATGTACTCTTTTGTATGTACTCTTGAGTCTTTCTTCCAGAACATTAATCACTCTTCTAGTTTAGTTATTAACAAAACAAGAAACCTGAAAGTTTTTAGCACTTTCCCCGATAACTAAGAGACTGTACTCCAGGACTAAGGCTCATAGCACCAATGTCCAAGACCTTCCATCAGCCAAGCTAAAAGTAGGTTCACTTTTACAAAGACCGTATGATAGCAAAGTAGGCACCCCATTCCACTCCTGTTTGCTTTTCAGGACCAGAAAGCCTACATGAATTAAAAGAGTTTAAATTGATATTTGAGCAGTTGCAAGCCATGGAAATATCTTAGCTAGCAAAGTACCTACTGCCCATACATGAGAATCTAAGTTCAGCTCACCAGCACTTATGTAAAAACTGGCCCTTATGGTACATTTCTATAACTCTACCACTACAGTGGAATAGGGGCAGGAAACAAGCATATCCATGAAACACATTGGTCAGCAGCCTGGCCAAATTGATGTGCTCCAAGTTTAAATGAGAGACTCTATCTCAAAAAAAATAAAGCAGAAAGTGATTGAGGAAGACAGAGAAGCCTCTAGTCTACACATGTGCATGCACACATGTACACACACAGGTGTGTGCATGGCCCCTCCCCTAAAAGCACTTGAGTGAGATCAGGAAGACATGCAAGATATGAAAGAGGAATCCAATAAACAGGAATGCAAAACAAAAGAAAAACTCCTTTTGAAATTTTGGAAGTGAAAGTTCAAGTCAAATTGAAAATTTGGTTGAAAACTTCATCAATCTGCTGAAAAAAAAATACAAGACAGATTATTGGGGCTTGAAAAAAAGGGACACAAGTTACAGCATTAGATAAGAATAAAGAAAAGACAAAGTGTGAGCCTAACATACAAGACCAGTGAATTACCATTGAAAGAACAGAACATATCAAAAATGGCTGAAGATAAATAGAGAGGTATGAGCTAATAAGGAAATAGCAATAAGGAAATAGAATATATATATATATATATATATATATATATTATATATAGCCTTTAGTATTACAAACATACTAGAAAAGAATTTCCCATATCATATAACAGTAAAAACACTACACATAAAGAAAGAAGAAAGAATGTTGGAAGTTCTAAAAAAAAAAAAAAAATTCCAAGTGACACATAAAAGAAAAGCTATCAGAACAGCAAATTCCTTAACAGAAACTCTGAAAGCCAGGAAGACATGTAATGATAAACTTCAATCCTTGGAAGAACAAGTAATTGTAAGCCTATATTAGTATGCTGAAAAAAGAATAATTTGTAATTTAAGAAAAAAATGAATCCTGTTGGCAGAGGCTGCTTGTTTATTTCCCGGCCACCCAGACCCAAAATAATCACACAGAAACTATATTAATTACAACACTTCTTGGCCTATTAGTACATCCATAGTTCTAGCTAACTCTTACATCTTAAATCAACCCATTTCTATTAATCTATGCAGCACCATGAGGTGGCCTACTGGCAAAGTTCTGGTAAGCTCTGGCAGGCATCTTTTTCCTTCCATGGATACATGACTTCTCCCAAATTTTGCCTTCTTTATCCCAGCATTCAGTTTAGTTTCCCTGCCTACTTCTATTCTGCCCTGCCACAGACCCAAGCATCTTTTTTATTCATTAACCAATAAATGCAACACATATATAGAAGGACTTTCCACACCATTTGCCCTTTTCTGTCCAAATAAGGTTTTAACTTTAACATAGCAAAATAATTTAATAAAAAAAAGGTATCAAGCAAGAATTACAGTTATAGTATTTATATCTACTTTATCTTTTATAATAACTAAGGAAAACTATAATTATAACTATTCTTCAATTCCATCAAAAACTCCAGAAGGATATAATATTACCTAAGTTAAAAGAAAATACATTGTAAGCAACTTCTAAAACTAGAATTGGTGGAGACATCTCACTACCTGGACAGTCACCCAAAGTTCTTCTGTAACTTTGGGGCAACTATCTTCAGCCTACAGGTCCATAGTATCTGGCAGACTTTTCCATAAAGCAGGAAATTTGAAAGACTGTTTCGCCTCTATTGGCAGGTTGTCAGTTATTTTCTTCTATATCCTGCAGAATGTCTGGTAGACTCGTGAAGCAGGAACCCTGAAGGACTGTCTCACCTTTTTTAGGCATGTTCACCAATCACTTTTTTATATTCTATTTGTCCTGTCCAGACACCATGCAGCATATGAATCCTTTTTAACTGAGTAAAACTGCATGGCAGATTTAGAAATATCTCTGTATATGGTAGCAGGAATCCACCACGCTCTCCTGCTATGTATTCCTGCAGACACGATCCCTTCCCCTGCCCAGGTCACAAGCACTGAGTCATGGGTATGTCCTCAGCTATTCTCCCCCTGACCCTGAGTGGGCACATAAGGATCCAAACCCAAAGGGGGTGCTACCCAGAGTTGAGGTGTTGAGTATAACTCCCACCCATCAGTATCAGAGCTGGCAGTAATGGTACCTACACCATATTGAAAGCCTGAAAGACAGGGATGAAGCCAGTATCCAGGGCTGCTGCAACCAAGCTGCTTACCATTTTAAAAACACTCCTGGTCAGAAAATTATTACAGATATGCAATAAAGGCAGATTCAGTTGTAAAAGACCTCTAAATGGGTCACAATGTTGGATAGATATACATAGCCTTGAGAGAGAGGGGAAACGAATATAGACAGTTATAATATAAAATAGTACAGACAGTCATAGATTAAAGGAGTAAAGATAATAAGAAAATATTAAACTTGTAGAAAAAGTAATAGAGTAAGAAAATAAGCCACATAAAGATGGAAAATATACAGAGTCTGGATTATGTATATTATTGTGCTTTCTTTGAATATTTTAACTGTGAATGGGCTATGAAAGGGATTTCATTGTACAGGTTGCTAAGTTAAATCAACATATACACTTTAAAGGTATGTTGACTTCAAATTTTGGGTCTAAGGATATGATGATTTGGATAAGAGGTTCTATTTTTGTTTCTACAAAGGATAAAAAGCTGTGTGTTCCTTACCATCTAATATGGTTTGCTTAAACAAGACACCCTGAAACAGAATCCTTCCATGGAAAACAGAAGCTATGGAAATCCATATCCATAAGCCAACACTATAGAAAACACTTTAAGAAATGCTCCATAAATAAAAGATAAGGACAACCATGAGAATGTATATATGAAATGAAAACAGTCAATCATCACAAAAACAGCAAAATAATATTTTACATAATTCTCAAAACTAATTATGAAGTATAATAATATTCAATTTTCCAATTTAAAAAAACAAAAACAACAAAAGCAGACTGGTGTTAAATAAACAAACAAAGTCAGGACCCAATTTTTTTCTGCCTACAGGAAATACAGCTCAGGAGCAAAGGTAACATCTGAGAGTGAAAGGCTAGAACAAGAATCCAAGTCAGTGGTGGTGACACAAGCCAGTAGCAGATGAAAAGAAATGGAGTGGAGGATCATGAGAAGAAGATACTCCACCTTGCATCCAAAGAGAAACCCTCCATCTTGGACTTCCAAATCTCTAGAACTTTTGGGATATAGTGTTGTTTTTAAATCCCCCCACCTCATAACCTCCATTGTTTAGTAGTGTTTTACATATGCTTATATGTCTTTACTTCACAGTAAACATTTGGATGCTGTATGCCTTGGGATTAGTAATAATGGTTAGGTTTTCAATGCTGCTATAAATAGTAACATACATGTTACTTAGACCTTTGTTTTACTATCTCTTTAAAAAATTTCCTATGACTGAAACATCTAGGTGAATTTTTAACTATTCCACTTTTGAAACTAAACTGTTTTCTAAATTTGTACAATTTTATTTTTATATATTAATTTACATAATTACACAATTCTCTTATATATATACTCTAATGGGCACTGACTCCTAAATTGGGAGAGTGAGAAAAAAAGAAAATGACTAAATTTAAGAAAATATATTCAGTAATTATCAAGATTTTAAAGTATAAAGTTTATAGTAGGTATACATGGAAAATAATTATTTTGGATAATATAAAATAAATGTTATATTTCAAAGAACTTTTGCAAATATTAATTTGATATTTTCTGAAGTTCATCCACAGGAAGCATGGCTCTCTGCATCCTGCATGCTCTCAGTAATAGACTACAACAAAGTTTCGATATTACTTTCTTATAATTTAAATTGAGATAAATTAATACAGAATATAAAAGAACTGAAATTATTTAATATTAAATATATAAAAATGTATAAGGGATAATGTCCATGTCACAATTGTGTTCTAACATATAATACTTAGTTATTTCCTAGGATTGCATTTAGATTATACTCTTTTTCTTTCACATCATGGTCTCATAAATATACAACAAAATGTTATTAACGTATTTAAGATAAAGCGTGTGTATTAAATCAAAAAAAGTAGAAATAACCTTATGTACAATAGAAATTACATAGTAATTTATGTCAAAAGTTAACTTCATTACAATTGTAGCTGGCATACATCTATTTCTCTAGAGCAAGCATCAAAATCATTATGATTCTGTGAATGTAATGTAATCTCAAGTGAATGCTAAAAGAAAAAAATCTCTCTTCCAACTAGCGCATTAGTGGGACTTGCCTAATTAAATCAATTGACTTCCAATAGAAAAAAGCCCCTAAGTGTACAGTATAAGTCTCATATGAAGAAACAGATGTAATCAGGTACTTACTATGCACATTAGGAAATTGCTGGAAAATGTTTAATATGTGAATTATTTTTGGTATATAGCAAATCATAGGTCTAGGAAAGATTTTAAACTCTAGTGTAAATGCATAATGTGCAAATTCAGGTTTTAAAAAATCTATTCTGCTAATGCTTCTTTTATAATTAAGCAATGGTATCTTAAAACCATTTTTATAGAATTTTATATGGGACCATAAAATGCATAAATTAATTTTCTAAGTATAAATGCCATATTAAGGGGTAATTAGAAAGGCCTGAGAGAAATTATCATTAGCATACATGCTGCTTCCATGGTTTTCTGGTGTTTAGGGAACTGTTCTACTTTCCAGGAACATCTTTTCAATACTACTAATAAAACATATTTAAAAGTTGAAGATATACTACTATCTGTAAATTTTCTTTTACATTTTCTTTTTTATTTCTTTTGAGAATTCCATACTGTGTTTACATCATTCTCCCCATTTGCTTTCTCCAACTCCTCTCATATCTCTCCAACTCCTTTTCAAACATTCATGGCTCTTATTCTTTAATTATAATTGTTACATGTACATATATATGTTTATAAATATAATCTGCTAAGATGATTTAGCATTGCTTTTGTACACTTAGTTTGAACTCTTGATATTGACTAAAGCTATCAATCAGACTGTTGTTCCTCAATTAGACTGATTCCTCCCTTTTCAACAATCATTAATTACTCTGAGTACTAAATGAGTTTTATAACCTAAGATTCCAAGGCTTCCATAATGGTTCATTTTTTTCTACTTGTAGAACAAGCTGTCCTTGAATTCACAGAGACCTGCCTGTCTCTGCCTCCCAAGTGATAAGATAAAGGCTTGCAGCACCACTGTTTGGCTAGCTCATTTTTCTTTATGTCTGAAAATTCCATTCTGTATATAAACTGCACCATCTTTATTTCACTGTTATTAGACACTTAGGTTGGTTCCATAAAATAACTTTTGTGAATTGTTTGCAATAAACATTCATATGCAATTATCACTGATATGTGTTGATTTGGAGGGGTATAACTGGGTCATCTGGTGGTCTGTTTTTGTGTTCTTCGAGTCAGAGTGTGTTACTAGCTCAGGATAGCCTTACACTCAAAGGCTCCCCACCTCAACCTTCTGAGTGTTGAAACAATAGATGTGTGCCATCATACCGAGCTTCAAAACCAGCAAGGGCATACTCTTGAAAGGGGGCACACTTTGTGGGAGTGTGGGTACCTGAAGTAGGGAACTGGGGGATAAATACGATCATAATATTGTGTATATACATTTAATCCTTAAACAGGAAGTTAAAACAATTCAAAAAGAAAAAGTAGATCATTACATAAAACCACAGATGACCAAAATACAGAGAACAACTAACTGTGGGGTGCCCAGTCCCAGTTGATACACCTACAACATGACCCCTCTACCTAAGGCTTAGGGAATATCACAGGACACCACAGAAGAAGGGGCAGAAAGATGTTAAGAGCCCAACAGCCATAACAAGACATTGGCTGCAAGATACTGTCCTCTACATATGTGTGCACCCATAAAATCTCAATGGCAGGTGTATCTAAACAAGATTTAAGCACTGATACTTTCTTTAAGACGACATGCCAAGATGGATGAGGCCATTTTCAGAAAGCCTAACCCCCAGCAGAAGAATTTAACGTGCAGCTCTTGAGGGAGCTGGGTAGATGGAATGGCTAGGAGTAACTCTGGCAAGTGTTGTCCGCATCGTGATTCCAGGGAACAAAAGATTCTGTCTGGTTATTAGATGAAAGCTTGAACACACAGTGGAAAAAAATAAAGATTGTCTTGATATCCCTTACAATTCTAAAATATTGTGATTTGATAATTATTATTCCCTTGAATCTTCATTAATTAGATTTTACAAAAACATATTTGATTATCAGTAACAGTCTTGAAATATGTAACCAAACTCATAAGTAGGCAAGCAAAAAATAAATTATTCAAAGATTTAAGGCATACTTATGATCACAAAATGACTTAAAATATATTGGAAATGGGATAAAATTCTGTTTTTGCTCAGTTAGCATGAAGAGTTGACACTCTAGCATGAATTATGTGATTTCAAAGGGTGGCATTCTCTGAGAAAACTCCCTCATTAAGTGTACTTTATCACTCTACATTTTATTTTATTTATTTTTTTTTTTTTTTTTGGTTTTTCGAGACAGGGTTTCTCTGTGGCTTTGGAGCCTGTCCTGGAACTAGCTCTGTAGACCAGGCTGGTCTCGAACTCACAGAGATCCGCCTGCCTCTGCCTCCCGAGTGCTGGGATTAAAGGCGTGCGCCACCACCGCCCGGCTAACTTTTTTTTTTTTGATTTTCGAGACAGGGTTTCTCCGTAGCTTTTGGTTCCTGTCCTGGACCTTGTAGACCAGGCTGGCCTCGAACTCACCGAGATCTGCCTGCCTCTGCCTCCCGAGTGCTGGGATTAAAGGCGTGCGCCACCACCGCCCAGCTCACTCTACATTTTAAAGTCCACACAGGCTGCTACACTTTTTTACTTCTGTGATCTGAGTCATTTCTACCCAATACAAAGACATCTAAAGTAGAATCTGAAGAATCCTCCATCAGAAGCCTCGGTTTTGCTCTCTATTGCTTAGTAAGACTTAATTATCTTAATGTCAAACTTTCAGCATCTGCCTTGAATATATTCAACTAGAATATCACTACACACCAAAAATAAAAGCCAAATGATCTACATGGTGGTCACTGTTCTTGGATCCACCTGAGAAAGCTAAAATCAAGTGCAACAAATTACAGTGACATGTAAAGAATGACCAGTGTCTCAAGAACAGGGTGTTATAGGCATTGGTTTATCTGAGGTGGGGAAGAAGTAAGGATGGGAAATAGCACATATACAAGTGTAAATAAGTTTTAATGGATTGCTTACAGGTAAGTGTTTACTAGTATAAGACATTAGGATCCCATGGACACACAGCACTATGGTGTGTGATCTCACAAAGAATATTAGAGGGCAGAAAATGGAACTCTACATACAGAATGTCTCATGGTACAAACTGAAGAGAAAACTTGTGCCACTGTCGAAGAGCCAAATGTTCCACTCCAAACATTTAAACATTTCCTACATGTAGTAGGGAACACAATGATATTGGTTTGGGCAATTCCTTTTTGGGATATGAACTCAAAAGCACATGAAAAAGCAAACAAAAAAAGGTTGCGTCTAATTTTAAAATCTTTCTGTATAGCAAAATAAAATATTAACTGAATGAAGAAACAATCTATAGAAGGGAAACCTGTGTGTTCAAACTATCCAGAAGATGTAAAAGCTACTCAATTCAATAACACAAAGCCAATAACCTGCTTAGAAACAGGGGAAAGGGCTTTGGAAGTGATTACTCAACAAAAGATAAGTCAGTCATCACAGATGTATTAAAAATATCCAGCATGATTAACCATGAGTAAAATGCAAATTTAAGTCAGGAGGTATCATTTGACATTTCTCAGGATTATCATTAAAAGAATTTTAAAAAGTCAATGACGTAGGGAAAGGGGAACGCTGTGTACACTAGCACAGCCATTAGAGAACAAGGACATTTTTACTGTTTCTAAGAAATGGAATGACCACATGTTCTAACTACCCTATGTGTGCACATATAGTCACAGAAAATTAAATGAGTATGTCAAAGAGACGCCTGCATTCCCATCTGCAGCACCATTCACAAAGCCTAAGATATGGAAGAAACATAAATGTCAATCAAAAGATGACCACACAAAATGTGACAAACACACAAGTGATGGTAAGTTGTAATTGTCAACTGGACAGAATCTAGAATTACCTGGGAGATGGGCATCTGGGCATGTTTATGGGAATAGTACTGATTAAGTTCACTAATGTGGGAAGACCCACCGTGATAGTTTGAATGTAACTGACCCCCAAAATCTTGAAGAAAGTGGCACTACTGAGAGCTGTGGCTTTTGGAGTGGGTGTGGTCTTGTTAGAGGAAGTGAATCACTACAGGGGCAGGCTTTGACATTTCTTAGGCTCAGGATACCACCCAGTGAGTCAGTCGACTTCCTGTTGCCTGCAAGACATAGGACTCTCAGCTATTCTTCCAGCACATCTACCTACATGTCACCATGCTCCCTGCTATGATGATAATGGACTGAACCTTGCAAACTGTAAGCAAACCACCCCAATTAAATTTTTTTTCTTTATAAGAGTTGCAATAGAACACCATAACTAAGACACCCACTCACTGTGAGGATTGCTGTTCCATGACTGAGATCCTGAAATGTGTAAACGGAGAGAGGGAACTGAGCAGAAGCAAGCCTTCATTCTTCACTGCTTCCTGATTCTGGGTGGGATGTGACCCTGTTCACATTTATGGTGCACCGGTTTCCAAATTATGACAAACTATACTTTTTTTTTTTTTTTTTTGGTTTTTCGAGACAGGGTTTCTCTGTAGCTTTGGTGCCTGTCCCAGAACTAGCACTTGTAGACCAGGCTGGCCTCGAACTCTCAGAGATCTGCCTCTGCCTCCCGAGTGCTGGGATTAAAGGCGTGCGCCACGACGGCCCAGCGACAAACTATACTTTTAATGTAACACAAAGTAAACCCTTTCTCTCTTACGTGATTTTTGTCAGAACATCTTACCAGAGCAACAGAAAATGAAATCTAGACAACAGAACACTCTTCAGTTATTTGAAAATAATGAAACTGTGTCATCTATGAAACTAAAGATAGACTGAAGGACATTACATTTGAGAGAAGAACCTGGGTACAGAAAGACAGACACTACATGACCTTGCTTGTGTATAATATTTAATTTTGCAATCCTGAAGAAGCAGTAAATAGCAAAGGAGTTACTAAGGGCTAGGGACATTGGTGGCAAAGGACGGGAGAGCTGATAGTCAAACAATAAAACTTCCATTAGACAGGAAAAATAAGGTTAAGGAATCCATTATATATTGAATTGCCCAAAAATGCTGAGTAGATAAAAGTGTTCTAACCACAGGAACTAATAAATGTAAGAGGTTATTCACATGCTAATCAACTATATTTAGTCATCCCACAATGTAGATACATACCTCAAAACACGATATTATACCCTGAAATGAACATGGTTTTGACGGTCAGTGTGAAACTAAAGAGGCTTATGACAGAAATTAGAGAAATTGAAATGTGCAATAACTTGAGGTGTCATTACCAAACTCAAGTTGGAGTGGTCACATGAAGAGTGAAGTCCTAAGTAGGGGAAAGAGGTTCTTGGCTAATAGCCAGGCAGAAACAGAGTTCACCTACAACTACAGGGGCCTGTACTGTGTCAAACTCCCTGAATGAACTATTGCCCTGGACCTCTGAAGGGAACATACTTTTGTCAAGAGACTTCTTTGCGCCTAATTATACTCTATAACCCAGCTGATCTATGCTGTTGGGAACTGGAGATAATAAATGGTGTGTTATTAAGATAGTGAATTTGTGGCAGTCTATTACAGTAGTTAAAGAAAATTAGTACCCTCCCTGTCAAATACGTAAATATGTTACTCATATATGAGATTTGCAAAAATAATTAATAACTACTTGGATGCATGACTTTTTAATTATCATTTTAAAACTTAAAAGGAACTGATTTTATAAAAATATACAAAACTGAAATTACTGTTACTCCATTTTAATTATGTCCACGAAGGTCAGTGAATAAAAACATATACCATGGGAACATATGCCATGTACTCATTCCATTCAGTGAGCAAATCACTGAGTCTTATTTGAATAACTCAGAGTAACTGCATAAATATTCATATAAAATGGGAAAAATACTGGGTCAGTATACTTTAAGAAATAAATTGAAACCAGAATACTAACAAATAAGATAGAACTTTGACCAAAGATCCATAAATATTCCTTCCTATGTGAGGAACACAACACAGATATTAGTTTATCAGTAACTGAATCTATATCATGAAAATAGCAGCAGAATTCATATACTAACTGATTCAAAACTATGCTTATTTTCATTAAATCTGACAATAGGGTATATGGCATGGAAGTCTACTACTTTCAGGATATAAGTAAAAACTTCTAGTTATTGTAGTTTTCTATATTTTGCTCAATTTATTGACAATTTCATAAATATATATTCATATATATATATTTTTATGAACTTCATCCCCTCCATCTCTAATCTCCCTCCCACCCCTATTACCCATCATTCTGTGAGATTCTTTCCCACATTCATGTCTTTTTGTCCTGTTTGTGCCCCCACTGAGTTGAATTAGGGTCATCAGTGTGATCAAGGATTTGGAAATACCAACTGGAACATTGCAGGTTCATTAATAGGTACACCAGTAAATACAGTGTTTGCCTCTTCCCCAGAATGTATTAGCAGCCAATAGTTCAGCAGGAAGGTAGAGCCACATGGGCTTTCCCCTCCCAGATCTACAGCTGCCAAGTCCCATTGCAGGCAGCTCATGCTTCAAATCAAAATGTATTACATAAAAAATTATATGTAAACTACCATAAATCTCTCAAATTGTGAATCATTTCAGTTTGTTATGAATAATTCTGATCCATATTTTCATGAATGTGCCAGGTATGATATGGCACATCTATAATCCTAGCACTTGGCACATAGAACGGCAACATAAGGTGACCATGAGCATCCAACCTCAGTTGTATGAAAAGTTCAAGGTCAGCCTGAGCTACTTACGATGTCTCAAAAAAAATAATTTTTAAAACTTTTATGAATGAATGTGATTTGTTACATGAAAATAATCTAGTATCCAGAACTGACCAAATAAAAGGAAAACCTACTACATAACACGGACAATATAAGCTCAAAGAAAAGAATAAAAAGTGTTTACAGTCTAAATTATGTAGTGGTTCCATGAGTAACTTCATAATATACTGCCCTGGCCTGACTATAAAATCCTGGGCACAGTTAGTCATCAATCATTAGTAGAAACATAGGTTCTTATTCTAAGTCAACAATAATAAATAAATGCATTTTTCATTCTGCCTGGAATGCCTGGGTTATATTCGCTTGTTTGGAAAATGTTAGATATTAGATGAGATGTTTTTGATTTATGAGTGAGAGGTTTCCAGGTCAATCAATGACTTTCAAAGTTACTGCAATTGGATTTAGCTAATTTGGCCTGCTTCAACAAAAACCCCGTATTGCTAAATGGAGTCCTTTGTATTATGGAAAAACACGTACACTCCCTGACACGGAGCCAGCACTTTTACTTATCAAACTCTTTATAACTCCCAGACATTGTCCTGGAGCTCAAATGCGCCTCTTGAAATCACAATTGTTTGACAGGATTGCTTTTGAGCTTTGTAGCATGATCTTGGGAGAATTAGCATCAGGCTCAGAACTCTGCAAGGCATGAGTCAGGCTCAGAAGTTTTGTGTGAAAGAAGGCAACACCATCTGTAATACCATATAGCTGTCACTTCCTGAGGAAATTCTCGGAACTGAATTTTTACGTATTTATTTTTTTTTTTTTTTTACGTATTTAATACTGACACACTGAAGCAATAACATCAACAAAAACTTCAAAGGCCATAAGATCACAAGAAACAGCCAAGGAAATTATCAGGAGTAGAAAATGTGACATGTGCTATTGATCACAATTCATTAATCTGAAAGTAGCCTTTGCAAGTTTCTGTAGGTAACAGTAATGAAAATCATAGAGGCAGCACTAAGTTACTTTTCACATATCAGCATAAATACTCAGAATTTTCCTTTATTTATTGTTACATTATTATTCTTATATCTTATTTAAACTAAATAACAGAATAACATATTAAAGCAAATAAAAGTTTCCAATCTTTTTGTTTTAGATGGCATATACTATATGCCCAGAACTTTGCCATCATGAGTCAAATTGTGCCTAATCCAAGTAGCAAAAAGCACGTTTTTGATAATCACTATTTTAGAAGATCAATAAGTTGAACAGAATCACAACATTCAAAATCATGATTTCCACAATTTGTTATTAATCTTTATTTATGTTTTTCTTGTCAGCTAGCATGCACTGATAAAATCTGAGAGTCCCTGTGTGTCCTCTGAATCCATATAACAAAATAACTGAAGTTCTTAAAAATGTAATGGCCCATCCTACAGTAATCTGAGCAAAAATGTCCCACTATGTTGTTAACAACAAAGGGTTTTGTTGCTTTTGTTACTAACAGCCTAAGGAATGGGCATTCAAACAGGCAGGGTAACCACAGCTCAGTTTAGACGGCTCTCAGATTTCAAATGAAAACAGCTTCAGCAAAAGTTATTTTTAAAACACTAGCAACCAAAGTTATGCTAAAATATGTTCACTTATTCAGACACATGTATGCAATCATATATGCTTATATATGTACATATAGATATTATTAACTATGTATTTTTAAGAAAATATATTTATTTACAATTTAGAATTTCAGAGGTTCAATATCTAATATATTTGTAACCATGCAGATTAAAACATTGTATGTTTTCTCTTTTTTGTGTGTGTATGTGTGTGAGAGGGACTTGTTTCAAGACAACATCTCATTATGTAGCTCTGGCTATCCTGGAATGCACTGTGTAGACCAAGCTGGCCTTGACCTCACAGAGACCTTCATGCCTCTGCCTCCCAAGTGCTAGGACTACAGTCATACACCACAATAACCACCTGTACATACTTACATATGGATATCAGCTTTATGTTTCAGATATGAGTGTCTCATTTAGAATATCCAGAGAAGTTAGTTAACTAGTAAGAGATCATAAGGAGGTGGGGACTTTGTCAAATACAGTGTTAAAAAGGGATAAAGGGAAAATTAGAAGAGGAGGAATAAAAGGGGTGTGGATGGAGGGCAGGGTAGAAAAGGGATTATGGGGAGGCATAAACAACAAAGAAGAACTTTTGAAAAACCATAAAAAATTTACAACTGTAGAAGATTTCTAAAATATACACATACATAAAGGAATCAAAATGGATTCACCATGTAATAGGGGAGACAATGCCCCAACTTCATGTGATTCAAAGTAAAACCCCAGGATCAGGAATTGAAAACAACCTTTTTAGTGATTGGACGAAGGGGTCCCTCAAACACTAATGAATATTGCCAAGATTATTGCTTATCTTCCACACTAAGAGTATATTGCTGAAGACACCATATACTCAGGACAAAGAATATGGAAAAATACAGCTGGTACTCAATTGGAAGTTTCACCCCTACTGGCTAGTGTGCACAGTGCAACAAGGTGCTGTAAACACTAGCAGAGAAAAGGATAATCATCAGTCTCACTCATGTATGAAACCTGTAAACCATAACAACCTGCCTGCAAGATATGCGGGAAGGTACATGGATATTAGGGAAATAACCAACCACGTTTAATTGGATTTAAACACCACTCTATGAGAGGGAATGTATACATGATATGGCTATCGAGGATAAGAACTGAAGACTATACAAATCCTGGGCCCAGAAGAAAAGCTACCATTATTCTGCTAAATGAACATAGCAATAAAATGGCTTTCAAGAAAATGGCAAATCACTCAACCCTTAGGAAGGAAGCTTCTACGTGCAGTAGATGAAGGTTATCACAAAGACTCACGGCTGGTCAATGAACAGAGTAAGAGATGCTGCAGTACACGGCCCTGAGTGGGATGCTTTCATCACACCTGCCAGCTCAAGGCCTGGGGATTTCTGTGGGAAACAGGGCTGGAAGACTGTAAGACGAAGAGCTGGTAAATGATTTTAAGAAAACAGTATTTTTCAGATACAACAGGGCAGAGGGACATATGAATTCGCAGAGACTATGACTGCACGTGTAAGTCCTGAGCAAGCTCAAGCCAGATAAAAATATCAACATGAAGCAGGGAAAGTCCTCCCCTTAGCCAAGAAGCTATTTATACATGATAGCTTCTAGGAGAGGAAAACTCTACAATTTTTAGTACCTTTTGTTTTGTTCTTAAGAGAGAAAAAGAAAAAGTAGGGAGGCTCTGCAAGGAATTAGGGGACTGGAAAGATGAAAAAAAATATAAAATTTTCAAAGAATAAGAAAAAAAACAGGAAAATAATAAACAGTTCTAATGTAGCACCAAGAAACTCAAACCTGTGGATGAGCTCCCAATAGCAGAGAGACAGGCAAAATGTGACACCATCTGGAAGTAAGACATTTGCAAGAGGATCCTTGCTGAGATGTCACCTTCTAATTGCCTCATCTACATTTGGATCATGACAAAGAAAGTGAGAAGGAAATTCCTATAGGGTAAAAAGTAAAGTTGAAACTGAAGACAGTTTACTGAGTCTTTCAAAGTCCATAGTCAACTTTATTACAAGCATTTTTCCACCTGAAGATCATAAAGAGCATACAATTCCGGATAGACCCTATTAATTAGACAACACGGAATTAGTACTTTCATAGTCATAATCTTAGTGTGTATATGTGTATGTATGTGCACAGGTATGTGCACGTACGTTGTGGCACTCTGAATGAAAATGATCCCATAGGTATGAGCCATATATTTACTATTTAGTTCCCAGTTGGTAAAGTACTTTAGAAGGATTAGGAGGTGTGACCTTGTTGGATGAAGTATGTCACTGAGGGTACACTTTGAGGTTTCAAAAAACCCATGCAAGGCCCAGTCTCTCCCCCCCTCCTTTCCCTGCCTCGCCTTCAATCAGGATGCAAAGCTAGCAGGTAATACTCCAGCACTATGCATGCCTGCCTCCCGGCCACCATGCACCCTGCCATAATGATAACGATCTAATTCTCTGAAGCTGTAAACATGTCACCAATTAGGTGTTTTCTTCTATAACTTGTGTTGGTTATGTTATCTCTTCACAGTAAGAGAATACTAAGAAAAACAGAGGTCAATGGTCAACATCTGTATCATCTTCAATTGATTTCTACCTTTCTTCAAGATAGAGTCTCTTACTGAACCTGAAGTGTAAAGATTAAAATAAGAAGATCCTCCTATCTCTGCCCACACCCAGCACTGAGATTATAAGAGTGCATTTCTGCATCCAGTTTTTAATGTGGATATTCAAGATCAAATTCAGGACTTCAGAGTAAGCACTATACCTACGGAGCCATCTGTCACCGCTGTGACATCATGTAGACCTCTGTAGAAGATGTCTAAACCAGGGCTAAGAGCACTGGGATATCTAATAGGTGTGTATTTTTGGATCTACTGCTTTGCTGGGGGCACATGAACAAATATCTACTCACCCTAGAAAGGGAACCAGTGGCAGATAAAATTATGGATACCACCAAAGACCAGCTTTAAAAAACTGAAAATCAAATGAGTTGTTATTAAAGTTACATGCAGGAATATAGGTGTGGGGTTAATTAGAGTAGTAGAAATGACTTAAAACAACAAAACCTGCCCAACATGAGCTCATTAAAATAGAAAACATGGAGTGTGATATAAAATCCGGAGGCAGCTTAGCAGGTTGGAGAGCATCGTTTCTAGGCAGTTTGGTTGTTCTCTGCTTCTTCCAGGCAGTTCATCTTGTCTATGAGTGTCTTTCATCAAGTCTTACTGCATGTGAATGCTTCAGAAGGGAGGGCTGATTAAATCTGGTCTTTCTCGGGCATTTCCTGAAGCCAGAGAGTTGAGGAGTTTAACAAGCTTCCTGGGGATGAAATGTTTCACCCCACTAAAATATCTTGCTGTTTCACCCCTCTTTTAACATCTTGTTTCCTAAGAAGCTTCCTTCCAAGATAGAAGGCTTGAATCTCAAAGGAAACTGCTATATAATACCATCAAATAAAGAAATATGGTTGATATAATGACCCAATAATACAATTCTAAAGAGAAATATGTACCTTAATTACAAAGTTTGGAATGAGCTCATCATATCTAAGACAAAAATTCATATTAGCAAAAAAGACTTGCATTTTAGTATTTACATTCTAAGAGAGATGAAGACACAATACATATTTCATAATACTACTAAAATCAAGCTTCATTTCTATAAGAAATTTGTATAAATTGAGCTTCAAGAAAAATCTAATGAGTTCTCATAAAATTAGGGATTGAAAGAGAGGATGATAAATTGTTGCTCTGGAGTGTTAGCAACTGACTTTGTTTTTTTCATCTCCATAACCATTATGTAGCTCAAGGATTCATTATCTTAAATGTTGGCATCAGATGTGCCTCAAGTTTTGAAATTTTTGATTGGAATATTTGCATGCACACAGTATATATGTTATGGAGAGGACCAAAGGTCAACACAAAATTCAGTTGTAATTCCTTCTTTTCTCTCTATCTTTTTAATTTGGCATCCTTTTTTTTTCAGTTGTAATTCTTATATACTTTGTACATAGCCAGAAAGCAATTTTATGCAAATTTTATTATTCCTGCATTTTGATTGTTATGCAAATTATGACACCAGCAATAGAATTTTCCACTTGTCAACGATATGTATTACAAGGACATTATGGCTTTAAAGAAAGAAAATGAAGAAGATATTAGACAATAGATATCTTCCCATGTTCTTGGATAGGTAGGATTAACATAGCAAAAATGACAATCTTACCAAAATCAATCTACAGATTCAATGCAACCCCCATCAAAATTCCAACACAACTCCTCACAGACCTTGAAAGAACAATATTCAACTACATATGTAAAAACAAAACCCAGGATAGCCAAAACAATCCTGTCCAATACAGAATCTTCTGGAAGCATCACCATGCTTGACTTCAAGCTATATTATAGAATTACAGTAATAAAAAAAGCTTGGTACTGTCATAAAAACAGACAAGTGGACTAAAGGAATCAAATTGAAGACCCTGACATTAACCCACACACCTATGAACACTTGATTTTTGACAAAGAAACCAAAACGACACAATGTAAAATAGAAAGCATCTTCAACAAATGGTGCTGGTATAACTGCATATCAGCATATAGAAGATTGCAAATAAATCCATAGCTATCGCCATGCACAAAACTCAAGTGGATCAAAAACCTCAACATAAATCCATTTACACTAAATCTTATAGAAGAGAAAGTGGGAAGTAGCCTTGAACGGCACATAAGACCACTTCCTAAATATAACACCTGTAACACAGACATTAAGAATAATCAATCAATAAATGGGACCTCTTGAATCTAAAAGTTTCAGTAAGGCAAAGGACACAGTAAATAAGATGAAATGGTAGCCTATAGAATAGAAAAAGATCTTCACCACCCCCATATCTTATAGAAGGTTGATTTCCAAAATATATTTTAAAAAAAACTCAAGAAACTAGGCATCAAAATACCAAATAATCTGATTTAAAAAAATGTGGTACAGATCTAAAGAGAATTCTTAACAGAAAAAACTCAAATGACTGAAAGACGCTTAAGAAATTGCTCAATATCCTTAGTCATCAGGGAAAAAAAATCAAAATGACTCTGAGATACCAAATGCACCTGTCAGAATGACTAAGATCAAAATCACTGAGGACAACTTACGTTGGAAAGAATGTGGAGTAAGGGGAACACTCCTCCACTGCTGGAGGAAGTGCCAACTTGTACAGTCACTTTGGAAATCAATATGGCAATTTCTGAGAAAATTGAGAGTTAATCTACCACATTACCACTCTTAGGCATATACCCAAAGGATTCTCAATCATACCACAAGGACACCTGCTCAACTATGTTCATTGCAGCATTATCCATAATAGCCATAACTGGAAACAACCTAGATGCTCCTCAACAGAAGAATGAATAAAAAAATGTGATATATTTCCACAGTGGAGTATTACTTAGCTGTAAAAAACAATAACATCATGAAATTTGCTGACAAATGGAAGGAACTAGAAAAAAATCATCCTGAGTGAGGTTATCCAGTCCCAGAAAGACAAACACAGTATGAAACACTCATAAGTGGATATTAGATGTAAATCAAAGAATAACCAGAATTCACAGCTCTAGAGAAGCTAGGTAACAAGGAAGATCCTAAGAGAAATACATGGATCACCCTGGGAAGGGGAAATACATGAAATTTCCTGGGTAAACAAGGAGTGTGGGAGGGGGTGATAGAGGGGAGAGAATAGGGGAAGAGAACATGGGAGAACAATATGGTTGAGTTGGGGAAGAGACTGAGAGGAAGAACAATGAAAGAGATATCTTGATATGGGGTGCTATTACAGGATTAGGGAGAAATTTGGTGCTAATAAAAGTCTCAGGAATCTACAAGGATGACCCCAGCTAAGACTCCTAGCACTAGTGGAGAGGAAACCCAGAACTGGCCTTCCCCTGTAATCAGATTGGTGACTACCCTAACTGTCAACATAAAACCTTAATCCAGTAACTGATGGAAATAGATGCAGAGATCCACAGCCAAGCACAAGGTTGAGCTCTGGGGAGTCCCATCAAAGAGAGGGAGGAAAGATTATATGAGCAAGAGTGGGGTCAAGATCATGATGGGGAAATCCACCAAGACAGCTGATGGGTGCTCATGGCAACTCATGAACTTTAGACTGATAGCTAGGTAGCCTACATGGCCTTCTCCATGTGGGTGATTGTTGTGACATTTGGTCTGTTACAGGGGTCCCTGGCACTGGGACCAGAACTTATCCTAGGTGCATGAAGGGGCTTTTTGGAGTCCATTACTTATGATGGGATGCCTTGCTCAACCTTGATGTAGGGGGGAAAGGCTTGGTCCTTCCTCAATTTAATGTGTCAGGCTTTGTTGACTCCTCAAGGGAGGTTTTCTCTTTTGGAAAAGTGGATGGGGATGGGTTGAGGAAGAGGTGAGGGAGTGTGAGGAGGGGAGGGAGGGAAAACTGTGATTTGCATGGAAAATGAATAAAACTAAAATTAAAAAATGGGAAAAAAAGAATTTTCCACTTGAGACAATATATTGGCACTCAAAAGTTTTGCATTTTTCAGTCATTTCAGATTTGGAGTTATACAAAAGGATGCTTAATCTGTATCAGCTAAAACTCTGCTTAAATTTTCCTTTATTCAAAAATGTCTTCTATCTGATAGATAATATGAGCTCTGCTATATAATAATTATTTGAATTTTTCTGGAATTGAAGCAAATGAAGAAGACATAAGATTTAAATTTGGGGCTGGTGCTTGGAGTCCTTTTATATTCATAAAAATCAAATCCAACAGGAAATATCATGAATGTGTAGACCTAAGACTGAAGTCAGGGAGGTAATGTAAACATAAATAGGTCTTGATATAGAAAAGCCTATCTCGTTGGGAGTGTAAACCAGAACATCTCACATAGAACTACACACAACCTGTAACTCCAGCACCAAGAAAACGACAGGAGAAGAAAGGCAGTGAGCTTGAGGATAGCCTGGGATACATACCAAGTTCATGGACAGTCTGTGCTACATAGGAAATTTTTGTCTCAGAAAGAGTAAAGCAAAACAAAAAGAAATAAAAATAAACTTTAAACTGTGATTATATAATTGCAAGTTTGGTAAACCCCCAAGGGTCATTAACTCATGAATATTACAGAACAAGTAATATATTCCTCCATTTGAACTACAGACTTCCTCCTGTTACTAAATATAATGAGTATCAGACAGAATCAATGGGTTTCAAATTTAAAACTTCATAGTACATACATAAACCTCAAAATGTTTCATGCAATTCAATGCTAAATTTGAAATCTAAGTTGGAATATTTTAAATTTAATAAGCAAATTTAAATGAGTAAGTTGAAGAAAAAATTTAACACTTATAATACTAACATTTTTAGGTAACTTCCTGATTTTAGTGTTTATTTTAATCTGAAATAACAAAATTATAATTGCAAATCCTGAGAATTTTCAACCTCAAATCAAAGCCGTACCTTTAGAACAAGGTACTAAATATAAAATTTCTAAAATATATAATAAGCAGGAAATATAGACACACACGCCAGATAATCAAAACTTTAAAATGATTCATCTGAACTGGATATGCATAGAGTTTTTTTCAGAATAACCTTTACCTGAGAGAGAATTGTTGGCCTCAATTAGATCCTAAATTAACTTATATTTCTATATGTTCTAGAGAAGTAAAACTACTGAAGCCCAAGCTGAAATGCCGGTTTAGTGGCCCATCTCACATTTCTCAGAAAATCGAGTCAATAAATGTATGTTAAAAAAACAACTGTAAAATACAAAATCCCAATTATTATTAAAGGACTCAACCCCTTGAAAATAAACTTCCAACAAAGATAATCTCCATCACATTAACACTGAATTCTTAGAAAATTTAATGAAGAATACTTCAGTCACTTACAAAATAATAAATAAAACTCTCCAGTGAATGGAGTGGAGAGTGGAGATGCTATGCTTTAGGAACCCAACAAAACCTGAACTCCAAAATCTATAAGACAATTATAAAATAAGATTAAAAAATAAAATTACAAAATAAAATAATTATCAGAACAAGGACATTTACCTTCCCTGTCCATGGTTCTTTTGTCAAGATTTGTCTATTTAGATTTACAGAATTACTTGTTATTGCCATTCTATTTTAGAAATTATTTCTAACCAGAATATCTTTATAGCAAAAGAAATATATTATAGTAATGAGTTTATATCAATAGAATAGAAAGAACAATTTCATATTTTCTGAATCACATTCACCCGGGCACAATACCATGAATAGAAATATCTTCTTCAGGGTGGATTATAATGAATTAACACATGGCCACAGGCACAGGGATCAAGCAACTATATCCTTATGTGCTGGGATTACCCTAAAGCAAGCCTATCCTAGAAGGCCTCCACCATACACTAACTACCCCCTGAAAACAAGATCCAGTCAGGCCCCCAGTTCAGGCATAGCCTGACAAGTAATTCAAAATTCTCATCTAAAAGAAATGCAGTGACTTGTACGGACATCTAAACAAAAAAGCCAGAGAAACAATGAGCCACAAAATTAGAATTTCTACCCAAAGGAAGAAGCCATGAAAGGGGAGGAATTACAGAGCAGAAATGAAATTAAGGTATGAAAGAAGCAGCAAGCAAAAAATTATTTTAAAAGGGGGTGGAGCTGTTCATGTGATATTATCAGCTTAGAAAAACAAAAGGTTTTCTTGAGTTAAAAGGTATTAGAAAAGTATATATAGACACAGGACACCATCAACTGGACCAATATATGTTTTATAGGTGCTACAGAAAAAAGCAAAGTATTGAAAGGGGGCAAAAGGTTATTTAAAGAAAAAATTCCCAGCCTGAATCTCTGGGGTCAAAAAGCACCAAACCAATTAAGCATAAAGAATGGTTTTTCAAGACAAGGTTTCTCTATAACTTTGGAGCCTTTCCTGGAACTAACTCTTGTAGACCAGGCTGGCCTCGGACTCACTAAGATCTGCCTGCCTCTGCCTCTCGAGAGCTGGGATTAAAGGTGTGCACCACCTCCACCTGGCTTCTGAGTCATTTTTTTTTAAAGATTCTCAACAGATAAAAGTAAATCTCTGAAAGGATGCCATAGGGTTTCTCAGCAGAGTCCTCACAGACTTGAAGAAAAATGGGTGATGTATTAAAAGAACTAAAATCTTAAAACAGCCAACAGAGACAAATACTACAGCTACCAAGGCTATCTATCCTTCAGGAACACAGGGCAAATAAAGAGCTTCTCAGAAAACACAAGCTGTGCTAGTTCATTACCATAGGGCAAGCATATAAGAACTGCTAAAGGAAGGTCACCAGATTGAAATCAAAGAATACTAAAAACAACGCAAAGCATTTCAAAACCACAATGCTTACTATAAGAAGATCATCAAATTTGAAGACAAGCCCTGTGCTGACAATCTTTATACTGAACCATTTCAGCATAAATGTCAGATGGAACCAGTACCAAAAGTTAATTATAGCTATGATACTGTATTACTGGATAACAGTGCACAAAAAAAATGTAAATAGTGACATCAAAAACAAACAATAAGGGAAGAGAGCTCCAATGAGATGACTGTAAGGTATCTTATGCATGCTCTGTAGTAACCACAAGAAGAAGACCTATGGGAAACAAAGAAAACATAAAGTAGGACCTGAGCTACAACAGCACAGAAAAACATCAAATAATACAAAGATAGCAAGAGATAAAAAATGGAAAGGGGGTTCTAAGAACAATACAAAAACAGCAATAAACCTTTACTGAGCTATAATTTCTTTAAATGTAAACAAGTTCAAGATACATGCCAAATGAATTGATTTCTTAACCTAATTACAAGGTGCCTTTTAGAAACTCACCATATCTGGGTTTAGAGGTACATGTCTATAATCCAGTCCTTTGGAGGTCAAAGAAAGAGGACTATGTGTACAAGGCCAGCCTAGGCTGTATATTGAGATTGTGTCCAACAAAAACAACAACAAAAAACAAAGACCAGCAAAATGATTTTGGAGGTTAAGGTGCTTGCCTGATTTGGAGGTTAAGGTTAACAGCTTGATTTGATCTCCAGGACTCACACAGTGGAAGAAGAGAACTGACTACTACAAGACATATTATGATTTTCATATGAGTGCTATGGCATGAATGAGCATGTGCACACACACACACATGCACACACACACACACACACACACACAAAATCATTTAAAACTAAAAAAAAATGACAAAATAAAGTACCTTAATTAAACTTTAAAGACTAAAGACAGGTTAAGAAAATAAAAATACATTACATGTGATTGGGCATGGTGGCATACACCTTGAATCACAGCACTAGGGAGGCAGAAGCAGATAGAGCTCTATGAATTCAAGGTCAGGCTTATGCTAAGTAGAATAAGCCAGGCACACTGAGACAGATACTGCATGATACCATTTATATGGAGAATCTTCACTCAGAAACAGTGAATAGAACAGTGTTAGCCAAAAGCTGTAGAGCAGGGGGGGAAATAGGCAAATGGTACCAGACAGCATGAATCCCCTGTTAGACAATATGAAGGATTCTGGAGGTCTATTGTTCAACGTGGCAACCATAGTTAGTAATAGTTTGTTGCATACCCTGTTAAGAAAGTAGATTTTTGTGAGAGGTGGTAAATATTCTCAGTACAAAATTCAAAGTGATGTATATGTTAACTAGCTTGGTTTTACTACTTTCCTACTATTTGTATACATCAAAGCAACATGCCGTATACCATGGATATATATAGTTTCAGCTTATTAACTATACCTTTGTGAAGCTGGGGAAAGACGGAAAAAGGCATTAATAATGTTCATGTTAAGATAGAACAAAGATTTTGTAATGGAAAGTTAACCCTAAAGCAGTGTTAAGGGGAGGGATGAAGCTGGATGGAGGTACACACCTTTGATCCCAGCACTTAGAAGGCAGAGGCAAGTGGATCTCTATGAGTTTGAGGACAGCCTGGAATACAGAGCAAGTTCTAGAACAGCCAAGTCTACACAGAGAAACTCTGAGGGGATAAAAAGATGAAGAGGGAAGAACTGACAACCAGAAAGCATGCATGGGACTGACCCGGCTCTCTACAGATATGTGACAGTTGTGTAGCTTGGTCTACTTGTGGGACTCCTGACAGTCGGAGTAAGGGCCATCTCTGACTCTTTCACTGGCTTTTGGGACCCTCTTCTTCATAATGGGTTGCCTTATTCAGACTTAATACATGGGGAGGTGCCTTGTCTTACTGCAACTTGATACGCCATATGTGGTTGATATTCATGGGAGGCCAGCCCTTTTCTGAAATAAATGGAGGAATGGATGGAGGAGGGGCTGAGGGGCTAGAGGGGAGTTGGGGGGAAGGGAAACTGCAGTTGTGATGCAAAATAATAATAGTAATAGTAATAATTCTTTAAGGAAGGACGTTGAAGAGGCAATCCCAGAAAAACACATTCACGCTGTTAGCCCAGTGGCAGTCTAGTTCTCTGCAGTGGGTTCTTGATAGAAATGATGAGCTTGGAACATCCCTTCCTGTTCTGTGTTTGCCTCTCATTCTCCTGCCTTCCACGACGAGATGGCACAGTAAGAAAACCCACGCCAACTGTAAAGCTCTTGGGTTTGTACTTCCTAGTTGACAGAGTTGTAAGAAATAAAGTTCTGTTCTTTGTAAATTACCCATCTTTGGTATTTTGTTATTTATAACAGCAAAAATGGACTAAATTAGTATTTAAATCATAATTTGTCATTATAAATCCAAAAACTTGATGTTCAGTTTTTAAATAACAAAATATTTAGATTATCTATGATTAATTTGCCTAGAAATGGAGAACATGATCATACAGTATTGTGTCTCCTCATTTTGGAGAGAATTTAAGAATGTTTTTGTAATATAAAGGCTATTATAACCCACAAGGCAAAGCTGCTTGCAATGCCGTGTGAAGAGGCTGAGCAGTCAAAAGAAAGAAATATGCCTGACTCTGAAGTGCTGTCTCTCACTTGCAAATTCCAGGATCCACGAGTCGTGTTTCTGTTCTGCTGGATCAGCCTGAGGAGCTGGGCGATATGTGCACTGCTGGGCCAGAGCATCCTCGGTCCCCTTCACAACAGAAGCAGCAGCCCTTCCACAGAGCCGCAGTTTCCAGCATAGTTCTGCTTTATTTTTCTGCCATTTTTCACATAAGCTTTCTAACAGAAGCACATCTCATTATTTCTGGGTTTTTGTTTGTTTGGTTGGTTGGGTTTTTTTTGTTGTTTTTTTTTGCTTTTGATTCCTCCTCAATTTGCTGGCGTCTGATTTCTTTTTGCCTATAGCATTTTATTTGTCCACCGATCACACTCTAACTATAGGAATCAGTTTCCACATTTATTCGCTGTATGCTTAAGCTGATAGCATTTGTTTCTTCATCATTAAAGATAATTTTGAAAAGATAAATGAATTCCTAATGTTCAAATATACTGCAATAAAGTTAATTTCTCATGAATAAGTTCATCTTGAATACGGAAGTTAGACATTTAAAGTCAACTTCTAAATGTCATGTTTCATTAATCAGGCATTCTTATAAAGAGATTTTAATGGCATTAATACCATCTTATACCAAATAAAAAGATGGCAGATACAGTTATCCTGGCATCAAGGACATTAAAGAGCAAGTTCAAGGTCTGAACTAATCATCCGGAAGTCGTTTTGAACACGCTGTCCTTTTAACTCCCACACCATAGTCTACAAAGAATGACTGGTTAGCACAGACTGGGATGGAAGCCATGAATACAGTATAAGTTAAGTCTCTGATACACGTAGAATATATATCACCTTGTTAACTTTAAATTAATGTAACACTTTCATAATAAGGATAGTTTTCATTCTCAAAACACATGAAAGAGCAAAAATTTTTATCAGCCAAAGAATTAAACCATAATGAATTCTTCTTAAATTTATTATTTATATATGAGAATTATATAATCTAAATAAAAGTAATTTAAAACTTCAACTTACAACACTAGTGTAGAGTTGGATTATTCTATTCTTTTCACTCTACCAAGTATTGATGGGTGTCCAACAGGAAGAAGGCATTTAGAATGAGGTCGGTCATTATACCTCTCAGGCTTTAGTATTACTTCTAAGTTTTGATAAACACGGAAACTACATGGCTGTTGGCTTCTGAAAACTACTTCATGAACTAATGAAGTACCACCATTAAATAAAAACATTACAGAGACTTTAAAATGGATATATAGGACATGTACAAGTAAACTGTGATTTTCCCTTCTCAGTGTGTCAGAAATAGCATGCCTAATACCTTTACTTTTCCTCTTGTCCTGATGGATTCTGCACCATTTTTTAGGATACAGTAAAATAACCAGCAAACCAATGAAGCAGCAAAGCAAATCTTAAAAGGATGCCAGAATCTAATAAAAATGAGTGTGTATGTGTGCGTGTATTCATTCCAGTAGAAGACAGGAGGAATCAAGAAGACAAGGGCAGCAAACACAGCTTTAGCATAACTCCAACTCCACAGAATAGGTCCACTGAAATCTCTGCCCTTGTACTGTTCCCAGATCCTTATGATCTAGGTCATAGGCCAAGATAATTTTATTTTGAGCTCCAAGACACTATTACCAACTAACCTGGGACCAATCTTCAGAGGGCTACAGAAGAATTCAGGGCTTTCCAAGCTTAAGTAATTCTGTCCTGGTTCCTTTTGTTCCTAAATATCAAGAAATCATCAAAGTTTCTGTGTTGCCATTTTCATGATTCATCAGTGTTCTTTGACTTTTCAATTACCCATTGTTTATAATTCTTCAGTTTACATTATATTAAAAAAATGTACGTTTTGTCATCTTGGCTCCCATCATTGTCCAGTCTCTATGCTTCTCTGCTTTTCATTACAGGAAATATTTTTTCTCCATATATCCTGCAACTTCCTACTCTCCTTACAGTAACACCCCTGATACTCTGCCATCACAATGGGAAGAGTGTGCCTCAGCAATCCTTCTGTTCCCAAGAGCCACCCTATTGAGTATGAGTATATGCAGTTTCCCCAACAAAGCATATCCAGAGTTGAACAGTTCTACAAGTGGTTATCAAGTGATTAAACCAGCAAGATACCTTAGTGGGTTTCTTAGTCAGCGTTACTATTGTTGTGATGAAACACCATTACCAAAAACAATTTGTGGTGAAAAGGTTTATTTGGCTTACACTTACACATCACTGTTAATTATCAAAGGAAGTCAGGACAGGAACACAAGCAGGGCAGGAATCTAGAAGCAGGAGCTGATACAGAGATCTGAGCCTATGCAGAGGCCAGGGAAGGGTACTGTATATTGGCTTACACCCCATGGTTTTACCAGCTGGCTTTCTTATAGAACCCATGAGCCCCAACTCCGGGTGACAACATTCACAGCAGGCTGGGACCTCCCCCAGGAATCACTAATTTAAGAAAATTCTCTACAGGCTTGCCTATAGCCTGATCTTATGGAAGATTTTCTCAACTGGGGTTCCCTTGTCACAGATGGCTAGAGCTTGTGTCAAGTGGACATAACACTGGCCAGCACCACTGACCCTTTCTCAGCCTGACACACAAACACATCTCTGTTCAGCCACAACCTCCTTTTCTTTCCTGTGCATCCCCAAGATGACACACTAATAAAGACATCACAATATAAAACATTTACAAACTTAAAAGTCCCTTACAAATTCAAAACACTTTTAAAGTATCAGGTCTGTTTTAAAATGCAAATTCTCTGTAAAACCCCCAAAATCTCTTCATTTACAAAAGTTTCCTCTCAAACTGTGAGCTCCTGTAAAATCAAAAATAAATACTTTCTTACTTCAAGAAGGAAGAACCAGAAAATGATCATGATCTGAACAAAGCAAAACAAAACTCCAACAGTATAAATAATGTCCAATCTCTGGGATCCACTCACAGTTTTCTGGGCTCCTGCAAAGGGCCTGGGTCTTTTCTCCGGCTCTGCCTGCTGCAGCACACACAACTTGTCTTCTAGGGTCCAGCTGGCTCCCCTGCACCACGGCTGCTGTCCTTGATGGTCATCCCAAAGCATGAGCATCTCCAAGATGCTGGGGTCTTCTCCTGCAACTAGGCTGCACTTTCACCAGGATCCTCTCTTGGGCTCTCTGCCTGTTGCTAAGCCTCAGCTTCTCTGCATGACCCCTTAATCCTGAGCCTTCAACTGCTATTGACCCAGCACCTTCATCAAAGGCCTCTCCTGGCCTCTCACAGTGCCAAGCCTTAGCTGCTCTCAATGAAACCTTCATGCCTTGTAAAACAGTACCATCTGGATGACTCTTACACTACCAAGTTTGTTCAGCCTCAGGTGTTTACAGCTTGTATCAAGGTGACATAGAACTCGTCATCATTGTGGGTAAAGATGGTTGCTGCCAAGCCTGAAAATTGCTGTTCAATTTCCAGAGCCCTCATGTGGGAAAGAGAAAAGCAACTCCTAAAAATTGTCTGTGACCGTCACAAGTCTACCCTGACATGCTCCCCACATACACACACGTAAATAAATTAAAAATGTAGGATAAAATGTAAATGTTTTAAAGTGTAGTAAAAATTTTCAAGATGTAACTGAAATAAATTCCAACTTATTTTCATTTTTAAAATTATTGTTATAAATTTTATAAGTTTGATAGTGGTTTTCACCAAATGAGTCAAGAATTGACCTAGGAAAGTACATTAAACTCTCCCCATGACTTCCCTATTGAATTCATACTCGCTATTTAACTTTCCATCTCTCAATAATTAGAGCGAAATTAACTTCAGCAATATGACTGGGCTCTGGCTCTTCTGTGAGTTTCACCAACTAACAGCAAGCAGGCAGCCCTTACATCCCTAAAACGCTCACACTCAGACAGTTCTCATTGTAGAGCACAGAAATCCCATTCTTATGGTATTTATATCTGTCAAAATTAATTTTTAATTCATAGGAAAATACACTGAAATCATCACATGGGCTTTGTTACACCTTAAACTCTGCCTTGGTTTTCTCATTAAAAGATGACCGTGATTATGGTATTCAAACTAGGTAGTATCATCTGAAATGATGTACAGCATGAATCAAACACTAAGTAAGTATTAGCTCTTGTTTATAATAATAAACTCAATTTCATTAAAGTCTGCAGAAGACACGTATTTAATGTTTTGAATAATTCATCTCATTAAATAAATGAAATATAACATATTCTCAGGGGCAATCCTTCTATCATAGAATGAAAGCCAGAAGATTCCTGATAAGCAATCGTCCTTTAAATCCTTGAGTGGGTAGGAAACATAGATACATGTGCATTTCCCTCCTAAGACTGCATTAGAGATGAATTAATGAATCCCTTCAGATTTCCCATCAAGGGTGTCTAAGACATCACTTTATCCCAAGGAGATTCCTGAGCCTATAAAATAAAGCTGAAGCTCATGTGTTGGACAAAAGCCTGGGGTGAAATCAGCCTCGAAGCTCCGCTTTTCCAGCCACCTGAATGTAACTTTGGCCTGTGTGCTCCTTTCATCTTAGCTCTTGAGAGATTTCATGAATATGCTCTTTTTTCATTTTATTCACAATTTTTGTTTTCAGAAAAGGAGTCAGTTGAGATTTGGTGTGTCTGCATACTATTCTAAATGTATATTCAACCATGGGCACAATTTATATTTTATTTTAAAATATATTCACTTCATAAATAAAATTCAAGGCACACATAGAGTCTAAGCTAAATTACAAAATATGCCTTCTTTCACGTCTCCCTGGCTCCATTCTAACAAATGACTCCTTTTAACAGCAACTGGATCTCAAGGTTGGTCGGTTTGTTTGTTTTTGTGGGGTTTTGTTTGTTTATTATCTTCACTCAACATTCCAGGTTAAAATGTTAAAATCAGGTCTAACTGTGGTGGCCCATTTCCTACCTCCATCAACTGCACTGGGGAATGAGAAATTGGGCACATTCTCTGCCTCTCAACCCACTTTGATTTTGTTATTCTTATTAGTAGTAGCTAAGTTTATAATGTCTGGATTACATCTTTAATTCTAATTGAGTCCTCCAGTGTAGAACAGGTTTGTTTAGTTGTTATTGTTCTGTATAGACCCAAGTAATATAACTAAACACAAAGGAAAGTAAACGAAATCTGTGTCCATATTCCTGCTTCTGGACATATATATAACTCACACATGAGCTAAGATATAGTCACCTATAAATTTGTTTTCAGTTTTCCTCATTTTATGCAGGAGATGCTCAGTTCCTTGTCTCTATGCTCATACAACCCTTCTTTAATTTCCTCTCACCTCTTCTGTTAATTTTTACCAGATCAGCTCCATCTCAGGGCACATAAAGGTACTAAACTTACTGTACTCTAGCAAACTGGAAAATTTTTGCAAGATATTTAATTATACTATGTAAAATATGTCTCTGTGATTGGTTTAATAAAAAGCTAAATAGTCAATAGCTAGGCAGGAGATATAGCAGAAACTTCTGGACAGAGAGAGCTCTGGGAATAAGAAAGGTTCTGTGGAACAATCTTTTTTTGTACACTATGAATATGTATCATTATCATTGCTAATAAAGAGCTCACAGGCCTATAGCTAGGCAGAAAAAGGTTAGGCGGGAAAATAAGAGCAAGAGAGTGCTAGGGAGAGGAAAGGTAGAGTCAAAAGAGCCATCCCCAGCAGGTTGCAAGGAGAAGCTAGATGGGTATGCCAAATTGTGAAAAGGGTGTCAAGCCTTGTGACAAAGCATAGACAAGAAATATGGGTTAATTTAAATGTAGGAGTTGGGTAATAACAAGCTTGAACTATTGAGCGAGCATTTATAATTAATGTTAAGTCTCCAAGTCAGTTATTTGGGAAGCAGCTGCCGGTTGAGAGCAGACAGACAGGACAGGAATACTTTACCTACAGAAAGGCAGAGTCACCAAAAGGCCACAGAGGGAGCCAGACATGCTCATAGATAAATAGAGCTATAGATAAATAAGATAAATAGATAAATAAAGCACATAGATAAACAGAACTGGGTAACTTATAAGAGCTAGTTAGAAACAACCCTAAGCTATAGGTCAAGCTTGCATAATTAATAATAACTCTCCTTGTCATTTTTTGTGAGCTGATGGCCCAAATAAAAATCTGGCTACAGAAAATCATATTATTTGCTCACTTCATTGAAATTTTGAGTGGATGCAAAATTCTATATCTAAAATTATTTCCTCGCACAAATCAGCAGCTGCACCCTCTGCTTTCTCTGCGCTCTGAGCAATTACTAACTGTGCAGCAGCCGCTGTTCCGGGTGTGTTTCCATCTCTCTGTGCATGCTACCTTCCCCTGAGGCAGCTTTAAGGGTATTTTTTTATTTATGTTTATCTGAAAATGAATGAGACTGTAAAAAAAGACCTTAAATTCCATGTTTTTTGGCATTTTGGTGAGATCCTCATTTTAAAAACTCATATTTTCACTCACCTTGGGATAACTGTACATTTTTTACAACAAATGGTCCTGTCATCTCTTGTATTCTGTTTTTTCATTACCTAATAACTGCCTTTTATTACACTAAAATTCTTTTATTTTTTGAAACTTCAAGGACTTCACTGAGACTTTATACAAGAAAGAGAAGCATGTCTGCTAGCTGTCTTTACTTGAAACCAAAGTCGGAGGGAGTTTTGTATGTTTATCCAAAATTACTTGAACACTTAAAATAATATATCCTGCTGTTTCGTGTGTGTGTGTGTGTGTGTAGAGAGAGAAAGAAAATGCTAAATATTTTTATTTTGAAGTCAAAATTATACAATGAATCCCATTGTTTCAGGCACTGAGAGGTTGTTTCAAATCTGTTTTGAGTGTAGTAACTGACATCTTCACTACACACGCATTTATTTTCATAGTATTGTCATTTATAGAAGGGATTTAAAAGCGATGTTTCCTTGACTAAAGAGTACTTTCCTTTCATTCAGTATTTTACTAGTAAGTGTGTGGCACCTGAAAAGACAACTCTAAGTGGTTGGAAAGGGGGACCATCATGAGTTCAGTACCCCAGAACCAACAGGATGAAAAAAGAGAACTAATTCTTACTAATTGTTCCCTGACCGCCACATCTACTGTGGCACGCATGTGAGTGTGTGTAAAACATACATACAAGCTAAGTTGCTTATATTTATATATTTAGGAATACAAATGCTTATACAGATGCATATATATATATAACAATTAATGGAAAAGAGGGACATGATTTTGAAACAGAGCAAGGAGGGGTATATGGAAAGGTTTGAAAGGAGGAACAGGAAGGGAGAAATAGTGCAATTATATTAAAATTTCAAAAAGTAAAAGAAATTTTTAAAAGATTAGGACCATACTAAAAATAATGCAATGCCCCAGGTACATCACATGTTTGTCCCTGCTGCCTCCAGTATTATGACATAGCTCTAAAGCCATCTGAAACAGTCTTCATTCTGTCGCGGATTCCTTTCGGCATGTTTCCCTGTGGACCCCGTGTATATATGACAATTGAGCACTAAGAACTCTCCATGAGGAAGAAACAAGCTACTGGGGTGGATCATTCACTGAACGACTACAGAAAGTCAAACACAGCTCCAGAAGCTACTAGATGGTTCTAAGTAGTCTTTTTTTAACAGTACTTTTTGAGAATTTCACACATGAGCACTGCATCTATCTCTCTCAAATCTCTCACTCACTGTTCTCCAACTCCTTCCTCCCACTCCCAAATACATAACTTCCTCTTTGATGAGCATTTTACATGTCTACTATTATGTATATACACGTGCACATGAATATACGACCTGCTGAATTTGGTAGGCTTTGCTTGTATGTGCATTGTAAAGGATTAAACAACCTTTGTGGGAGTTTTTCTCATGAGGGCAACTGATTCTTCCCTCTCTGACCTCCTGCTGGGGCCATGTTTTGAAGCCATAATTACAAAACAATTCCATAGAACCTAATGTTAATTTTAATCCTATCTCAGATTGTCAATTAATGCATAAAAATTTCACTTCTGGATTTCAACAAATTCCTATGACTTCCAAAAATTTCTCAGCAACAGTAATTACTGTTGTTCTTGCTTCTTCCTTAACATCATTCACCCTGTTCTTGAACCAGCTCTCTTGCCACTAAAAAGATTATAAATTAACATAGCCATCTCTGACTTAGCAGTTTGATCTCAGCAGCACTCTGCCTCAGGTGCTACCTGTATTTTTAATGCTGGTTAATGATCCCATTTTGCCAACTTGTCACTAATAATATATTTTAAAGATGATCTGCATTCTGCAGTATTTGAATGATGCCTTATATACCTACCTTACTGTCTTAGTTTGGAGTGCAATAAAATACTGTGAGCTACAGAAACCTATTTCTCCCAGCTCTGAGGCTGGAAAGGACACCATCAACACAGTCAGATTCAGCAAGTCACATGGCTTATTTTCCCACAAATGGCAGCTTCTCCTGGGTTTAATATCCTAGGAGGACCCAGGTGTTCCTGCCCATGTGACTTGATCACTTCCCAGGAAGTCTCATCTAATGCAATAATTTTGGACACTCAGATGTCAGCACATGAATTCAAGCACATACAAACATTCAAACCATTGCAAAATTATTATTTGGCCTAAATTTTTAACTACTTTATTTTGAGAACTTTTTAATAAATTCAATCAGAATGAAATAGTCAACTTCATGTTTCAGTTTAGTTTGCTTAATTTCTTCCATTTATCCAGTATAAGTTATTTACAAAATTATCAATTGTCAGAAAAATTCAGATAGATACAGTTTAAAATGCAAGGTAATAGGACTTAAAGAATCACTGGTGAGTCTTGGATTTCAAAATATAATTAAATTATAAATGAAATGCTTTATGACTAAACTGAGTTGAATCTAAAGTGAACTTTCTATTTCAAATTCAACACATTAAGTTCAATTTTCATGTATGGCCTGGTAATAATGTCTCTGACACTACAAATCCATGTAACCTGGTCTCTTACAGCAATATGTACTTTTGCTAAATATGGGAATACTAGCTAGTCAAAGACATTAGAGCAGGTTACCGAGGTCCTTAACTAAGTCCCTAGTGTAATTCCTACATTACACAGTCTGCTCCACTTCAAAAGCTGCAAGTAAATTTGATTACAGGCTTCTCCTTACCGTATCTGGCACTACTGGAATTCTTTCTGTTCTTGACAACAAAGCAGCATTTTCGTTAATCAAGTTGGGTAATTCATCAAGAATTCCACCAACCTGTGAATTCAAAATAAAAAAAAGCATGTTAAAACAAAGAGTTAAAAGAGTATATCACTTACTTTATGTAATTAGCACTAGAAACAATAAACTTTCAATAAATGAAGCTTGGCAATATTATTGCCCCACTAATAGAAGTAGACAAAGATTCAAAATTTAAATTTTACACAGGATATACAAGAAAAAAATTAAATTCAATGAGTTAATAAAATGGAAATAGTTTGTTATAAATACTGTAGTTAAGTATAATGGAGCATCATAAATTATTTAAATACATAAAGTGATGCTACTATGAGATTGTGTCTCCTAGGGATGTCAGAAGCTACACCCATAATATCTCACCAACATTGCTGCCTAAACATGAGCTCAACAAGGGCAACAGCAACAGACATACTAGTGTGGACATGGGAAAGCCCAGGAGTCCTCAATGCTAAGAACTACAAACAACTAAGGAACACTGAGAGCAAGATAAATAGTAGTTTCCACTGAAGAGCACATCAATGGGTTTACAATAACAAATGATCAGCCCTGAAAAAAACATACAAGTAACATTAAGCAGACTGAGCAGGTTTTATATACATAATTAGTAATTTATATGTATATTCATATATGTATACACATAGCAATAATTATTGAAAAATGAGGCCATGGATTTGAAAGAGAGCAAGTAGGGGTGTATGAGAGAGCTTGGAAAAAGCAACTAATGGTGGAATTATGCAATTTTCTATAATTTCAAAAATTAAAAGTAACAAGCTGGGTGTGGTGGTACATGGCTTAAATCCCAGAATATAGAAGATAGAGGCAGGTGGATCTCTGTGAGTTTGAGGTTAGCCTCGTCTACAAAGAAAGTTCCAGGACAGTCAGGACTGTTACACAGAGTAATTTTGTCTTGAAAAACAGGAAAATAAATAAACAAACAAAATAAACATGTTAGAATTAATTTTAGCTATTTCCAAATATATTTAGATATCAATTACTTTTCAGTATCAGAACCATATAGTGCAATCTCAATAATAAAAAATTAAAATTTATATTTTCAATTATATAGCATTATTTGTTAGCACTTTATTATTAACACATAAAACATATTAGCTAAAATTTTACTTAATTATGTGCAGTTCTGAACTAATACAGTTTCCAAGTAAAATGATCAATACTCTTTTAATATGATAATTTCTCACAAGCATTGAAGATGCAAATCAATAAGCTAGAAGAAGCAGGTAATCTACAATTTTAATCTACAATTAATTAATCCCTATGAAGCACTGCTCCCAATTTAATCTAATTTATTCATCTGGATTCATTTAAACTTTATAAATAGTTGCAACATTCTATGTTTATACACAAAGGATAACAGTTTATAGCCCCATCTTTATAGACCTCACTGTTTTCACTTAATAACTTAATATTTGTATTTTGTATTTCAGAATTTGACGTATAGTAGATAATGGTCTGATATATCTATTTCTTTATTCATTTTATGGTTAACATTAATTTACTAAAAAGCTGAACATATCCTTACATGTTAGCTCTGTAAAATTACCCACTCCTTTAGCCAAAATGCTGAGGTTAGTTCTAGCAGTAAACCCAATTGTGTGTCAAAATGACAAAAAACTAAAAGTAAAGCGAGAAGGGCCCTGAAAAACATGGGAACATACTTCATGACAATAAAAGTACATGTGATAAATTTAAACCCAACATTACAGAAAATAAGGACAAAGTTAAAATATTTCCAGAAAAACTGGGGAAAGTTGGAGGTATCTATTTCCAACAAATATATTACACTGGAGCACTAAGAGTTTCCCAATGTAAATTAAATTGCAGACCAGACAAATACACTAGTAAACTCTTTCAGAACCTTAGAGAAGAGCTGCTAACAGAAATGCTCCTCAAATCACTCACTAACTAAAAGGAAAATAAAAGATTGAGCTTAAATCATCAATAAATACTTGGAAAAAGTTCAACATCTTCAGTATCAGGGAAATGAAGAACAAAGCCATATTGAGATTCTGTCATCCCAGACAACATGGTGATTATCAAAAAACAGAAATGAGGAGCTGGAGAGAGTCCAGTCGTGAAGAGCACATAACTGCTTTAACAGAAGACCCAAGTTTGGTTCCCAGCACTGAGTTCCCAAGAGAACTAAGTTCCTTCTTCCTTCAGTCCAACTTCCATGGTACCAGACAATTCTATGCAAGCTGCCAAGGGAGGGAAACAATGCATAGTCTTACCCAGATGCAACACCTATGAATCCCAGTACCGTAACTGGAGGTTTCTCTCCTTCCCACCAGTTCCCGAATAAACACTATGATTAATATTAATACAAACTGTTTGGCCAATGACTCAGGCTTCTTATTGGCTAGCTCTACACATAAATTAACCCATTTCTAATCATCTGTTTACCATGACACTAGTGAGTGGCTTGTTACCTCAATCTTGTTTCCCCAGCAGCTGCGGGTGTCTCCCCTACTCTCCCTCGTTTTTCCCTTTATCTTTGCTTGGATTTCCTGCTTAGCTCTAGTCTGCCTTGCTTTTGGCCAAATGAGCTTCTTTATTAACCAATGATAATAAAACATATTTACAGCATACAGAGATACATCCCACATCACAGCAATCAGCAATATGGCAAGATATCCACAAGTGGCACACATGTATTGGTAGTAACCAACAGCTGTCTAATTGGATGTAAGCCCCACTCACCAGCAGGGAAATCATGCCTGGAATTAAACTTAGCCAAGATCTGGGGCTAGTTAAGGCATTAGGAAAGAATCAACTACCACCACTTTGACAGATCCCCATAATTCCTTCTTGTACTCTAAATCTTATCTTTATACCCAGAGGTAAGTAAAACTACCACACCTCAATGAAGAAGCTTCTCTTTACAGCAAATAGAAGCCACCACAGAAAACCACAACTGGGCACAATGCAGAGATCAATAGTTTGCAGGAGCCTAATTCCAATGAATGCAGCTACATCACAATGCCTGGATCTATGGTCCAGGGGACATTGTAGAAGAAGGAGCATAAAGATTATAAGAGCCAGAAAATCAGTTTTGAAACAGCCTGTCCTAAAAGTAGCTACATAAACAAGACAGGAGGAAAGCCAATATCAATAGACAAGCTAACATGGGGGGGAAATTCCCCTAGGCAAAGAACTGTAGACAATGGCTGCTGAGAGATGGAGAATTAACCGCTCCCAGGGATGAGCCCCTTTATAGGTTGTCCAGTACAAACTGGGAAGTCTATATATAAGTGACAAAACTAGTCTCAGCAGGTTGAATTTAAATAGTTGTGCATATGTATACATATGTATATATGTATGTAAGAATACTAATCAAAGAAAAAATATTATCAATTTGAGAAGGAGGGTCATTGGAGGGATTATAGGAAGGACATCTGTGAGGGCTGAAGATCACCTTGTTAAACCACACAGCTAGGCCCATGAAAACAAACACTAAACGCTTTCTCTCTATGTACAATCTAAACTTATTCTGAAAACAAGACTTGAAGTTAGAGGAGGTCTATATGGAGCAGCCCTTATAAGAGACTATCAGGAACAAAGAGCGGACTGGAGAAGGTCAAAGGAAAATATGAAAATAGTTAAATGCATACTATATATGTATTGAGAATGTCATAATGAAACTCATTAGCTTATACAATCAATATATGATAATAAAAGAATTCTAGAACTGAAAAAAGAACAGGTGAAATTAATTGTGTGCACGTGTATGTATTCCTTATGCTTTTTTCTTTGTTTTTTTAAAATTCTGGTTTGTTTGAGCAATTTTTGTTGTTGTTTGCCTGTTTGTTTGCTTCATAAATAGAGAAAAAATAAGAAAGGGCATGGAGTTGGGTAGTTGGGGAGATGGGTAGGGTCTGGGAGGAGTTAAGGAAGAAGAAACCATATTAGAATATATTGTATGAGTAGAATTTTTCAATAAAAAAAGAAGAGAAAAATATTTTCTAAAGTAATTCAATAGCTCCATTTTGAAAAACACTTAATGATAGACAGGTTCTTCTAACACAAAATTTATATACACAAGCGTGAAGAGGGGGAAAAGTGCAAGGCAGAAGTACGCTAAGAGATGTTCAGAGTCTGACAAATAATCCAACATACATATGCATCAGGATTCAAGATGTGGGAAAGGACAGGCAGAAGAAATATATGAAGAAGCAAAAGACAGGAATTATTTCAAATTGACGTCACACAGCAAGCCAAGCTGAAACGGCTCTGCAATTTGGAGACAGATGCACTGAAAGGAAAGTAACACAGTCATATGGAATATATAGAGGAGAGACACAAAAACATCGCAGCAAAAATTCACTTCACAGGAAAAACAATATGGAGAACAACCCACGTCTCACTAGAAGACACATAAACATCACTAAAGTGCTGGAAGTAACCAGCAACCTAAAAATTCACACAGTCCCCAAAATTTCAAGCTTTATACAAAACCAACCTTTAAAGACAACCCAAGCCTACAATAACTCAGCAACAGCCAACCTACACAAGGATAAGCACGAGGTGTCTATTGTTCAGGAAGACAGAAAAACGTTCCCAACAGAAACCGGAAAATGCAAAAAGGAGTGAGCCACATGGTAATGGCATACCAGTGAAGACAGGCAATGCAGAGTAGTAATATTACAAGAGTTTAAAATATGCACATTTAGAATCTCGGATGATGTAGCAAAATGGAGTAAAAATGCTCTAAGTTAGGATTGTTAAAGAAATGATAAGACTAATTATTTTTATTTGGATGACAGTGACCAGAGAATGCCACTAAGCCTCCTATGGGAAGAACAATGGAAACTAAAACTAATGAACTAATAGTACATTTTACACAAAGCATAACAAAACGTTTTAAAAACTGCTAAAATTCATTACAGGTCCCTTAAAATCACTAAGGTAGATTCAATGTCCTAATTTATAATCATAATTAAAATACGCTTGTATCAAAGTGAACCTTATTAAATACATAAAAAGATATGTAAGAAAAAGTTTGAAATGAAGTTTAGAAATACAAAACAATCTGCCAACCAAAAGACTAAAATCCTTTAGAGCAGATATAGTCATGTTAAACTTCTTCATTGAGCAACTCATTAATAAAGTGGTGACTTCAATGGAAATAAGTTGACAAAACCAGAAAGCTATTGAAGACTGTCAGATACACTGTGTGTGTGTGTGTGTGTGTGTGTGTGTGTGTGTGTGTGTGTAGGGGGGTGTGGTTGAGGGAATGAGAAGAAATACAATAAAATAAAAATGTCTATAAATTAATTAAATGTAGATATCAGAGTATCCTATTATATTCTGTTTCAAGTTACCAAATATTGTGAGTTTCAAGCACTAACAGAAGACACAGGCTACTGAGTCAGAGACAAGGGGCTTGCTACCCATCGTGACATGGCATGGGTTCCGAAGAGCCACCCAACACCTTAGGGACAGCCCTTGATCCCACTGTTAGGAATCTTACAAGTAGACCAAGCTACACAACTGTCACATATATGTAGAGAGCCGGGTCAGTCCCATGCAAGTTCTCTGGTTATTGGTTCAGACTCTGTGAGCTCCTTTGAGCCAACATTAGCTATTTCTGTGGGGGTTTTAATACCCTTGAGCCCTCTGGGTCCTACAATCTTTCCTCCCTCTCTTCAGCAGGATTCTCTGAGCTCAGCCTAATGTTTAGCTTTGGATCTTTGCATCTATTTCCATCAGTTACTGGAAGAAGGCTCTCTGAGGACAACTGGGGTAGTCACCAATTTATGAGTATACCAAAATATCGTTAGGCATCATTACATTGACTTTTTTTTCCAATCATGTTTGGGTATATCCTAAGTCTCTGGGCTATCCAGCCTCTGTGGCCTAGCACTCCAGGCAGTGATGGGTAGGTTCCCTCTTGTGGCATAGGTTGCAGACTGGACCAGACTTTGGTTGGCCACTCCCACAATTTCTGTGTCACCCTTACCCCAGCACAGCCCATAGGCAGGACAGACTATAGGTCAAACAAAGGCTGTATTTCCCTTTCCCAGTGAGATTCATCAGTCCCCCTTGGGCCTCCTTGTTACTCAGCCTCTCTGGAGTTGTGGATTGTAGCATGGTTATCCTTTACTTTAAAGTTAATGTCCACTTATGAGTTGAGTACATACCATGTTTGTTTTTCTGGGTCTGGGTTACCTCACTTAGGATGATTTCTTTTTCTAGTTCCATCCATTTGCCTTTAAATTCCTGATGTCATTGTTTTTTAACAGTTGAATAATACTCTGTTATGTAAATGTACAATATTTTCTTTATTCATTCTTCAGGTGAGGGGCATCTAAGTTATTTCCAGGTTCTAGATACTATGAATAAAGTTGCTATAAACATTGTTGAGCAAGTGTCTTTGGGTAAGGGCCAGGAATTGCTATAAACATTGTAGAGCATCCTTTGGGTAAATGCCAGGAATGGTATCACTGAGTCTTAAAATCCTTAGGCATATTATATTCAAGTTTGTTTGCACTGTTAGTACTGTTGCCTCATCTTAGAACCATATTATACATATTAAATATGTGTGCAAGAATGTCACTTTGTGACCAAAGAAATGCTTCAGTGGGGAAAGGCACTGGATCCCAAGGCTGAAGCCCAAGTTCATTTCCAGAACCTACATGGAGAAGGTAGGAAGCTGACTCCTGAAAATCATGCTGCGGCCCACACAGACATCCCATGGCATGTGAACACAGATGCACACAATGTTTAAAATGCCTTTATGTATCTCAGTACCAATTACAGTGAATATACATGAATAAAAATTTTATATATTATATTATCTGTAATTATATTGTACATACTTGTGTATAATCTTTGGATATTATATAATTATATATCACATTTTATACACTATAAAAGTATATTATATTCCATAAGGCTGTCCTAAGCCAAAGCTTACCTAATACCTCCACTGAATCACAGTCTCAAGCTCCCATTCTCATCTCCTGCCCCCACGGCTGGCCTTACCCACACAGCGCCTTCTCCTTATTAAAAAACTTACTATTTTAAAACTAGTTGTTTGCTTAACTCTACCTAACCCTTAAAAATATGTACTAAACATCTCCATTTCTTAGTCTGAACCTAAGCACATCACTTTCCTGATTACCTTTTCCTGAACATATATCTTTACCGCAGGTGTTTTTCAGATGCAATATCTGTAATCTCTAGGACTTCGGTTTGTGAGTTATTTTTGCTGCTGTCATTCATCTACTGATTAATGTGATCAGACTTCAACTTTTCAAAACATATGGAACACAGTAATAAGAATATCTCACCATACTTTCCTAGCAATTATATTCCAACATGAAAGTTTAGAGAGTTCTAACAGCTTAGTATCATATATAAATATAAAGAATTATGAACCCCATCCCAAACCCAGCAGCCAGTCAGCAAGAAAATCACCTGTGGCCAGGCCCCTTTACCACCATCTCTAGGTGCATCAGAAGCCTGGTCACAGTAGTCTCGCCTGCTGACTGGCTCTTAGGGTTCTTGCTCCAATCAGTGCAGGTGGGGGTTGTGCCTCCAGGTACCTCTGATGTGGTTGGGGATGATGGTGGCAAGACCTCTTCCCCACCAGCCCCAGTGGCATCAGAGGACACCTGGACACACAGGCTCCACCTGCACCAATTGGAGGAAAAGCAGACCCCTAAGATAACAGACACCACCTGCACCAATTGGAGGAAGAATCAACACCTATACCAAATCCAGATAGGTAGAAAGCAGTGTGAGAATGCATTTACAACATAAGGAAAAATATGGTACCAGCAGAACCTAGTGGTTATACAACACCAAGACCTAAACTTCCCAACACAGATGAAACAAAAGAAGAAAACCTTAAAAATAGCTTTATGAAGATGATAGAGGCCCCTAAAGAGGAAATGAAAAACTCCTCTTTGAAAAAAATTTTAAAAAATTAAAATTAAAGAAATTGAGGAAAAGATAAACAAAAATTGAAAGAAATCAGGAAATCCCTTAAAGAAACCCAGGAAAACCAAGGGGGGGGGGGGGGCGGAATTCAAATAGGTGAAGGAAACAGTTCAAGACTTGAAAATTGAAATAGAGACAATAAAGAAAATACAAACCAAAAGAATTCTGGAAATGGAAAATCTGCGTAAACAAAGTGAACCACAGATGCAAGCATAACCAACAGAATACAAGAGATGGAAGAGAGAATTTCAGGCATCAAAGATACAATAGAGAAAATAGATTCATCGGTCAAATAAAATGTCAAATCCAACAAATTCTTAACAGAAAACATCCTGGAAATCTGGGACACCATGAAAAGACTAAACTTAAGAATAATAAGGACAGATGGATAAGAACTCTAGCTCAAAGACACAGAAAATATATTCAAAAAAATCATTCAGGAAAACTTTCCCAACCCAAAGAAGGACAAACCTAAGAAGTTACAAGAAGCTTACAGAACAACAAATAGACTGGACCAAAAAAAAAAAAATTCCCTTTGCCACATAATAATCAAAACACTAAACATACAGAATGAAGAAAGAATATTAAAAGCTGCAAAAGAAACTTGCCAAGCAACAAATAAAGGCAGACCGATCAGAATTACACCTAACACTTCAATGAAGACTCTGAAAGCCAGAAGGTTCTGGACAATTTGTGAGCACTAAGAGGCCAAGAATGCCAGGCCAGATGACTAGAACCAGTGAAGTTTTCCATCACCATAGATGGAAAAAACAAAATACTCCATGACAAAACCGCATTTAAGCAACAAACTAACCACAATCCAAGCCTACAGAAAGTACTAGAAGGAAAACTCCAACCCAAGGATGATAGCTAGCTACACCCACAAAATTGCAGGCAATAGATAACCTAACACCAGAAAATCCCAAAGAAGGGACACAAACACACTACCAACAACAACAACAAAATCAGAAAATAACAGGAATTAACAATCACTGGTCATTAATATCCCTTAATATCAATGGACTAAACTTGCCTATAAAGATACAGGCTAACAGAATGGATATGAAAACAAGATCTATCCTTCTGTTGCATACAAGAAACATGCCTCAACTTCAAAGACAGATATTACCTCAGAGTAAAGGGTTTTAGTAAAGAGTGGAGGATTGCAACAGCCCACTCTCACCAATGGACAGTTCTGCCAGACAGAAACTGAACAGAGAATAAGGGAATATTATGACTCAAATAATAAAAATAGCATGGTATTGGTATAAAAACACATGTGTGTGGATCAGTGGAATCAAAGTGAAGACTCTGACATTAATCCACACACCTATGTACACCTGATTTTTGACAAAGAAGCCAAACTCATACAATGGATAAAAGAAAACATCTTCTACAAATCATGCTGGCATAACTAGATATCAACATGTAAAAGATTGCAAATAGATCCACAGCTATCGCCATGCACAAAACTCAAGCCCAATGATTTCAAAGACCTCAAAATAAATCCAGTTACACTGAACCTGATAGAAGAGAAATTGAGAAGTATCCTTGAATGCACTGGCACAAAAAATCACTTCCTAAATATAACATCCATAGTATGGACACTGAGAGCAACAATTAATAAATGGAACCTCCTAAAACTGAGAAGCTTCTGTAAGGCAAAGGACAGAACAAATAAGACAAAACAACAGCCTACAGAATGAAAAAAGATCTTCACCAATCCCATATCTGACAGAGGATTGATTTCCAAAATATATAAAGAACTCAAAAATCTAGACATCAAAGTATCAAATAATCCAATTAAAAATGGGGTACATTGCTCATTGGAGCAATGGACTGAGCTCCCAAGGTCCAAATGAGGAACAGAAGGAGGGAGAACATGAGCAAGGAAGACCGCAAGGGGGGCTGATCTATTGGGAGCTCACCAAGGCCAGCTGGACTGGGACTGAAAAGCATGGGATAAAACCGGACTCTCTGAATATGGTGGACAATGAGGGCTGCTGAGAAGCCAAGGACAATGGCACTGAGTTTTGATCCTACTGTATATACTGGCTTTGTGGGAGCCTAGCCTGTTTGGATGCTCACCTTCCTAGACCTGGATGGAGGGGGGAGGACCTTGGACTGCCCATAAGGCAGGGAACCCTGACTGCTCTTTGGACTGGAGAAGGAGGGGGAGGGGTGTGGGGAGTGGGGGGAGGGAGAGGGAAAAGGGAGGCGGGGAGGAGGCAGAAATTTTTAATTGAAAAAAAAAATTTAAAAAAAGGAAAAAAATGGGGTACAGATCTAAACAGAATTCTCAATAGGAGAAACTCAAATGGCCGAAAGACATTATAGGAATTATTAAAGGAACTGTTTAACATCCTTAGCTATCAGATGAATGAATGAATCAGATGAATGGATCAAATCTAAAATACCATATTACCCCTGTAAGAATGACTAAGATCAAAAACACTGATGACAGCTTATGCTAGAGAGGATATGGAGTAAGCAGAACACACCTCCACTGCTGATGGGAGTGCAAACTTCTACAGCCACTTTGGAAATCAGTAAGGCAGTTTCTCAGAAAACTGAATTATTCTACCTCAAGACCCAGAAATACCACTCAGGCACATACCCAATGAATGCACACTCACACCACAAGGACATTTGCTCAGCTCTGTTCATAGCAGCATTATTAGTAATAGCCAGAACCTGGAACCAACCTAGATGCCCCTCACCCAAAGAATGGATAAAGAGGCTGTGGTATAATTTACACAATGGAATATTACTCAGTGGTAAAAAAAAAAAAATTCCATCTTTAAATTTGCATGCAAATGGATGGAACTAGAAAAATTTACCTTGAGTGAGGTAAACCAGACCCAGAAAGACAAATACAGTATGTACTCGCTCATAAGTGGATATCAGATGTAAAGAAAAGGACAACTAGGCTACAATTAACAACCCCTGAGAAATTTAGATAACAAGGAGGACCCTAATAGAGACTGGGAAGAGGAAATAGATAAGATCTCCTGAGTAAATTGTAACTGTGGGAGGAAGAAGGGAGGGGTGAAGGAAAAGAGGGAGTAGAACATGAGGGAATGGGATGGTTGAGTTGAAGGAGGGATGGAGAAGGAGGCAAGGAAAGAGATATCTTGATAGAGGGAGCCATTATGGTGTTAGAGAGAAATCTGGTGCTAGAGAAATTCCCAGGAATCTACAAAGATTACCCCAGCTAAGACTCCTAGTAATAGTGGAGAGGATGGCTGAACTGGCCTTCCCCTGTAATCAGTCAGATTGAATACCAACCTAATTTTCAGCATAGAACCTTAATCCCATAACTGATGGAAGCAGATGCAGAGATCCACAGCTAAGCAATCCAGGGCTTAGAGTCCAGTTGAAGAGAGAGAGGAGGGATCATATGAGCAAGGGAACAAGATCATGATGGGGAAACCTACAAAGAAAGCAGACCCAAGCTAGTGGGAGCTCACTAACTCTAGACTGACAACTGGGGAACCTACATGGGACCAAACTAGGCTTTCTGAATGTGGGTGAATGTTCGGTGACTTGGGCAGTCTGTGGGGCCACTGGCAGTGAAACCAGGATTTATCCACAGCACACTAACTAGCTTTTTGGAGACCATTCCCTATGGAGGAATACCTTGCTCAGCCTCGAATCGGGGGGAGGGGCTTGGTGTTGTCTTAACTCCATATGCTATACTTTGTTGACTCCCCATGAGAGGCCTCACCCTTTCTGAGAAGTGGATGAGGGATTGGGTGGGGAGCAAGTGGGGAGGGAGCAAAAGAAAGGAGGGTGGAAGAATTGTGGTTGGTATTTAAAATGAAAAAACTTTTAAATAAAACATTAAATAATTAAATAAAAATGAATCACAAAAATAACATTTTGTCATTAACGTATCACCTGATAATCACAAGGAGCTGGACCACTGGAAACTTCTTTCTGATCTGTGATCAATGTTCGAGGGACAGTAGAACCAAATGCAGTTTTCTGTGGTTTCTTCAAGCAGGTGTTTTGAACCTTGGCAATTACAGTGTTACTTGCAATATCATAAGAACCAGGGCCTAAAATTATGAAGAACATTATATATAAGAATAAGTACACTTTTAAGAACTTTTTTGAACTCAATAACATTAGGTAAATATTTTAAAGAGGGATTCATATATTTCTGGCCAAATTAAAATGATATAGATACTTTTTAAAGATATATCAAAATATTATTATTCATATTAATGAATAAATATGAATGAATGTCAGAAATATGCAAAAAAGCAGTGACAAAAGTCTAAATGATCATACTTATACAAAAATTTAGAAAATACAAGTTCAGAACAGTTGCCTGGGACAGTCATGGGAGTGGACATTAATGTCAAGGGTGCTTGTGAGAAACTTTAAAGAGTGATGGGATTGTTCCAAACCTTGATAATAGCAGTGGTTGTCCTTGTGAAAGACAGCCGGCAGCCTGATACCATTTGAAAGTCATGTACTATACTGAGCTGCAGGGACCACTCAAAGAAATTACTGACAAAAAAATCAATGTGCTGAGAAGGAACACCCTGAGAATGGTACTAACTACCTTCATCCCTAGTGACAAGATCCTGGACCAATAAGACATCCAAGCAGAGCTACCAAAGGAAACTATTGCTTCCAAAATAATTTTTCACAGGATAAGTTACCTAAACACCCTCCTCTTGCCTTTAATAAGACTCCTAACATCCATACCTAGTGAAACATACTCTAATCTTCAATAGTGTCCTAGTTTGGTTTCTGTTGCAGAAATAAAAACATTCACCAAAAGCAACCAGGGCACAGGAACAATCAGACTGAAACAAATGCATACAGATCAGTGTCTGTCATCTGAGATTTACAGTCTGGTATCCAAAGAGTTTGGGCTGCTCCACTTCTCCTGCCCTGCTACTCACAGTACACAGCTTGTCTTGCAGATTTATGCTGGCTCAACTGCACACCTTCCACTGTCTTTAGAGGTCACCCCATACCCCTGGCATCTCAATATGCTAAGATATTCGCTGCAACAGAGGCTGCCCCTCCTGTGCTCTCTCTGTGGACTCAAACCCTGCTTCAAAGTGCCAACTTCAACTTCTCAACAGTTTCAAGCCTGGGTGGGGCTTCCACTACAACCGAGGCTACACCTGTGTCAATGACCCCCTGGCTTCTCTACAGGGCATCCAACCTTCCCAAATGGTGACAAGCGGAATCTATTCTCTATAATCCCTTTATGCCTTCAAAATCGGTACCATATAGGTACCACTATCCATAAGCAAGTTTAGCTACCAGCCTGAGATACACCCTTAACCCCCTAGACCACATTGTCTGTGTGCTGACTGAAAAAAAATACAGCTGAGAGAATACATCTCAGAAGATTTTGCCTCAGTGATGCTGGTATCTTATCAATCACAACTGATCCTTCAGTGTGCTGAAGATCCAGAACCAACTGTCCCAGTAAAGCAAACATTTTATATCCACGGATTCTTGTTTTGTTTTGTTTTGTTTTGCTGTTGTTGTTGTTGTTTTTCGAGACAGGGTTTCACTGTAGCTTTGGAAGCTGTCCTGGAACTAGCTCTTGTAGACCAGACTGGCTTCAAGCACCTACACTAGTTAACCAAAGGGGTCAGGTGATGGTAGCACATGCCTTTAATCCCTGCACTAGAGAGAATATAAGACAAGAGGAGACATGTCATGAGCTAAATCCTAATCTGAGGATTCATTGGGGCAGGACTGTCCATTTTCAGTCTGAGGTAGAGGTAAGAGCCAGTGACTGGCTGCTTTGCTTTTCTGATCTTCGGGTTGAACCCCAATATCTTTCTTTTGGGTTTTATTATTCATGCTATATTTGATAAACAACATTTGCCTGTGGCTTTACAACCACCACATAGGCTGGAGCTACATGCCCCCAGGAGTCACTGCTCTACCTGCTAGGTTTTTCTTTTTCCTCTCCTGGCAGGCTCATCCTGAACCCTCTTCTTGGGCTGCTGCCAAACTAAGTATTGCAGTAAAATCCAGTCAGGCTTTTACTGTTCTACACAGTAGCAATAAGTCTCACATCTTCATCAACATCAGTGTCAGATTTGGTAAGAAAATTGAAAATTTTTAAAATGAGAAATTAGTTAAAATAGAGCTTTTCCCATATTAAAAAAAAAATGTGAAAACCATTACAAAGATTTGGACCTCTGTATGATAATATGCTAGACAGTTTGAAAATGAAACAATTAAATGAGAGGATATATAATTTAGTTGGGACTTACAAAATGTCAATTGTAAACATTATCAGCATTATCATTTTTGTTTTATCACTATAAAAAGTTGGTTAATCTTTTAGTGCTAAGATACAGGCCTTAGAAAAACCTTATAAAATGGAGATATTCAAATCCAAACAGAGGAATTAAATGGAGAACCAATTTTAGCATCGCATTATAAGAATAGAGAGGAACAATCTAAAGTTTATAAATAATCAACCTTAATATATCCACTAACTTCACATAAATTGCCAAATGGCAGAGGCTCTGTTAAAACTAACTGAACTCCTGTGCCAATGTTAGATTTAAGGAGATTCATGGAAGCAATAGCCTCATATGGCATGCATTCACCTTTCGTGAAGCAATGTTAAATTCATGGTCAGTTTGTAATAGAATTATCCATAAAAACTGGATAGAATAGATTAAAGGTGTTTTAGAGCCTGGTCCACAATTATAATGGAGTACCTGGATAAGAGAAGAGGCTAAGATTATTGAACAATGGAGTAACCTAGATCAACATCATGAAGAAGGAGATTATGCTACGATAGAAAGGCAACCTGTATATAATGACCATACTAAGGATTTATGCTGTGCAGGAGCTTTGAATGGGAAAGAAAATTGAATCATTTACTAAAGTATACAGGGCCCAGAGGAAGCCTTTACGGATTTCTTACAAAGATTGACTTCGGCAGTAAATAGAATGATATCAAATTCAAAGCTGGATAAATAATAATTGAATCTCTGGCTATTAAAAATGTTAATTCTCTATTGACCATTAAAGCAAGGTCAGTACCTTTGGAGGAATAGATTTGAGATACAAATAATATTGAATGTTTTGGCCGTAATGATACATGGATAGGAGAGGTGATTTCCAGAGATTTGAGAAATAAAATAACAATGTCAAGTGTTATAATTGCAACAAACAAGGTCAGTGTAAAAGGGATTGTAGACAACGCCTTCCTAGAAACAATGTTTTTCTAAGAATGATCTATTCAGAATACTCCTCCCTTCTGGCTTATGTGGAAGGTGTGCAAATGTGGGCATTAGACTGACGAATGTACTTAAACAAGGAATATTCAAGGTAATCCTTTACCATTGGGAAACTCTGTGAGGGGCCTCATGCAGGCCTTTATGCCAAATTCAGCCCCTATACCAGGGGTTTGAATTTTGTATATTATATACAAATTTTTTAAATTGATACAAATTTGAGATTAATTTCTTATCACATACTATACATACATTTCTGCTCTTGTTCAAGGTATTGTACCTATACAACTCATTTCACAATGTAATGCAAATTTTTAATCTTTGAAATTATTATTACCAACTGTTTAGGATAATAAGGAAATGCTGGTTAGTAGTTAATCACCTAGTATAATCAAACTTGTAGTCATATTAGGTATGTTTTCAAGATCAAACAGGGATATATTTTAAATTAGACTGCTCATCTTCAAATACTTCAGGGATCTACAGAAAATGGCATTTAATATGTCTTAATAACAAAGTTTTTTTTTTTTTATGAGAATGAGACAGGTCTGCTCCTGGCAGCACCACTCAACTTCAGAGAAGATAATGGGCATCAAAGAAACTCCACATGGAATTTACTTTCTTTGTGGCAGAAGTAAGCCACTGAAAAAGAAAATGTCCTTGCCTCAACTGTTGACAGTATGTCATCCAAATTAGACAGGTAGGACACAAAAGAGGGTGACTGCCAAACATTTTCAAGACAAGGTGGGACAGACCTTCAAAACTCCTGCTTCATGGAAAAATCTATCAAATATTCTATGCTTCTAGGCCAAAAATGGATGCCCCAGATTTGCAGCAGAAACTTGTGTGACTGTCCAGGCAGTCAGCTTTTTTGTCATTCTCACATCTTTTGGAAGTGACTTGATCACACCTCCTGCTTACTCAGTATTATTTCCTTCTCGGTTCTTTGAGGGAGTTGAAAACTAGATAGTTAAAGTTACAGTTTTCCTTGTTTAACAGACTAAAAAAGAAAAAATAAATTTACTAAAGAAATATAGGTATATAAGGTTGAGAGACATTAAAAGATAATTTTGAATTGCTAATACAAGTTAGAATTGAAAGGGAATAATGTACAACACTCGAACTCACCAAGTATGATAGATAATGGAGTACTTTCTCTGAATTTGTCAAATGTAAATGGACTAGACATTGCTAATGTATTTATTACCTGTATAAATTGCATATAGTTATTATATTTATTATATATATAGTTTTTCTTATGTTAGTTATAGCCTTCTTTTTTATTTTAGACAAAAAAGGGGAAATATAGTGATTTATTATTTGTGTTTTAATAAATAAACCTTGCCTGAAGATTAGTGCAAAGCAGCCACACTAGTCAGCCATACAGGTGAGGTAGTAGACGCACACGCCTTTAATCCCAGTAATCCCAGCAGGCACACTAGTTAGCTACACAGGTCAGGCGGTGGTGGTGTATGCCTTTACTCCCAGCACTAGAGAGGAAGATAAAGCAGGATGAGACAGGTCTCAAGCTCAGACTCAATCTGAGGATTCCTGGAGGCAGGATTGCTCATTTTCTGTCTGAGGTAGAGGTAAGATCCAGTGGCTGGCTGCTTTGCTTTTCTGATCTTCAGGTTGACAATTATCTATCTCTGGGTTTTTAATTATTCATGCTACATATCTACATATCCATCTTGTGAAGGATAAGAAGTTGCATGCAGTTAGAGTGGAAGAGTAACAGCAAACCTGGCATTTCCTGTGCCGTGCTGTCCTCTATGAATCGGGCAGCACTTTGTCCAAATGGAGACTTGTGTCCTGATCTTTTCTTTAAGCACTTAAAAGCAGTTCGTGTTTCATTGTATGTGCCAGGAGCTGGGGTACTTGATTTGATAGATGCAAATCTCTAGGAAAATGAACCAATTAAAAAAGAAGAAGAAGAAGAAGAAGAAGAAGAAGAAGAAGAAGAAGAAGAAGAAGAAGAAGAAGAAGAAGAAGAAGAAGAAGAAGAAGAAGAAGAAGAAGAAGTAGAAGAAGAAGAAGAAGAAGAAGAAGAAGAAGAAGAAGAAGAAGAAGAAGAAGAAGAAGAAGAAGAAGAAGAAGAAGAAGAAGAAGAAGAAGAAGAGGAAGAAGAAGAAGAAGATTCCACAATTGATTAGTTAAAAGCTGCCTTCTGGGTGATGACGCATCTAGAGACTACTTCTCCATGAACAAAGACAATAAGGATGAGTTAAGATCTTTTGATCATTGAAATGTAATATACTTACGTGGCTTTTGGTGAAGGCTCTGACATACTAATACTATTATGCATGCATGTGCCTCACTTCCTTAAGAAAGAAATAGTGTTGAGATGAGATTCTAGATCTAGATGACATGATATGGACAATTTTCACTTCTAAATACTCTTCATCCAATAAACTGTATGATCTAACATGATTTGTGTTATAGATTTGGTGTGCATATATGTGAGGGGTTTGTGTGTGTGCATGCATGTGTGTGTGTGTGTGTGTGTGTGTGTGTGTGTGTGTGTACAAATGTCTGCATAGGGGAGCCGAGGTCAAGTCAGAAGTCTCCTTCAGCTGCTTCTCCACCTTAAATACAGGATCTTTCATGAACATGGAACTCACTTGTTGGGTATACTGGCTGGCCAGAAAACCCCAGAAATCCTCTTGTATTTACCTTCCAATACTGATGTAGTCAAATACCCGCTACCTGGAGCATTTCTACCTTTTACCCCCTATGCTATGGTAAATAAAATAATTGTCCACGTGTTTCCATTTGCTTTTGCTTTTAGAAAGTTTTTTTTTAACTCTTTTTATTCCTCTTGATTTTTACCACTTGTGAATAAATGAAACACTGCCATGCTTCCAAAAGACAAACCACACTTTATTAAAAGCTTCAAAGAAGTACTCATTGATGCCTCTCATTTTCTTTCTACATCTATGTGATCTTGCCTGTATTGTGGGTAGTAGCTCCCAATGAATAACATTTTCTTATCCCATGGTGGAAATTCATCCATACGGTGGTGAATTTCATAGTACAGGCATAATATCAACCAACTTGCACAGGTCTGGGAAACTCCAAAGCTCTCAGAAGTTGATATGAGTGCACTGCATCTGAGAGCCATCCCAGCTGCTTGCCATCCTTTCCAGAGAGCCTACAACATTGCTCTCCAGCTCATCTGGTGTGTGTTTATAAAACCAAGCAGTCGTGTGCGTGTTTTCCTTTTGTCCTTCTTTCTTATACAAAATTGCAGTGGATCAAATGTCTGCATTCTGTAATAATAATAATAATAATAATAATAATAATAATAATAATAATAATTAAGGCCAACTAAGGGCCTCTAAGAGGAACAAGAGAAGGGCAGGTTGGCTCCCGGGTATGTCAATTTTTAAAATATCATGAGTAATTCTAAAGTGCATCCAGAATTTGCAACCATGGTTACCAAAAAAAATTGCATTTTGTAAAGTATTATGTGAAAACATGAGGAGATTCATTGCATTTTGGTAAAATACTGCACCCTTCCTGAAATATGTCTAAAATTTCCCAGAGACATAACCATATTTACTCCTATAAAGCAGAGAATCTGACCATAAGTCTACCTTGTTAGTTGAATTGTTTCTTTTTCTATTGTTGTAATTAATGTATCTTTTCATAAGGAACTAAACATACTACCTCTATCAGGCAATCATGCTTGGTTTTATTTCCTCTGTGTCTTCTGCCATTACTCTGTTTTTTACTATTATCCATTTGAACAAAATTATTTTTTTTCTTTTCCATTCATAAAATATAATTTAAATGATTGGTAACAAATGACATAAAATTAGAACTTTATATATTGGATGAATGAAAGTTGTATAAAAGCTAGAAAGTAGTAGTTATAAACTGTATTTTTAAAAATCAAGGGCATACTACATTCACACATACACACACACACACACACACACACACACACTTTCCTTTATATAGACCTTTTATGCAGTTCCTTAAGTACTATTAAGTTGCTCAAGACTAAAATCTAATATTCACTCTTGAGCCGCCTCAGTCCCTCAATACAACATCTAACTCATTAAAGTGTAATCTTAATTATATCTATAAAATATATCTTTAATCTCTCTACCTGTCTCCAAGGAGGAGATCTTAAATATAGTGAAAGCAAAGTGGTTGTCTATAGTTACCTGAAAGTTAATAACTTTCCCAAGTTAAATAAAATAATCAGAGCTACATATAGAAAAAGCAGATAAATTTCACGACCACCTTATCTGATGGTTGCAATATCATAAATGTTTATCGTTCTCTCAATTCTCTTGCTCTAGAAATACATAAACACCTTTTAGTATCTTAGGATGTTCCTTGAATGATGGGAAGTAGCTGCTCTGGCTGCAGCATCACTGGTAAAGGTCCCAGTGGCAGTTACACGTACGATCAATGGCAGGTATGACAAAACACCTATACACCAGTCTCCAAAATACATATATTTCCACATGGGCTACACTTAATACTCCATGCATGCAACTGGTAAAATACATATTAGGATTCAGAATAAAATTGCTATTTCTGATCACCTGAACTGAATGTTCACATATTCAAATCTTATTAATAGGAAATATTTAACAGATATTCCAAGTGTATTATTGTTATTACTCAGTCTCATTTTACAAAAGTCTACCTACAACTTTGTGGTTTTGCTCAGGTCATGCCCATTTCTAATTTGCTGTACGTCATTTTGCTTTTTATAATTTCCTTAGACACCTTTGGATTTATTACCAGACTTACATCATGTCTATTACACTATGTAGATGAAAATTGCTGTACACCATTACCTCGGATTCAGAAAGGAAAGCAGAAGATGCATCATTTACATTTGCTGTGATACTCTGTGTCTTCTCAAATTGACTTTTAATTTCATACTTTCCAGGTCCTGGTACTCCCTAAGTTACAGAAAGAAAGAAATATATGAAGAAAGGATTTTCTTTCTACAATATCTAAGAAAAGACTGGATAATTCTTATAGGCTATTACCAAAGCCTATCATTAAGAGGAAAGCAGGGGGGAAACTTCCTAAGAGCAGAAAAAAGAAAACAAACAAACAAAAAAAAATGTCTTGGGCAAAGCTTCATTTAGTGCTGAAAGCATACTACCTGAAACTTTGCTGCCCTCTACTGATAAAATCCAAAAAATATTCCTCATTTTTCACATGACAAACCATAAAAAGAAAGAAATATGATTTAAATTGTCCTTTCATTTCGAGGTCTAGAGCTAGCCTTTCCTCTTAAGAGTGTGTCTGGTCTGGAGTGGAGTTGAGGAGCTCCTCCTTATCACAGGCACAGCCTTCAGCAAAAAGCAACAACAGCAAGAAAAATTCACTGTCTTCTCAAACTTCCATTAATCAATATCCAAAGAAATGGGCAACAGGAAATAATTTATTTCAAACACAAATGCTTAACGTAAAAAAACTAAACTTTCACTTGAATACTTGAATAAATAAAAATGAATCTTATTAATCACAGAGTTCCTTATTATTGTAAGACAAGATACAATAGATAATAGAAAGTAATAGAGAGATGGAGAGACAGATGATGACTGATGATAGATAGACAGATAATAGATAGCTAGAAGATAGATAGATAGATAGATAGATAGATAGATAGATAGATAGATAGATAGATAGATATATGAGAGATGATAGACAGATAAATATTCATTAGCAAATACCTTATTACCTTGATACAGTATAGTTGGTGATAGAAATAAGTAAACAAAGTTAAATTCACATCTTTTCATATATCTCTCATATGGTTTTCCACAGCTAAAGAATTTCTCACTGAAAGACTGTGAAATACAACCATCCTGGCATGACAGAACCAATTCAATCATAATATTACAGATGACAGCAGATGTGGCTACCTCCAATGATCTTACACAAGATTAGGACTGTCAAGAGTCAATCACAGATCAACGAAGGGCTCATAGGACCTCACCCTTCACTACTGAACTATTAACAAATAGATACTGAGGAGAGGTAGACATCAATTCAGTCACTCAACCACAAATGCATCGCACGCCCATATTCAAGTCTAAACGCATGGTCACATAGATAACTCTAGTTAAACTCAGCAAGTTAGAAAATAAAACAAATCCCAGTACTTGGGAGGCAGATGCAAGTGAATGGCTGTGAAGTCAAGGGAAACCTAGATTATCTAGCTAGCTCCAGGCCAGCCAGGGCCCCATGATGAAACCCTATCACCAGAAATCAAAAAAATAAAATAAAAAATGTGTTACTTGGAAAAAAGTTTTGTGGTGGGAGTTACATAGGAAAAGATAGCTACCAGAAGAGAAAAATATTCACCAACCTTACTCCAGCAAAGTAGCGGGACACAAGATTTATACACAAAAATCAGTATCCTTCTTATATACAAAAGACAAATCAACTGGGAAATATATTAGGGAAACAGTACCTTTCACAATACCTAAAAACAAATAAAGTATCTTTGGGTAACTTAACCAAGCATAAGAAAGACTTGTGTAGAAGTTTGAATTACCCCACAGGAGGATAGGGAGTGAAACTATTAGGAGGTGTGGCCTTATTGGAGTAGGTATGAACTTATTGGAAAAAGTGGGCCACTGAGGTGGGGCTCTGAGGTCTCAGATGCTCAAGCCAGGCCAGTGGCTCATGGTCTCTTTTATTTCCTGCAGAGTCAGATGTAGAACTCACATCTTCTTTTCCAGCACCATGTCTGCCTGCATACTGCCATGCTTCCCACCATGATGATAATGGGCTAAACTTCTGAAAGTGTAAACCAACCCCAACTAAATGTTTCTCATTATAAGAAATGCTATGATCATGGTGTCTCTTCATAGCAATAGAAATCCAAACTAAGACAACTTGTGTTATAAAAAACTTTAAGACACTAAAGAAAGAAATTGAAGAAGCTATCAGAAGATAGGAAGATCTCCCATGCTCATGGATCAGTAGGATTAATATAGTGGAAATGGTCAACCTACCAAAAGCAATCTACAGATTAATACAATCCCTACCAAAATTCCAACATAATTCTTCACAGAAATTGAAAGTACAATGTTAAACTTCATATGTAAATGAACAGAAAAGTATGATAGCTAAAATAATCCTGAATAATAAAAGACCTGCTCGGCCCAACCTTCAAATTGTTCTACAGAGCTGTAATAATAAATACAATACAGTTTATTACTACAGACCCAGACACGTTGATCAATGGAATTGAAGACTCAGACATAAATCCACATGCCAATGAACAACTAATTTTTTAAATGAGGGCAAAAATACATATTGGAAAAAGAAGACAGCATCTTCAAAAATGGAACATCATGAAACTGAAAAGTTTCTGTATAAAAAAGGACACTATCTTTCAGACAATGTGGCAGCCCACAGAATGGGAAAAGATTCACCAACTACACATCCAATAGAGTGTTAATATCTAAAATATATTAAAAAATCAAAAAACTGGACATCAAAGAAAAAACAAATTAAAAACTGGGATACAGATCAAAATAGAGAATGCTAAAAAGGAAACAAATATGACTGAGAAGCATGTAAAGAAATGCTCAACATACTTAGTTACCAGGGAAATGCAAATCAAAACTACTTTAAAATTTCATCTTAGAGCTGGAGAGATGGCTCAGCGGTTAAGAGCACTGCCTGCTCTTCCAAAGATCCTGAGTTCAATTCCCAGCAACCACATGGTGGCTCACAACCATCTGTAATGAGGTCTGGTGCCCTCTTCTGGCCTTCAGGCATACAATCAGACAGAATACTGTATGAATAATAAATAAATAAATAAATAAATAAATAAATAAATAAATAAATATTTTTTAAAAAAATTCATCTTAAACCAACCAGAATGGTCAAAAGCAATAAAACAAGGGACAACTCTTGATGGTGAGGATGTAGAGTAAGGGAAACACTCACCCATTGCTGGTGGGAAAGGAAACTTGTACAACCACTAAGGAAATTAGTGGTATGGTTCCTCAAGAAGATGAGAATTAATCTACCTCAAGATCTATCTATGCCACTCTTCACCAAAGAATTCTTTATCCTACTACAGAAACCATGTTCATTGCTGCTCTATACATAATAGCCAGACATTTAAAATACCCTAGATGTCAATAAACAAATGAATGGACAGAGAACATCTGATATGCTTACACAATAAAATCTACACAGCCATTAAAAGACAATAATAATTCACAGGTAAATCAAAAGAGCTAAAAAAAAAATCACCCTATGTGAGGTAACCCATACCATAATGACATATATGGTATGCATTCATACCATATTTGAATACATATGTGAATATATCATATGTGAATATTAGCCATTAAGTCACTGATAAGTAAGCTACAATCCATATAACCACAGAGATCGGGTATAGAATTTCCCCAAGGAAGGGTAAATGAAAAGACTGGTACTGAACGATGAGGTGGAGGACTGGAGTGGTAGGATCAAATGGGAAGGAGGAGGAAAGAAGGAAACTATAGGGAGAGACAGCTAAAATTATAGGCCATTTAAGTAGTCATATGGAAACACACTATAGTAGAAACTTTCTAAGATATATTCATGCATGCAGGTGACCTAAATGAAATCACCAAATGACTGAGGAAATGGAGCCCCAACTAGACATCTCTTATCACCAAATGAAGCTCCCAATATCTTGGATTTCATTACATCTAATCAAAGTGTTGGCCACAGGTGCCCCACAAAAATTTCCAAACAACCTGGGCTATTACCAAGACTCTTGGTTGCTCTCCACAAACTGATAGTAAAGCTCCATTGCAAAAGACAAAACCTACAGAACCCATTGACTTCGAGAAGTCAAGCTGGGACCTATATAGAGCCTTCATCCCTACGTGCTAGTGACTTTGGCACAGAAAGGTACTCTGCAAGGAGAGAGGTAAACACAAACCCAGCTATAAACCCTTCAGTCTACAATGATGACCTGCATAATCTGAGCTAGTGCAACACTGACTCAAAGATTTTAACCAATCAATAATCTGATTTGATTTAAGGCCAACTGCATAAGATGGAACCAATCCCTGACACTGCTCATATGGCCTAGAACCCGAGACCAGACACAGGGGTATTGTTTTTCTGTTGACTTAGTGGCCACACCTAAATCTACTGATATTTTAACTACCATTTGTGGCCCCATATCACCTCAGTCAGCATCCTGCCTCTCAGTCAATGGTCTAGCAGGATTTTCAGTCTTACTGGCAACAGCCAGGCTGCAGCCACCAAATGTAGGTTTTAACTGAGTCTCTATCATGCTGTTTACCAATAAAGACTCAGAAGTCAGATGTTGGAGTGAAAACCTGCTGGATCAGAGAAGCCAATGAGCAAACAAATGACCTTCCATTTTGGCTGAAGATCCAGCAAGAGAAGTATCTCTCCACTCATCCCAAACCAAAAAGACAGCAAATCTCTAAGTCCCTCCCTACCCCTTCAAATCCATCTCTCTACCTGTATTTGTAAACAGAGGATGCTTGTTGGTTTCCCAGCCTCACACAGAAACTATATTAATTACAGCAATGTTTGGGAAATGACTCAGGTGTATTCCTAGCTAGCTCTAACATCTTAAATTAACCTATTTCTATTATTTTATATTTTACCATGAAGCTCATGGTTTGTTACCTCTTGTTTTCTGGGCAACTACATGGTCTCTATCTCCTTTGGCAGCTACAGAGCATCTGCCTGACTCCATCTACTCTCTCTATTTCTGTTCAGATTTCCAGCTAAGCCATTGGCCAAAACAGCTTTATTCATTAACTAATAAAAGCAACAAATATACAGAAGAACATCCTACATCATGTATTCCTGGCTCCTCTGCCCTGTCTATGGCTAATTCCTATCAAATAGTTGCTGGCTCCATCCCCTGATCCAATATTAATTTTATTAATGCAGTCTCAGAGTTTCACAGTGCAATCAAATATCCAGAGACATACGAAAAAAATCCAAATACTACCTGTCCTACTAAAAGAATATAGCAAAAAAAATGATTCCTAATAACACTGCTACATTCATAGATCAGTATCTTGCTAAGCCATCATCAAAGAAGCTTCCTCCTATGGTAGATAAAAACAAATACTGAGATCCACAGACACAAAATACACAGAGTGAGAGACCTTGAAACAGTCAATCATAAATGGGATGTCTCCATCAAATCCTTTACTCAAATCTCAGGGAACCTTGAAGAAGAGTAGGCAGAAAGATTGTAAGAGCCAGTGAAGATGAAAAACAACAAGAAAACAAGTCCTTTTAAACACAGCAGTACCAAAGCAATATGAACTCACAGAGACTGCAGCAGCCTGCACAGGACCTGCACAGGTCTAAGCCAGATGGGATCCCAGTGCCAAGAGAAAACGTGAAACAAGCCCCATCCCTAACTCAGAAGCTAACCACTGACAAATTAAAAATTAGGTTTTTCTATGTCTCACTAGGGATACAAACACTCTTAATGGCAGGCTCATGCCCAGCAGTTAACAGACAACAAAACAAACTCAATGGCATCTTTGGTCCATAATATTCATAATATCTTGTCATGGCATTCTCTCTCTCTCTCTCTCTCTCTCTCTCTCTCTCTCTCTCTCTCACACACACACACACACACACACACACACACTACAGATCCTTTGTAGGATGTCTCGTGTCAATATTGGCTCCTACAATTTTCTCATATTTCAGTTCAACAGAAATTTGTATAAAAAATCATCAGTTTTCTCACAGAGACGTGGAAGTTATATTGTGAGACCAGGGGTAAAAATTCTGCCTGAGGTTGCACTGTCTCGAGCTTTTGTAAATATCACAAACAATCTGATAGGATATTAGGTCTTAACATTGTGAAACAGTTTAATTTCGGTGTACATCCCGTCACATCCATAAATGTTGTATTATTCAAAGTCTTTCCTACACAACTACTTGCAGCCATCTTTCAGAGGCTCCTGCTACAAAGGAAGATGACGATTATGTGAGTGTCTGAAAGAAAAAGAAACCTAGAGATGGTGGTTTCTGAGGCTCTCTATTGTAAAAGCCTCCTTCCTAGATGAATGACTAGATACAGGGCAAATTGGAGAGTGGAATTTTACACCCACATCACTGAACAAGGGAATTTCTAAAGGGCCCCTAAGACTTTGTGGGACATGAAAACTGAAGGCAAGGGACAACCCCAGGACTTCTCTTAAAACAATGCTCAGTTGAGAAATTTAGAGTTTAACAGGGTGAGCTTGGGGTAAAATGTTTAGGCATGGAGTCCAGTTGAAGGGCCAGACTTACAGCAACTCACAGAGCCTGACTATGCAAAGGGGCCACACTGTCAATGAAGGCTTATGAGAGCCAGTCCACCAAATTAGTGAACACATGACCAAGCACATGTCTTTCATTGATGTTCTGTATTAAAAATGTATGAATTATCCAAAGAAAAAAAATCTTCTATGGCAGTGACCCTTGTTTTTTTTTTTTGTTTGTTTGTTTTTTTATGGCCAAAAGACACTTAAGATCGTGCTCAACTTCCTTAGCAATCAGGGAAATGCAAATCAAGACAACATTAAGATACCATCTTACACCGGTCAGAATGGCTAAAATCAAAAACACCAATGATAGCCTCTGCTGGAGAGGTTGTGGAGAAAGGGGCACTCTCATCCATTGCTGGTGGGAATGCAAACTTGTGCAACCACTTTGGAAAGCAGTGTGGCGGTTTCTCAGGAAAGTCGGGTTCAACCTACCTCTCGACCCAGCAATACCACTATTGGGAATATACCCAAGAGATGCCCAAACATACAACAAAAGTATATGCTCAACTATGTTCATAGCAGCATTGTTTGTAATAGCCAGAACCTGGAAACAACCTAGATGTCCTTCAATGGAAGAATGGATGAAGAAAGTATGGAATATATACATATTAGAGTACTACTCAGCAGTAAAAAACAATGACTTCTTGAATTTTGCATACAAATGGACGGAAATTGAAAACACTATTCTGAGTGAGGTAAGCCAGACCCAAAAAGAGGAACATGGGATGTACTCACTCATATTTGGTTTCTAGCCATAAATAAAGGACATTGAGACTATAATTCATGATTCTAGAGAAGCTAAATAAGAAGGTGAACCCAAAGAAAAACATATAAGCATCCCCCTGAATATTAACCTTCATCAGGCAATGAAAGAAGACAGAGACAGAGACCAACATTGGAGCACTGGACTGAAGTCTCACGATCCAAAGGAGGAGCAGAAGGAGAGTGAGCACGAGCAAGGAACTCAGGACGGCGAGGGGTGCACCCACACACTGAGGCAATGGGGATGTTCTATTGGGAACTCACCAAGGCCAGCTGGCCGGGGACGGAAAAAGCATGGGACAAAACCGGTCTCGCTGAACATAATGGACAATGAGGACTACTGAGAACTGAAGAACAATGGCAATGGGTTCTTGATCCTATTGCACGTAATGGCTTTGTGGGAGCCCAGGTAGTTTGGATGCTCACCTTAATAGACCTGGATGGAGGTGGGTGGTCCTTGGACCTCCCACAGGGCAGTGACCCTTGTGATCTACATTGATGACTGCCTTGTGCATTCCCACTGGTGCAACAGCAGCCTGAGCATCACACTGGTAACCAAACACTTATGACTGCATTTAAATCCTGTTCAACAGATGTAAACAATACCTTGAATTATTACTAGGCCTAGAACCTGTAGCCAGGCAGTTCATAAGCCCTATGAGTGAACTTATTGCTATTCTTCTAAATATGCATAGTAATAAACCAATAAATGACTACTCGTATCACCCACAGATAAATGTATCTGTCAGTCCTTACTACAGAAACATCAATTTGCAGAAGACAGTGGTTAACACAAGGGCACGCAACTGATCAAGGCACAGAAAATAAGAGACTGTAGAATACTCAGCCCTACATGGTTCTTATATATTGTACTCTGTCCTCCCAAGCCGTAGGGATCATTATGGAAATGTGGGGGACTGCTGTAGAGCCAGAGATGGAGGATGACTACAAGGACACAGCTGGCAGCTGTACATGTGAATGCACCATATTGTCACAAAGAACATTTGGGAAGCAAAAGTTGCCCTTGATGAGGGAAAAGTCTGCAATAAAACCTTAACAGAAACAGAAGAAATATTTTAAAAGCAAGGAAAGATGAACCCCTCCCGAAGGCCATGACTATTCAACAACCAAAGTCAGACAGTTAAATAAATAAGAGTCATATGGAATGCACTAGGAAAAATAATCAGTGACTTCAAAAAAGCATACAAATACGCAGATTAATTCAGTGCCCCTAGAGACAGAAAGTCAGCAAAGTTTGAATAATCCAGGAAAATGGATGTAAAAAATGACAATACTGATGAAAATCTGAGCAACAGGGAGAAAACTTCAGCAAGGAAATTGACATTTTGGTATTAAAAAATGATCACAGTAAATGAAAATTTTAATTTAACAACAAGAACAAAAAACAATGAAGATACAACCAAAGTTGTGATTAAAGCAGAAGAAAAAATAACAAGTATGGAGGACAAGGTCAACTAGATACTACAATCAAGTGTCACTAAAAAAACAAACATCATGACAATAGCCAAGACTCCTGAATACAATGAAGAAAGCAAACTTAACCATGCCAGGGAACACAAGCCTGTAACCGCAGAGCATGAGAAAATGAGGCAGGCAGGAGGATCATGGGGCTAACCTGTTTTATAAAGTGAGTTCCAAGCAAGCTATGTAATGAACCCTATCTCAAAAATAATTCATCAATAACAATCATGATGGTGGTGATGATGATGATGATGAATTCCCTTTCTTCAAGGCTGCTGCTATTTGTATTCTTTGTCTACAACAAGCCAGAAAGCTCATTGGTGCTGTGTCACTTTAGTAACTGAGCCTATTTTCTGTTACTAGTGCAATCATGAAAAGTAGCACAATGCTGTCTTAAGGTGCTACATTTTGAGATCATTGAGTATTCTATAACAGATAACTAAAAGGACCGCTAATGCTTACCAGTCACCTACTATTTTCCAGGCACTATTTCAATTTCAATTCACAGATATGAAAACCACAATACAAATAAATGATTTCCAAAAGTACCATAGTGTATAAGAGGTTGGAAGTGATATACCGCAATCCCCAACTTCCCTTTTCCAGATATGAATGTTTGTATGAAACATCCTGGCTAAGAAACACAAGCAATGACCAGTGAAGTCAGAAGCAGAGAAAGGTTGAGGGAAAGATCAGTTCAATTTTAAATATTAGTTTCTTAGTTCCTATATGACATCAAAGTGGATATATCATACATGCATTAATCTATACAGGTTGGAACTCAATTGGGAGTCAGTGCTATAAACACATAGCGGAAATAATAAGTACAGACAGGAGTATCAGAAACCATAAACTACATGTGTTTTCTGGGAAACTGCATAAATTTAAAAGATAAATACCATTTGATGTTTATGTGATTCTTAATATTATATTTATAATATAAAAACAGCCCCTTCACTAAAGATAAAATGAATTTTAAAAGTAGGTCCCAGATATAATTAATACTCGCAGTTCATCCTCATGATGGATTGAAGAGAGTAGCATGTAACTTGGATTTGAACCATAGAAAGTATCTATCAATTACAATTGTTTGCATAATTAGAATGTAAACTTTTGATTCATTAAAAAAACAATGTATGATTTGATTCTGATCTTAGAAAGCAAAGATTCTCTATTTTTTAACTAATCAGATTTAAGCAGAAGTAAATCAAATAAACATGGTAAGGCAAACTCTAAAGCAATTTGGAGAGCATCATCATATTAATCAACAGCAGCACTACAATTGCCACTGGGACTCAACGCCACCCTTGAGCTGTATGTCATCCAAGCCAGAATATTAAATTAGAGACGGAAGTGCTTTGTAGGCTAAATCATGTACTTGTTACCCAGCCATATGTTTATAACAGTAATAGAAAACAAAAATAGCACTCTGATATAAATCTAGGCAAGCAAACCAAAAGAGGAAAAATGTAAATGCACGTCACTGAGCTTGGCCATACATTACTCTTCCAGAGTAGAGGTTATAAAACAGAGTATCATACAGAAAACAGCACGAAACTCAGGAACGCTCATGAAAACCTGTTTAGATTCCATGATATATTTGCTGAGTAGCAATTCATGTTAGCACTGGTATTTGTACCTAAGCTGAGCAAAAACCATAAATAGCAGGCCAAACCCACACTTTCCAGGCCTGAGGTAAGCTGAAGAAGACCATCCTGGAACTCTCACCACACAAGATTGTTCTGTGAATTTTCTTCACCAAGAAGAAAACAAATGTTTTTTATAGTTTTCATGCCATTGCTACATCCTCTATGTGATGGATCTAGTTGCAAACAAGGTTCAAAATGGCTATTTTGGCAAACTGGTACTATGTAAATGTTCAGAGTGCAATACTTATTAGTGCACAATGCAACGTTAACTCCCACAGTCACTTAATTCCTCTTTCCTTTAACAAACCTACATTCCCCATTCAAGAAGAAAATGTTAGCATTAATTTAATAACGGACAGTTGTAATCATCCAAATGAAGTAATATTAAGGATTATAAATCATAAATGAATTGAAGAAGGAAAGTACGATTATTAGTATTATATTCACAAAAAGAACATCCAATACCTACTGGAACCAGGAAGGCAAGTGTTGAAAGGAAATTGGCTTGTATGGAAATCACCCTCCTTTATCCCCAGAAGTAACATTTATTCAAACTTGACTGATTGTTCTAAGAGTTGGTTTGGGGTGTTTTGTTTGTGCTTTCTTATGTAAAGCAGAAAATCTAGATTTGATATGAAGTTTAATAAGCTACAAGTGTTGGTAACTAACTCCATTTTAACAACTTTAATTATGACATAAAATACAAGTGCAGATTAAATTCAGCCTCTAGACCACTAAATCCCACATTCTGTTCTTTAACATTTTAGTTTATTTCAAATAAATTTCATGTGTATTCTTTTATACATTATAAAATTGGAATATAAAAATGTGCAAGGTCATGATCACTGAGTAAGTCATGATTCAATGTATTAAGCCATTTTAATTACCAATGTTTATTAAAACACACTGTTTGGTTTGAGTGTGTCTCTAGAAAAAGTATGTGGAGGAATGTTAATTTATCAATGTAGCTATCTTGGAAAGCAGAGTAGTAGGCAATGTTTGGGTCATGATGAGGAACCTTCAGTGTAGAGGCCCAAAAATGTGAGCCTATTTCCACCTTGTCTGAAGGTCGGCTTGCTCAATGTTGTTATCATTCCACCCTGACCAAAAGTCAGAGAGTTGGAACTTGCTTATGCTCCTTCAAGGTTACTGTCATTTCTGCCTCAAAGGTCCCGCCTAGATTTAGAGCAGAGTTCTGTTTTCTCAAGGTTATTGTCAACAGGTGTGGCTAATATCAAAACCTTGTATTTCAGGTACAGAGAAGTAGATCTGTTTCTACCAAAAAAAAAAAAAAAAAGTAGTCTAAGAATACAGCTAAATTCCTACTCGCTTGAGGAGATAACAATGGATTCCACCCAGGGAGTGGTTTGCCTATAGAATGTTTTGGTCTAGGGTGTGAGTGTTACTTGTCTTGTTCTAGCAACAGAATGTTTAACCTAGAATGCAGCCCACAATCCTTCAACTAGTCTGTTCATTTCCTTATACCATGTTAATGTATTATTTTGTTTTTTTTATCTTATGCCTTCCTTTTGTGGTTGGAGATACTTTAAATAAATGGAAATTTAACACAGGTGATTTTAGTATTCACTGGACCCCCTCCCGGTACTATCCTATGTTTTTGTTTTATCATTTTCACCTGCGTCTTTGTTCTCTTATTTTCTGATCCCCATGTCCCTACCCTGTGGTATCCTTGTCAAAGTTGGTCTCTCACACTTCAGGAGTGCACCAATGTTTTTGTCATATGACGATGTTAACTAGCATGAGACAGCTTCTTCTCTTCTACACGTGCCCACTTGCCTTAGGCTTTTTTACTTCAATCGAAAAAGTACAAGGCCCTCACCAGATGTGTCTTATCAGTCTTGAGCTTCCCAATCTCTAGAAATGTAAGCCAAAATAAATCTCCTTTCAAAAAAAAAAAAAACCATATCCAGTCTTAGGAATTCCTTTGTAACAAAAGATAATGGAATTTGAAATTTAAGATGAAGGAAAGCACTAGTTTACAGCTCAATAATAGAATTTCTTTACATTTACTATCTGCTGCCTCCTATATAAGTAGTCACTACCCTCTAAGATCACCAATTTGGGATAGTTTTAAAGGTGTTTCTTAAGGTTCTTGATAATTAAAATCAGCTGTACATTTTTAGAATTAATAAAAAAGTAGTTATATTTCAATATGAATAATATTAGTATTTGAAGTCTTTCACTGTGTAGCTATATACACCTCAACAATGAATAGCATAATTTAGGTTGCATTTGAAACTGATTCCTTGTGCTAGTTCCTATGTGAAATTTGATAATTTAAATTCATAACCATAGATCACTGTAAATTGCACCAAAAGTTTAGTGGCTGTCAAGTATGTCTATTCATATTAAACACAAATGGCCCAGAAATTATGGAGAGATGGCTCAATGAAAACTACTGTCAGCTCTCTAGCAGATAATAAGTTGGAATATTTTATAGCAAAATCTGGAAGGTTGGGAGTTCCCACTGGGAAGACAACAGTTGAATGCATGTCTAGTCCACTATTAAGTAGTCCTAGAAAATATTTCTTCATGCTCTGCTGCAACATATGGAAGTGGTTTATATAATATCTAAATAACACATCATCAGTTTCTTTCTCCAAAGACTGGAAAAAAACTTGAGCAGGGGAAAACATCCAAATCTCAGACTCAAGCTATTTGTACCTGTATTTGCTTGTTTCCAAGTCATCAGAAAAGACCTTCAGCATTGAAGAACATATGATATTGGTCTAGAGGTGATTAAGTCAAATCACAGCAGATACAAAATATTCCATATGAAAAGATGATATGGTCTGTACCGACAGTAGCTTCATATTACATTTTTTATTTTTGGTAATTTTAGACAAGGTCTTACTATGCATCCTTGACTGACATAGAGTGTACTATATAGGCCAGACTGGATTTGAACTCACAGACATCCACCTGCCTTGGAATCCCCAATGATGGGATTATAGATGTGTGCCATTATTACCTGCCTTATATTTTATTTCAATAACTCATATAATCACCAGCCTTCTCATTCTTATGTAACATTCTTATGTGACAACTGAAAACATTTCCTCATTATCTACACTTTGTAAGTATTGACCATAGTTATACTTTGACTATATTTGAAATACAAGGCAGAAAGCATAAGGAATAAAGCTTTGGAGGGGAGTTATTATTTATTTTGGCAATTTAAACACGTGACTTCAATCTACTGTGATCATACCCACTCTGCATGATCCTCTCTTACCCTTTTCCACTCCCACTGACTTCCTCCTTTCAACTAGTCTTCTTCCTATGTTCATGTCTTTGTGTGTGCACGCATGTGTGTGCATGCACATGTACACAGGCATGTACACAGGTGGCCACAACTGTTGTGAGTTTCTGATATTGTTTTTGTCTAGATATTGAAGTATAATCAACACATTTAAAGTTCCATACACTTAACGTATACAATGTGATATTTTGATAAATACATATCATGAAATGATTATAAACATTAAACTAAGAAACATCATATCAAATGCTATCATTTTATGGGGTATGGTAAGAATATTTAAAATATACTCTTAAAAACTCTACTGTGTAAATTTGAGTTATTAACCACTGCTTGATATGTTCAAGAGAAAAATCTCTTAAATATAGTATTCCTGCCTAACTGAAAATATTCATCCAGATATTTAGATCTGGCCACGAACACAATCACCATTCTGGTTCTACGTGACGAATTTTGTAAGTCCCCTGAGGGAGATTTTTTAGCATTTGTCTGTTAGTGCCTAACTGCACTTATCAACATTTTTCAGAATCTTCCATGCTGCTCCACATAATATGTCTGTATTCAACCTTCAATGGGTACACCCACTAACTATATATTATATAGATTGTAATGAACACTGAAGTGAACAGGGGAAGACACACTTCTGTAATACATTTTCATTTTATTTTGAGTTAAATTCACAGAAATGGGATATTGGATCATTTGGTAATTATGCCTTAAGGTGTGTGAGGAATTTCTATCCTGTTTTCCACGATGACTATATTAATATTATGCTTTTAACAGTGTTTAAAATATATATCACCAATACCATCTATCTCTTTTAAACCTTGTTCTAATACCAGCTTTTAATGGGAGTGAAATGATATCTCACTATGGTTTTGATTTCCATAACCTTGGTGAGGAATAAGCTTGAAAACCTTTTATATTTCTTTGTTATTTTTTTTTCTTTTTTCGTTTATTTACTTTTGGTTTTTTTTTTAATATGTCAAGCAAAGTTTCCTCTCCAGCCTCCCTTCCAGTTCTTCTCCCCTCCAACCTCTTCCACTCCTCCTCTGCTTTTCTCTTTAGGTGCAAGCAGGCCTCCCATGGATATGAGCCAACCACAGTATCTCAAGCTGCAGTGAAACTAGGCACCTCCTCTTCTATTAAGGCTGGATATGGCAATCCAGTAGGAAGAATGGGTCCCAAAAGGAGGCAACAGAGTCAAAAAGCCCCTGCTCTCACTGCTAGGAGTCTCACACTACGACCAAGTCACACAATTGAATATATGTGCAGAAAGTCTGTCAGTCCCATGCAGGCTTCCTTGTTTTCGATTCAAGTTCTGTGAGCCCCTGTGAGTCCAGGTTAGTTGGTTCTGTGGATTTTCTTATGGTGTCCTTGACACCACTGGGACCTACAGCCCTTCCTCCCCCTTTTACAGAGGATTCCATGAACTCAGCTGGGTGAATTCTTTCTGATGACAGTTGGGCTAGGCACCAATATACAAGTATTGCAGAATATCATTAGGATCATTTCATTGACTTTTTTGAGGGGTGGGGGCTGTTGTGTTTGGTTCTATTCTACATCTCTTGAATATCCAGCCTCTGGATCCTGGGCCTCCAGATAGTGCCAGGGAATGCAAATAGATTCATTTTTATCACCCTGTACAAACCTCAAGTCTAAGTGGATCAGAGACTTCAACATAAGACCAGATACTCTGAACAGGAGAGAAGATAGGGAAAAGCCTTGAATTCACTGACACAAGAAACAACTTCCTGACAATAACATCAATCACGTGAGCACTCATATTAACAATAACATATGGAACCTCATAAAACTTAAAAGCTTCTGTAAAGCAAAGTGGTGTGGGAGGTCCTTCTGTCTATGTGTTGCTCTTCTTGGTTAATAAATAAAGAAACTGCCTTGGCCTGTAAATAGGGCAGAACTTAGGCAGGCAGGGAGATGAAACTAAATGCTGGGAAAAAGAAGGGTAGAGTCAGAGAGACACCATGGAGCTACCAGAGACAGACATGTTGAATCTTTGCCGGTAAAAAGCTAGAGCTAGTGGGCTAAGCGGTGTTTAAATTAATACAGTTTCTGTGTGATTATTTCAGTTCTGGGCAGCCAGGACAAACAAGCAGCCCTTTCCATGCAACAGCAAAGAACAATGTAAAAAAGACAAAATGACAGCCCACTGAATGGGAAAAGATCTTCACCAACACCACAACTAACACAGGGCTGATCTCCAATATATCTAAAAAAACTCAAGAAACTAGACATCAAAAAAACAAATAATCCAATTAAAAAGTGGGAAACAGATCTAAGCAGAGAATTCTCAACAGAAGAATCTCAAATGGCTGAGATTCAACATCCTTAACCATCAGGGAAATGCAAATCAAAATGATTCTGAGATTCCATCTTATGCATGTTAAAATGGCTAGTATCAAAAACCAAGTGATAGCTCATGCTGGAGAGGATGTGGAACAAGGGGAACACTCCTCCACTGCTAGTGGGAATGCAAACTTGCACAGCTGCTTTGGAAATCAATATAGCAGTTTGCCAGAAAATTGGGAATTGGTCTACCTCAAGGTCCAGCTATACCACTGTAGTGGCATTTCATTTGTATTATAATAAATAAAGCTTGCCTGAATTTCAGAGAGTAAAACAGTCCCAGTGTTCACCCTTACAGACCAGCCAGTGGTAACACACACCTTTAATCCCAGTAGCCACACTAATTGCTATAGAAATTGGGCTGTGCATGCCTTTAATCCCAACCCTAGAGAGGATTATAAAAGGGAAGGAGACAGTTATCAGGCTCAGTCTCATTCTGAGGTTTCCTGGAGGCAGGATCGCCATTTTCAAACTGAGGTTGCATACAGTAAGAGTCAGTGGCTGGCTGCTTTGCTTTTCTGGTCTTCAGGTTGCACCTTTATTTCTCTGAGTTTTTATTAATCTTGCTTCTTTATCACTCCTGGGCATATATCCAAAGAATGTTCCATCATACCACAAGAACACTTGCTCAACTATGTTCATAACAGCTTTATTTGTAATAGCCAGAACCTGGAAAACACCTAGATGTCCTCCAACCAAAGATGGATAAAGAAAATGCAGTACATTTACACAATGGGGTATTACTCATCTGTTAAAAACAACAATATCAGGAAATCTGCTGGCAAATGGATAGAACTAAAAAAAAAAAAAATCACCCTGAATGAGGTAACCCAGACCCAGAAAGTCAAACATGGTATGTTTTCACTCATTAGTGAAGATTAGTAAAGTAAAGGAGAACCATGCTACAACCCATAGACCCAGAAAAGCTGAATAACAAGGAGGACTCAAGGGGAAGATGCGTGAATCTCACTGTGAAGAAGAAATAGAATGGACATCGTCAGAGTGGGGGGAGAACCTGGGAGCGGGAACAGGGGCTGGAACAGGAGGGATTAAGTGGGGGGAGGATGGAAGTAAAGTATTGGGGGAGACACCTGGAATCTGGGGGCATCTCTGAGATAAGCTAGACACCCAGAGCAATGGACACTCCCAGGAATCTATGAGGGTGACCCTAACTAAGACTCCTCACAATAGAGAATACAGAGCCTGACCTGGCATCTCCTGTGACCAGGCAAGACTTCCAGTGGAGGAACTGAATACCAACCCAGTCACAAACCCTTGGAACAAAAATTTGTCCTGCCTAAAAGGGGTGAAGGAGTGGTCAACCATTAATTGTGTATCATGAGACATAAACTTGAGTCCTTTATTGAAATGACTGTTAGCCATTTGTATGTCTTCTTCTGAGAGGGACCTATCCAAGGTTAGCTTGGAATTCATAACAGGAAACAGGCCTGGCTTAAATCAAAATATATCTATGAAGGAAAAGAAAGTGATAGCCACTTGCTTTTCCAATACTAATAATGTGGCCAAAGATCATCAGCTGAGGCTTCACCACGCTCCTGTCACCAAAACTATCCAGGAAAATTTTGTTTCAGTGCCACTGAGAGTCCAGAAATTACAATGTATCTCCACTCCCTGTCTTTGATTATTCTAACACATATTTACATAGAATCAAGTTCTTCCCCTAAGAGCTGCAAACAAAATCAGCAAAATAAAATGACTATTCTCATGGAGCTTGAACTTTGAACAAATATGTAAATAAATCATGCATAATAACATGTTTTCTATTGAGAAATAAAAAAATAAAGTAAACGTGTTGATGATTAGATTGAGTGGGCCTTGATTAAAGAAGTTGTATTTAAGCAGAAATTTAAACCAAACAATTGAAGTGGGGTTTTCTTTTGAGAGAGAGTAAAATTTTCAACAGAAAAGTATTTCAGGCACGTTCAAAACTTCATTTTAAAAAAATAGTTAAAGAAAGGAACCAGTGAAATATGTTCAAACAAGCCAGACGGTGATGGTGCACACCTTTAATCCAAGCACTCTGGAGGCAGAGGCAGGCCGATCTCTGTGAGTTCGAGGTCAGCCTGGTCTACAAGAGTTAGTTCCAGGACAGGCTCCAAAGCCACAGAGAAACCCTGTCTCGAAAAGAAAAAAAAAAAAAAAAATATATATATATATATATATATATATATGTATATATGTATATATATATATATATATGTATATATGTATATATATATATATATGTTCAAACAAAATAAAAAGATCAGTAGAATACCTAGCATATGATATAAAGAAAAATGTACAAAAATGCAACTAAAGGGCTGAAGGGGCGCAATGACCCTACATTATAACTGAACTTCTAGATGCAATAAAATGTATGAATTTAATTCTGAAAGTGGTAAAATGCTTTAGGCAGAGGAACAACATGATATGATGTTCATTTCTAGAAGATATCGCTGATTGTTGTGTAGAGAACATAAAGAAAGAAAGCAGCAATTTAAGGAACATGAGGACAATCCCGCCCCCATAAAAAACGACTGTAGCTTCAATCAAGGTAATGTTTACAACAAAAGTAGGATGGACATGTTAGGGATATTCGACACAGGTAAAAAAGATAGGAAAACTTAGCCATAGGACCATATCTCCAACTCATGGATGTCTTATGACCATAACCCCTGCACTGTGAGTAAATTTGATGATGCATTCATCCATGCTCAATCTGAACATCTGCAGTAAGGCACTGTGTTAACAGTCATCACACACATTCATACAAATGCACACACGTGCATTTAAATAAAAGTAATTATTTTAAAAATAACAACCTATGTTTTCCAAAAAAACATAATATAGAAAAAGACAGAGGAAAATGAACAGTAAAGGAAATATACCAACTAACTACAATGTATAGTTCCGATATTAATTCTAGTTAAAACAAATTTTGTGAGCAAATGAGTTGAAATAAATGAACCATTAATTTCACTTCATTTTTTCTACTAGATTATGTTATGACTTGTATGGAATGCAATAATCTGATGCCTAAGAATCTTTGGTTTTTCAGAATATGAATTTCAACATATTTATCAACATTGAGGGGAGTTTGGTTCATATAACAATATACTATTTGAATATAATTAAGTATGTACACTAACCTAAATGTTCAAATTTCCTCAGTGGCCAATAACTTTCCGAAACCATACATTTGGTGGAAAGTTTTTAAGCCAATCATACTCTCAGGAAATCCAGTGGGACCTATCATATGAATTAATGCAGAAGTTATTTGCCAAAATCTAAAGAGACACGCTTTAATATTTATTCTATTTGTAAAAGAGCTTGTATCATATTCATTTATCCATATCTAACAAGAAAAAAATACATCTTCATCTGTAGGCACATGAATGAAAGCCGGCAGAAATGGTTTTCCTGCTAGAATAACTAACTATTCATGTTACTATTCACGAATCAAGAAGATGTACTAGCCATAAGTCACTCTCACTACCAAGAGCCTTGCTTGTACTCAAATTGCCTAATTTATTCTCTTTACCTGTAGGTATACAAGTGACCCACTTTATTTATTCACAACTTTATTATTTCTGACAATCAATACCGGTTACTGTTCTTTTTATTAGCTATATAATAAGTATTCAGAAACGTGAAGAAATCCAATTCCCTTTTCAGGAGGTTAGTATTCGTGGATGTCAGAGGACGCTGCATGCGAACATGCCCTCATCAATCCTAAGAGCACACCAAGGAAACGTTTCTCCTCACCTTTTCTGTAGGAATCCAAGCAATCCATCTAGTTTGCTGAGAGCAATCATCCTTCTCAGATGAAAGCAATTATGTAACGGAAGACTGGGACTGTGCGTTTCATTATTAGAAAGACGGAAGTGGGTATTTTGCAGAAAGCAATTCTTGGTCAAAGTCAGAAACCCCCAAAATAAAAGCTACAGAAATACTTGATCCAGACACAAACACTATTAAACTCAATTTTTAAATACTCAATTTTAAAGACAACTTTAATTCAATGAGCCAATAAGAGCTATTTAGTAATTTAAATAGTAAGTACAGGAGTTAGTTTTCGAATACTATTCTTAATTCTTGCATACTGGAAGTCAGAAAACATGTTCTGCCCAGTAAAATCAGTACACATGTTGTTTTAGCTTTGGTTTTGCCTTAATCTACTGGTATTTCACCCAGAAATTGCAACTTCGCAGTTCCTGGCCTGCTTCTCTAGCAGCGGCCTCGCCACTCAGGCCACAGTCTGGCAGGAATTCTATTCTTGCAGGCACCAGCCCTGCTGCTGCCTCTAAAGGTAGTTTTAACTAAATCTTATCAGTCTATTTATGAATAAGACTCGAGACTCAAAGGCTAGGGTATAAACCTGATAGCTCAGAGACGCTGGGTTGCAATTAGCTAAACTTCCCCTACCTGATGGCTTCTCCGGAAAAAAAACCATGCTTCCACTTTGCCTAACCAGCAAAAGCTGCACCCTAGTATTTCCTGTGTCTCTCTCTGTCTCTCCTGTATGTCCTCTGATTATTTTTTATCAGTTAGTTAAATGCAGCCTCCTAATCCAAGGTTAATTTTATTTAATTACTGCAAATGCAAACTCAGGATTCATGGTGTAATCAGATATCCCCCAACACACACCCACACATAAGTTATATATAAAAATTATATATAACATATTTAATAGTATTGTAGTCAATGATATCACAAAGATTAAATTGCCTCAACTAAGTTTTTGGAACAGAAAAAGAAGGCTGTATCAAAATGTAAAATATGTGTAACATTATATACCTTCAAAGAAGTCACACTCATATTATTCTATTGGTTGTATTAAAGCATTTATATTTATAAAGTGAAAAGGGACAAGGGTCAGAATACGATCCAAACAATGACCCATGGAGAACAGAGACTTGGGGACCTGAGAGGGCTTCAGGAGAAAAGGCAGAGGCCTTTACCTCAGGTGCGCTTTGTTCCCTGGATTGTTCTTGGACGTGATTTTGTGCTTCCTGTGACAAACACATTCAATCGATATGATATGTTTATCCTGTTGGATGTCAGAACACTGCTATAGAACCCAATCTGGTCAGTGTACTGTGAATATGGATGTGGCTTTCTCTCTTGCTTCTGTGCCTTCCCACACATAATTTAGAAGACATGTCAAACAGCTGTGTTTAAAGGGGCTGTCCTTTAAACATGATGACATTCATGAAAAATACTGAGATTAGTAGTGTTATCACCACTACAGTGATAACTATAAAGTATTGTATTTTCTAACTAACCAGAGTCACCCATTCTATGGCATGTATACACTTAAAAAATACAATTATTGGTATCAGCTTACATGTCCATTAAAATAATAATAAACTGTAAGGAAAAAGAAGAGGTTGTATAAAGTGATAAATACTGAAATTTTCTAGAGATGTTAAATGTTGAGACTGGTCATGTGTGGTTTTTGACATTAAAAGCAATTGTAGGTATTTCAAAGTTTATGTCTTTCCCTACAACTGCCATTTCAAACTATCCCATCCTCGTGTTTCCTGCTGACAGTACAGGATTAGAAGGTATGTTATACAGGACTTGCAAATGCCAGCAATATCTGTAAAGGTCACTGTACTTCTAAAAGGTACAGTGAGAAGACCTATGCTCATTCTGCTAGAACTTCAGTGTACGTTTAACTTCTAAACTGAAACACGCTTCCAGTAACGGCTGGATATTCATCAAACACACAGCTTTATAACATGATGGACCCTGCTACCAAGCTTTAGCCTCTGTGTATAGAAAGAGCTCTAATGTAAGCATTTAATCAGCAGCCACAAGGATACTGTCTCACTCCACAACTCATAACGGCTGCTCTCAATATTTACTTCAGTGACCCCTGGAAGTTCCTGATATTCTTTCAGAGAACCCTGACGATCAAAACTAGCTCCATAGTAATATTACATTGTCATTTACCTATTTTCTCATCCTCTTAGGTACACTTAACTATTCTACATTATTGTCACTTTTCAGTTTCAACTTATAAAACAATGTGTATCAATATATAAAAAATTAATTCAAGTTATTTGGAGTCATCAAGAGTATTAAGAGTTTCTAAAAAAATTGAGAATTTCCTAAAAAGCAAATTATCAGAGAATATGAAAAATAAACGTTACTATGTATATTAGAAACATTTTTGAAATACCATACACATAAAATAATACACAATCATCATATTTAATTGATAGGCCTAAGGGGTCCAAGAATACTCATCAGACATGCAAGCAAAAGCAAAAAGCCAAGTTCACTGACATGCAAATTCCTTCTCTTGGGACCAAGGATTCTTACAATATGAACATGGTCTCTGTCACTTTAAGCTTCTCTGATAAGAATCATATAGATAGAAAGATATATTGAGCATGTGTCCCACAAAAGAGTCCTATTCTCTTACTCTCTTGATCCTTAGACATCCTGAAACTAAATACAAGGACACTTTTCCCAATAGAAAAACTACTCGACCTTAAGACACAGAATTTGAATGTATTCTCAAACATGAGCCTTAAAGTCTTTCACTTCTGAGTAAGGTAGCCCAGATCCAGAAAGACAAACATGGTACGTACTCATTCATAAATGGATTTTAGCTGTAAAGGACAACCAGGCTACAATCCACAGGCCCAGGGAAGCTAGGTAACTAGGAGGGCCCAAAGAAAGAAGCATGAAGATTTCCCTGGGAAGGGGAAATAGAAGAGATCTCCTGGGTAAATGGGGGGAGGGATGGTGGAAATAAAAGGGATTGGGTTGGGCGGGTTGCTGGTTGGATGGAGGGGAGAGCAATGAAAGTGGTGGCATTTTAGGGTTAGAGAGAAAACTGGTGCCAAAGGGACTCCCCGGAATTCACAAGGATGACTCCAGCTAAGACTCCTAGCAATAATGGAGAGGGTGTCTGAACTGACCATCAGATTGGTGACTACCCTAGTTGTCATCAGAGAGCCTTCATCCAGTAACTAATGGAAGTAGATATAAAGAACTACTGGGCTGACCTCCAGGAGTCCTGTAGAAGAGAGGGAGGAGTGTACAACCAGGGTGTATCAAGGTCATGACAGGAATAACCCAGAGAGACAGATGACCCAAGCTTCTGGGTGCTCATGGACTCTGGACCCACAGCTAGGGAATCAGCATGGAACCAACCTAGGCCTTCTGAATCTGTGTGACAGTTGTGTAGCTTGCTCTGTTTGTGGGGCTCCTAGCAGTGACACCAGGACCTGTCCGCTGGCCCCTGAGTTAGCTTTTGGGAACATATTCCCTATGCTGGGTTGCGACACCCAGCCTTAATTCAGGGGGAGGAGCTTATTTCTGTCTCAATTTGATGTGACTGGTTTTGTTACCCATAGGAGGGCTGCTCCTTTCTGAATGGAGAGGGAGAAGGAGTGGAAAGAGTGGGGGTGGAGGACAGACAGAAGAAGAGGAAGAAGGGGAAGCTGTAGCTGGTATATAAAATAGACGAAAAAATAATTTATTAAAAAAAGACAAAATCTTTCACCTTGCTTCCCAACTGTAATGCAAATTGACAATTACAATAAATAAATTTCTGAAGATGAAAATACATTTGCTTAATATTATAAAACAATTAAACACTTTGGTGTTGTTACTATTACAACTTGAAAGTCCTCACACACAGTATGTTTCTCTTGGAAAATTACATGAAAAAAGTAAGTAAATAAATACAAAGCTAGTTTTCTTTAAGAGGGAAAAATGGTTCCTAGAACTTGTACTCCAGATCTCCAGGACACTAGCCTCCATTTCAAAACAAATAATTGAGTTGAGGTCCTGCTCACAACATCATGTGAAGACTAAGCGTTTAATAAGGTATTTTCATGAACGTAGAGTTTTAAGTATATACGTGCACCCACAGCCCTGGTGAATAGTGGACAGAAGTTTGTCTGAGGAGTCACAGGAAGCCAACAAGAACACATAGACAAATGGGCAGCATCCGAGCCTGGTTGCTTACACCCCAGTGCTTATGTTGGACACAACATTCTTGCAAAGTGCTTGTTCTTGCCAGGCAGTGGTAGGGCACACCTTTAATCCTAGCACTCAGAAGGCAAAGGCAGGCGTATCTCTGAGAGTTCGAGGCCAGGCTGGTCTACAGAGCAAGTTCCAGGACAGGAGCCAAAAAAAAAAAAAAAAAAAAAAGCTACCCATGTCTCAAAAAAATCAAAGGAAAAAAAAAGAAAATAAAAAGCAAAGTGTTTGCTATCACTGACCAAAAGTCTTTTAAAGATAGAATTCAAAGCTATATTTTCATATTTTAATATTTCAAGAATGAGCATTCATTTCTTTAAATCACATTCTTTTATATATAGATGCCAAGCTTGCAATATCTTTTTTTTTTTTTTTTTTGAATTTTCAAGACAGGGTTTCTCCGTAGCTTTTGGTTCCTGTCCTGGAGCTAGCTCTTGTAGACCAGGCTGGCCTCAAACTCCCAGAGATCCGCCTGCCTCTGCCTCCGGAGTGCTGGGATTAAAGGCCTGTGCCACCACCGCCCGGCTGCTTGCAATATCTTAAATGTGGAGTCTTAGCACCTTATGAGGCATAATCCTGTCTGAAGTCCTGTAGATTAATGAAGGCAAATGCAGAAATGTACAGTATCTTGAAACAGATGTGCCATCAAATGTAATCATGCTAATTCGATATTAGGCCTCTATTCAGCCAATACCATTAAAATAAGACAACTGAATAAAATATACAACTACTCACACCTTATGTATTATTTAAGCATAATCTAGCCTTTTCAGATATCCACAATAGTTATATTTTACTAGACACTAAAATAATTTCCATTCTCCCTAAAACAATATTTTGTATAAATTATTTACAAATGTGAATCTATATAGAATTCTAGTGACAGTATCTTAATTCTCATCATTTCCTTTTTTTTTTTTTCTTTTGACAAGGTTACTCTTAAAATGTTTTCCCCACATCAAAACAGGTAAATGTGGCTTGTGTGGAAGCGATGACTTTGCATGTCCTCCAGGCTGGCCCAGAGGGCAACGTTGGCAATAATGACCCATCTGTTCACTCCTGGCAGGGAGCAAACTTCTAATGAAGACAGATGTGGGTCACCCTGGGCACACAGGCTGCAGAGTGTTAATGATCCACCTAGCGGCCACTGCTTACCTCTCCTGACTGATGGATCACCTGGAAGGTTCAGTTGGAAAAGCAAAGATGACTCTAGCGGTATTCATTCATCTTTCCAAGACACTGCTCTCATTTCCCTTACACACCTAGTGCTAGAACTTGTCTGTCAGGCCTGAAAATTTCTACTACTACAGACTATACCCACTCCTCTCTGACGGACTTGATAGCACTTCTGAGGACTTACTCCCTCCTACATTTCTCCACTGATTGATTGACTCATGAGTCACCAACTCCATATTATGATAGAGCAACATATATTTGTAATACATAACATGAAATATTTGTCCATCATAAAACTATTTATGAATAGTTACATATAATTTTATTGTCAGCACAAATCTTTCCAAATGCTGCTTTTAAAATATTATTGAATATTTCTAGCTTCTTTAAAATTGTTTCACTCTATTCAAAAAACAAGATTCACTTATTGAGAACAACTAATGAGATACAAGTCAGTGTCTATGAAATACAAAGATGATCATTTTACTTTGTAAAATTTGTTGTAGATAAGAATTCGAGAATCAATTGCTTTTAAAATAAAGTTTTTATCACATTATACTTAAGCTCCATTGAAATAGTTCTATAAAAAAGTGACAACCTATAAGATTTCAAGATATAATCTAAAGTTAAAACATATAACTGTTTTTAAATGAGATTTCATTTATAAAAAAATTTAAGAGAAATAGCACCAATGAGTAACATTTTTAATCAAGTGTGAAGTGACTACAATAGCTCATAAGCTACATTTTAACAAACTTTACTTTCTATCCACTTTTAAGACAACTGCTGTTGCTTCAGTCGCTGGGGTAATTTATTCTTAAATTGGCTTAGTAGAGTAAGTTCAAGTAATGCTTGAACTTCACTGAAATTATCTGGCAACCCATGACAGTCACAAGTCATGTGAACATAGACCGTGTGTGTGTGTGTGTTTGTGTGTAATATATATACACACATATATATTGTGCTACCCCAATAATTATCCATTGTTTTCCAAAGACTGTATTGTTTATATTTTATGAGATTTTTGTCTGCTTATGTATGTATGTACTGCAAGCATGCCTAGTGCCCACAGATGCCAGAAGAGTCCATCACACTCCCTAGAACTGGAGTTACAGACAGTTATGACCTTCCAGGTAGGGGTCCTGGGCAGCAAACCTTGGTCTCCTGAAAGAATAGCAAATGCTCTTAACCACAGAACCATCTCTCTAGCCCCATCTCTTAGTCACTTTAACACCTTAAATTAATAAATATACCTTTCCCAATAAAAAAAACCTAAGTGTGAAATTTTTAAAGTGAAAAAATAGACTACTTATCATAAGACCATATCAAGTTCAAAATATATTTCTAGCTATAGTATCAAAAAATATGAAGTGAATGGTTTTATTACATAAAAGACACATGGCAGCCTCAGACACCCAGGGCATTACCAAGAGGAAAGCAGCCATACTAGTCAGTCATACAGGTCAGGGAATGGCGGCACACACCTTTAATCCCAGGACTCAAGAGAGAGAGGTAGACAGTCTCTGTGAGTTCAAGGCCACCCTAGGCTATACAAGATGGAATCTAAAAGAAAAACAGAACTTACACAAAGGTGATCCCAGAACTTTGGATCACATGCCTTTAATCCCAGAACTAGGGAGGTGAAGACAGGAGTGATATGGCTGGGCGAAGAGAGAAATATAAAGGGGAAGAGACAGAAACTCAGTAGAGTGTGGAATCTGAGGATTTGTGGGGACAGGATCTCATCCATTTTCTGTCTGAGGTAAACAGAGGTAAGAGTCAGTGACTGGCTGCTTTGCTTTTCTGATCTTCAGGTTGAACCCCAATACAGATACTGGGATTTTACTACTCATGCTACAACTTTATTTTGATTTTTTGAGAATTTCATACAGGAGGCATCTTTCTCCTTCAGCAGCTACACAGCATCTCCCTGAGTCTGCCTAATCTCTCTATGTATCTCTTCTAACCTGGCTATATTCTGCCCTGCAATAGGTCCAAAGAAGTTTCTTTATTGACCAATGGTATTCACAGCATACTGAGAGAAATCCCACATCATCTCCCCTTTTCTGTCTAAATAAAAAGGAAGGTTTTAATTTTAACATAGTAAAATTACATATAAAAGCAGGTATCAAGCAAGAATTACAGTTATAATATTTATATCTACTTTATCTTTTATCATAACTAAGGAAAACTATAACTATCTATTCTTCAACTCCATCAAAAATCCCAGAAGGACATAATATTAACTAAGTTAACAGGAAGTGCATTGTAAGCAAGTTCCAAAACTCTTGAATTGACAGAGACATCTCACTGCCTGGACAATCACACAAAGTTCTTCTCTAACATTGGAGCATCCATATTCAGCCTACATGCCCATAGTATCTGGCAGACTTTTTCATGAAGCAGGAAATTTCAAAGACTGTTCTGCCTATATTGGCAGCTGTCCTGCAGAATGTCTGGCAGACTGTTTCATGAAGCAGCAACCCTGAAGAACTGTCTCACCTTCTTTTTTAAGAGAGGGAATATTTTATTTAAAACCCATCAGTGAAATGGACAGCTTGGGTCTATGACAAATTCTTCATATTTTAAAGCATAAGTCAGTAACTGTATGAAAGCACACATTGTCACATACAGATCAGCTGATCAGACCACATTTTCTATGTTGGAACATAATAAACTTCCCTGTAAAAGCAGCACCTTTTGTGACATTTAATTTAGTATTCCTCTCCTTCTTTCTTACCCTCTCCTTCAACAGAATCCACATAAACTTCCTCATAATCCTTCTCTAGGGTAGCCATGTCTTCACGGGCCTCAGAGAACTCCCCCTCCTCCTCCAATCCCTCACCCACATACCAGTGCACAAAGGCATGCTTGGCTACATCAGATCAAACTTGTGATCTAGGTGAGCCCAGGCCTCAGCAATGGCTGTGGTGTTGATCAGCATGCACACAGCTCACTGAACCTTGGTCAGGTCTCCACCTGGTACTACAGTGGGAGGTTGGTAATTAATTCCAACCTTGAAGCCAGTGGGGCACCAGCCCACAAACTGGATGGTATGCTTGGTCTTGATGGTATCAATGGCAACACTGACATCTTTGGGAACCACATCATCACAGTACAGCAGGCAGCAAGCCATGTATTTACTGTAGCAAGGGTCACATTTCACCATCTGGTTGACAGGCTCAAAGCAGGCATTGGTGATCTCTGCTACAGAAAGCTGCTCATGGTAGGCTTTCTCAGCAGAGATAACAGGGGCATATGTGGCCAGAGGGAAGTGGATGCGAGGGTAGGGTACCAACTTGGTCTGGGATTCTGTCAGGTCAACATTTAGGCCTCCATCCAATCTGAGGGAAGCAGTGATGGAAGACACAATTTGACCTATCTACTTATTTAGGTTAATGTAAGTGGGCGCTCAATATCAAGGTTTCTATAACAGATGTCATAGATGGCCTCATTGTCTACCACGAAGGCACAATCAGAGTGCTCCAGGGTGGTGTGGTTAGTGAGGATGGAATTGTAAGGCTCAACCACAGCAGTGAAAACCTGGGGCCTGGGTAGATGGAGAACTCCAGCTTGGACTTCTTTCCATAATCAACAGAGAGCCGCTCTATCAGCAGGGAAGTGAACCCAGAGCCAGTTCACCCACCAAAGCTGTGAAAACCCAAGAAGCTCTGAAGCTCTGTGCACTGGTCAGCCAGTTTGTGAATTCTGTCCAAGATAAGGTCAATGATCTCCTTGTCAATGGTGTAGTGGCCACAGGCATTGTTATTGCAGCATCTTCATTGCCTGTGATGAGCTGCTCAGGGTGAAAGAGCTGGTGGTAGGTACCAGTGAGAACTTCATCAAAATCTGTGGGCTCCAGGTCTACGAACACTGCCCGGGGCACGTGCTTGCCAGCGCCCGTCTCACTGAGGAAGGTGTTGAAGGAGTCATCTCCTCCCGCAATGGTCTTGTTACTTGGATGCCATGTTCCAGGCAGTAGAGTTCCCAGCAGGCATTGCTGATCTGGACACCATATCACCACAGTACATCAGGCAGCAAGCCATGTATTTACCATGGCGAGGCCAATGTGGATGGAGATGCACTCACACATAGCTGCTACTTCGCGGCTTCCCAGAGGGTGGCGGAGGCGAGGAGGAGGTGTTGCTTCTTACAGCACAACTCTTAGGCCCTGTCTCACCTTCTTTAGGCAAGTTCAGCAGTCATTTTTCTGTGGTTCCTGCATGTCTAGTTCATACAGCATAGCAGCAAGCAGTCCAGGCAAGAGCAGTTTCTTGTCCAAATGGCTAACAAAGTGCATAAGAAGCCTCTTCAATGCCCATCTTCCTCTTGAAGCAGATTGGTGCTGCCAGGAACAGATGTGTGTCACTGTCGTGAAAAGTCCTAGGTTCTTAAAACATTTCAAATGCCATATTCTGTTAGCCTTTGAAAGGTTTGAAAAATTGTTTATTTTATATAGATAAGTAAGTATAAATACAGATTGCAACTGTAATTTAAAGGAAATTACAAAATACATAGCTACAAGCTCTTTTTGCTGGGCAAATTTTATAAAGGAACTAAAATTAACAACTAGTATTTGCTCAGATGAATACATGACAAATTACCACATCTTCCCAAGTAATTTTTAAACATTTGTTTTAATTAAAAGTAGAGATGAATGCTATTCCAGTAAAGAGCCAAAGCTTTGGCACCACCTAGTGAAATTTTACTCAGACTTTTAAAACTATTTTTCATTTGTTGAAAATTTCATATATGCACTGTACTGTTTTATATCACTCCAACTCCTCTAGTATCCCCCACACTCTTTTTCATTCATGGACTCTTATTCTTTATTTTGTTACATATATACATATACACACATACATACATACATATACAGTTATAAATACAACCTGCTGGGTTCATTTAGTGTTGCTAATATGTATATGTGTTAGGGGTGACTTCTTGGGACAGATCACCAATCAAGCGGCTCATTCCTGGAACAAACTGATTCTCCCTCTCTCCAGTCATTCACTGCCTGCAGCTCTTCATCTAGGGGGGCTCTCTGATATTTCTCCTATCTACACTGGCATGTCAATGGCGGTGTCACTTCTCAGGTCTTGATTAGCAACCACAGCTTCCCTGTCATATACAGGAGAGTCGATCATTCAGTAGATGCCCTGGTCCACTATAATTTTCAAATAAAAAAACTCAAATATACATCTAAAAATGGGATGGACATCTAAATGGGTTTTATGTTGAAGGTGAATGCAAATAAACTAAACTCACACTAACTCAGGATTAAGTATAATAAGGGGTTCTTTATTTAAGGTAAAATCACAGACCACAGTCCTCTGCATGAACAAGGAACAGGAATCAAATCTAGCATTCAGGCAACAGAGAGTGTGCACGCACCTTTTTGGTACCCAAGGCCACACCAACCTGGTCCAGCCTCTCAAAAGTCATTGGCCGAAGGAGATTCCCCATCATTATGTGAATATATCACAATTCAGAACAAAAGAGATGACAATCTTGCTTTGTACAATTAAAAACCCACCCAGAATATTACACATAGTTTTAGATACCATATTTTTTTAAAAAGAAAGGCTGGGAGTTGGTGGAATACACCTTTAATCCCTGCACTTGGGAGGCAGAGGTGGGTGGATCTCTGTGAGTCCAAGGACAGCCTAGTCTACAAGAGCTAGTTCCAGGACAGAGCTACAGAGAAACCCTGTCTCGAAAAACCAAGAAAGGAATAAGAACAAGATTCAAAAACTAAGGAGCCTCCATATGTAGTAATATTAGATTTATATTTTAATAAATAAGCTTTCCTGAAGGTCAGAGAGTAAAACAGCAGCACTGATCAATTTTACAGTGCGGCCAGTGGTGACACACACCCTTAATCCCAGTAGCCACACTAGTTTGCCACAGAAACCAGGCAATAGTCGTACGTACCTTTAATCCCAGCACTAGGGAGAAATATAAGATGGGAGGAGACAGCTCTCAGACACAGTCTCATTTTAAGATTCCTGGAGACAGGATCACCATTTCAGACTGAGGTAAGAGCCAGTGTGTTGCAGGAGGTCCTTCCGCTCCTCCAGCCAATAGCTGCTGAGATACCAGCCCATTGGGGGGTGTGGTCTCTCTCACTTTAAAAAAGCGGCCACTTCCCTCCTCGCTCTCTCTTACTTCCTGCTCTGCTTCAGGCGAATCGACTCCCTTCCTGATTGCACAGAGGGCTGTTGTCTGGGCCGGTGATCTGTAAATTTTTTCCCCTTTAAATAAATAACCATTCTATTAATCATAATTCCAAACTGGTGTGGGATTGTTTGTGACTTACGCATTCGCCTTCACCAGTGGCTGGCTGTTTTGCTTTTCTGACCTTCGGGTTGAACCCCAATTTCTGTCTCTGGGTTTTTATTAATTGTGCTACATCTATAAACCATCAAAAGATTTTACGTAAACCCAACACTGCATAATCACTTAAACTTCCTAAAGAAAGTGGGATGGAAAAGACATCACAGGTTTGGTGCGGGATAGTTCTATATTCTGTCAATTATATTTTAAATAAATGCTGATTGGCCAGTATCTAGACAGGAAGTAGAGGTGGGGCAATGAGAACAGGAGTATTCTGGGAAGAAGGAAGCTCAGTCCCGCAGTCCTGCTCAGACCAAGGAAGAAACAAGATATAACCTACCTCGCTGAGAAAGGTACCGAGCCATGTGGCTAACATAGATAAGGAAAATGGGTTAATAGATGTTATAAAAGCTAAAACGAAGCCTGAGTTAATGGGCCAATCAGTTTATAACGTAATGTAGACTCTCTGTGTGATTTTCTTTGGAGCTTACCAGCTGTGGGAACTGGGCAGGACAGAAACCTCAACTAGCAGGCCCTCATGATACGCAGGTTAGGGAGGCTTAGTTCAGTGCGAAGATATTTGAAGAAAAAGTATTGTCTACCATTGAAATAGAAAACAGGTACAGTGAGTTCCTGATGAGAAACTATCCAAGCAGAGACAGCGACCACATGGCATGTACTGTAGCCAATTCTATGGCACTCATTGAGTGCTACATTTCAGGCACAGAATACCTGAAAGAACTTTAATCTGGTGACAACGACTCAGTAACATTAGAAATATGGAAAACAGATATATATCCCTTTTAACTCACCTTTTTTTCCTCCTGCAACATTATTTGTTCATAAAGCCGTGGGGAAAATATACATTCATTTTCCTGTTGCTCTTTCTTGATATTAATATTTTCATAACGCACTCTCCTTTTCCTTTGGAAAATTCAGACAGAATTTAAGAGTTTTCAATTTTAAATACAAAAAATATTTATATGAGCGAAGATAGTTTTTTACAGCAACAGCTTCTGCTTTAGATGACATTAATAAAATCAATAGGTTGGGCCAATACACTCACATTCTAATGAAAATGCATTTTCATATGGTTGCTTTTATTTTTTAAAATCTGGAGCATGGGGCTGCACGGATGGTTCAGTGGACAAAGGCACTTGCTTTCAAGCCTGATAACCTGAGTTTAATCCCAGGGACCCACATGCAGTTGTCCTCTGACCTCAGCATGGGGACGAGTGCACAGGCACATACAGACACACATGAAAAGGAAGGAATCAAAATTCAGAGCACTGTTATAAAATTGTTCAAATAATTATTCCAAATGGAAAATGGGATATGAGAATTATAGCAAGAACTGACATCATCAAAGGTAACCAAAAACAAAAATTCCTAATATTCTACATACGACAAGTACAGTGGCATTCCCTTTGGCTGCCATTTTCTTTTAAACCACCACAGACTACATAAGTAAGTGTGCATGTTATGTTTCTAGTATAATTACTAAAAGAATAAAATACAAAGGTATACCTTTCAGATTAGGAGAGTAAAACAATAAGAATAATGACCTGGGTATAAATTCCTCAAAGGAAGTGCCAAGCTCTATTCTTATTATATGATTAAGTCCAATACTGGAAGAGAGCAAGGATTCAATATTTGTTCAGCAAATGAGCTATAGCCAAGAGTCAAAGCTTCCAACTATGCCCACTGCTAGCATGCAGATGTGTCTGGGTCTGGATACAGAGAAAACAATCACTGGGAAAATTCCCAGGAGAAAACTCATGCTGTGAGGAATGAGCCAGCAGAGAAGCTGGTATCCAATAAACAAAGAAGAGCAAACCACTACTCAGTATTGGGTAAAAGTACTTGTCACAAGAACTAATAGTGGAAGGAGAGAACAGACACGGGAAAGTTCTTCTCTGATATACATGGGGGAGAGAGGAGGTTCACACACACACACACACACACACACTCAATTAAAAAAAAAAAAACAGCTAAAGCTAACCATATGGAGCAATATAGCAGAAGTACCCCAGCTTCCCCTGAGTCACAGCTAAGCAGCCTTGTTGTGCTATGACTTAACCACAGCCTTAATTCAAGGATGTGAAACTTCCCAGCACCCCTAAAAGAATTTAAAAGTCAGGTATTTTCTTTGTTCTAGGGGTTTCTCAGAAGGCTTCTCTGGCTACCCTATGCTTTCCTATCCATGACAGCTTTCTCTTTTACTCGTACTTTAAGCTACTCCTTTTAATGATGCTCTTCCAGGTTTTGAATGGAAGCATCTCTTTGTCTTGAAGGCCCTGTTAACAACGGTTTTAGCATAATTTCCTTCCAAATGATTTCTCATCTCAAGATATGATAATGGTCCAGGACCCTTTCTCCTAATAAAGCTAATCCCTGCTGTAATTATGTGTCAGCTCCTTTCCAAACCAACCACAGCCATTCATTCTTATATCACAGAATGCCGTGGTCGTGAGTCTCCCTAGCTCAGAATGTCTTCCCAGTGTTCTGGTCAGAGAATGGAGACAAGCCAAAGGATACAGAACTCTGACCCACCTTCTTTAAGATACTGAGGAGCTTTTGTCTATTTTACATAGCACAGTACATCTTACTGACTGGGAACATGGGATGTGTGCTCAAACAGGTCTCAGTTAAAGTCTAGCTCTGGCACTTAAACAGTCATATAAGCTTGAACACGTTACTTAATCTTTTCTGATGCTTGGATTTTACTAATAAAATATGTAAATAATAGTAACAACAAGGATATTTGTGAATACTAAATGATGTAATGTATAAAAAACAACTGATAGAATCTGGCTCATAAGAAGGCAATAGCTTTCTTAAGAAACATTCCAAAATATAATACTCTTTAGAGTTTTTTGTGCTAATTTTCCTTTTTCTTAACAGGATAACCTCATCTGAACTAATACAATACTTTACAGTCAGCAACTATATTAATGATGTTTAAGAAGTCTGTTCCACTCTTACTCTCTCTCCAAGGTTTCACTAAGTAATCCTGGAGGACCTGAGAATCATTATGTAACCCACTCTGGTCTTGAACTTGCACATTCCTCCCACATGCAGGAATCACAGGTGTGTATCACCATGCCCAACTGCTATTTATTTTTACTTACTGGATGATATCATACTGTCCAGGACCAGGACCTGAATGTTTGAGCAATTCTTGTCTTCCTGTAGCATTGCCAAAATGTACACCTTTGTATTTCAAAGTCGATTTAGGATAATCCTAAAATTAAGAAAGAATAAGAAAAAGAGCATGAGGCAAACTGAAAAATATTGTTAAATTTGACTGAAGTCTAATTACATAGCAAGAATATCCTTAGTCAAAGAAGTTTCACCAGTAAAACCAGGGCTCTTTAAGCTGAATACTGCCCATCTGTCTCATATGTCAAGCAGGATTCTCCGAGAATTGCCTCTAATATTACTCTACACTAAGCCAATGTGAGCACTTTGCTCTTAGTACTACATTGGCAATTTAATGCCTCCAGAACAATGAAGAGCAGTTCCACCTCTGGAAAGAGGTTGAACGTAGTATTTTTAAAAAGGAAAATATATATATGTTTATGTTTATTAATAACATATTAATATAATATGTTAATTAAAAAGATTGAGAAAATACAAATAAAACCAAGAGACCTCAGGCAATTAATTCTACAATACTTAAAAATATATTCATGTAGTTTTATAAGAATAACAAGTAGGTAATAACAAATTAAATACTATCCTAGTTCATGATACTGCTAATATATGAGGATAGGATCATTTGTTTAATACCAAAGAAATTGTTTGTAATGGTTTAAGTAAAATGCTGCAGGTTCCCAAGTGGTGGCAAGCAACAGGCAGCAGGTCACAAGACCACAGCAGGCCATGAAGGCAGCTGGGTCCCAGGCAGGAAGCCATGTGGCAAGTGAGAGACCCAGATGGATAGGCACACCATGCAGAGTGAAGTTGGATATTTATTTAGAGGGTTATGGAAGGGAAGGGGAGAAGGGGGAAGAGCAGAAAGAGAGGCAGAGACAGAGACAGAGAGAGAGAGAGAGAGAGAGAGAGAGAGAGAGAGAGAGGAAAAGTGGGGAGAAGGGGGAGAGACAGAAGCTGCCTTTTCAAGAGAGAGAGGGGACTCAGTCTGGAAGCTGAAAAATCAGCTTGCCTTGGTGGACTGGGGAGGGGCCTTGTCTCTTAAAGGGACAGGACACAGCATTACATTATTTATGTCAGGAAAAAAATCAACCAATATTTTTCCTTAACATTGATAAGAATAGATATCAAACTTAAGCATGAACTACAAAAAGTTAAAGCACTGGTTTTCTCAGTAACTAAAACAAGAAAATATAATGCAGTAAAAATAGTGAATTCCCTTCCAAAGTCTCTATTCTCTTGTTGTGCTATAGTCTTCTTAGTGAAATCATTTAAAAGGTCAGGAGAGATGGCTCAGTGATTAAGGGCAGTACTGCCTGGGACCTAGGTTCAGTCTCCCATAACCACATGGCAGCTCACAACCATCTGCAATCTAAAGTTCTCTTATGGCCTCTGTGGGGACTTCAATAATGTGAAACACATATATACAAGCAGGCAAAACACTCAATAAATAAATCAGCAATAAATAAATCCTATAAGAAACAAACCATTTAAATTTTTTAACAATACTGTTTTAACTGAAGGTAGACAATAAATTCTATATTACTTATTGTTGATTTCTCCGAAAAGCTATCTTTGTAAACTATGGGGGTCTTGTTTTATATATCTGTTGTTATGCATGCATCCATGTCTGTGTACCACATGCATGCAGTTCCTAAGGAACCACAAAAGGCATTGAATCTCTTGGAGCTGAAAGTAGACTTATAGATGACTGTGAGTTGCCATGTGAGTGCTGGGAATTGAATCTGGTCTTCTCAAAGAACTGAGCCATCTCTCCAGATCATAAAATAGTTTAAAATAAGATTGAATTACTAAAACCATTACTATATATTGAATAAATCCCTATAACATAGTTTAACTACATAAAACAGTGTATCAATTTTTCTAGGTTACTATTTAAACACATTGTAATAAACTATCACTTATTATTACAAACATTATCAGTGCAACAAATAGAAATGCTACTACCACAAAGCACAATTTCAGTTCAAACTCCTATCTATTGACCCTCACCTAGACTTCAAGAGTTGTATAAAGGGGACACACACACTTTAAAGGGTTTCCAGAACATACACAAGGCCCCACAGCATGTGAGAAGAGCTGCAGCTGACCTCTGTTAACGTTTCTGGGAGGCAGAAGCGGGGGATGATAGTTGTATTTTTGGTAATGAATAGTCAGTGATTTCTGGTGAGAGAAGCAACATTCAAAGGCTTTGGAATGCTGTGACAGAATCCAAAAAGAAGCCACTGCATCTGGACACAAGAGCTGAATGTGGAAAAATGGAGTCACCAGCTGTTGTGTGGCAGTTTCCTCTGAGATTAAAACTTTGCATTTTAGAGAAAAATTTGTCAAGACACAGAGTGTTAAAGGAGAGATAAAACGGCAGGGGTTCTTAGGGGGAAGCTTGTAAAGACACAGGATGTTTCTGAAAAGGCAAGAAAACAGGATGTTCTAACATTCTGTTCTGCAGGGAAGCTCATTATGCTCAAGATGTAAACAACTCAATAGCTTTGGGAAGTCACTGAAACTGAACAGACTCACTGGGTCCCTCCTTTCCCAAGTGAATATGAGCAGTCAAGATTGCTGAGAAACACTTAGACAAGCTGTGCTGCCTGGAATAGGCAAAGATGAAACAAACCATCTAGAAGAAACTGTGACCAGCAGAACTGCCTGAAAGAGTCTACATAAGCTGAGCTGCCCGAGACACTCTCCAACCCTGTTAAACTGCCTTCAGGCTGGCAGAGCACTCCAGGTTTCCTGAGCTGTCACCTATGCTGGGGTAGGCTTTCAGTGACATGCTGGTGGCCATATCAGAGGAACAGCAGGTCAATTGAAGTTGTATCAGCCCACCAGGAGGAAAATTCCTGATGGGTGAACCACAGACTGCAGAATGTCTTTTGTTTCTGCTGTGCCTTTATATGTTTGCCACTGCCGTATTTCTCTGCTATCTGGCATGGTGTGAATGGGTAAGGAGAGATTCTCCACTGCCTGTAACGTAGTGTGTTTATCTCATGGAAATACCCTGTTCTACTGGGCATTCTTTTACCTGTGGATTATTATGAAGATGATTTCTTCCTAAACTGTGCTGTCTGATAATAATAATGCTAGTTTAAATAGTTTTGTTGATAAAAAAAAAAAAAAACAAGGTAGTGTCACATAGAACACATGAGTTTCTATTGAGGAGCCATATAGACTGTGACTTAGGGCAATGATTAAGAAAAACAATTGATGCCGGGCAGTGGTGGCGCACACCTTTAATCCCAGCACTCGGGGCAGGCGGATCTCTGTGAGTTCGAGGCCAGCCTGGTCTACAAGAGCTAGCTCCAGGACACGCTTCAAAGCTACAGAGAAACCCTGTCTTGAAAAGCCAAAAAAAAAAAAAAAAAAAAAAAAAAAGAAGAAGAAGAAGAAAAAAACAATTGAGTCTTAGTAGCCCAGCTAGCTTAAATTCTTTTAATCTTAATGTTGGCTTAACAAGGCTTTGAAAATAACTTAAAGTTAGACTACAATGTTTTTGTCAAATAGCTGAGGTGAAAAACCCGAGAAGACAAAGTTTTAGAAAAGCATATAGTTGAATGAGAAACTCATTAAGGTAAGGGAATAAGAACAAAGCAACCCGACTATCATTGGCTGATGTGCATTTTTTGCTAGGATTGCTTGATGACCAAAAGTGATGATTAATTCCTTATACCCATTTCTGTCCTCATGCCTGGTACTGTAAACCTAATTTCAATATGAGAAACTATTGATGAGAGTATGCACTCTAAAGATTTAAAGTAGAACTGATTATTTTTCATGTGTAAAAGTTTAGATTTGTAATTCTTTTAAGATTCCTTATAAGATTGCCTTCCAAGATAATTAATAAAGTGATTGGTTCTTTCTTCATAACTACAAAAGGCAGCCTGCCAGTAAAAGAATATCTTGCTTGTTTACACACTGTTAATCTATAACAAGCTGCCATCCTGGTTTACAAGAGCTAGTTCGAAGAAATGCTCTAAAGCTACAGGGAAATTCTGTCTCGAAAAACAAAAATAAAATAAAAATAAATAAATAAATAAATAAGCATTGATAAAATTCAGTGTTATTTTGGAGCCCCTTCTAATAGAACATAATACCAATATTATATAAAATGGGCATTGTCATGGCTGTGATAGATCACACTGGTTGTAATGATCAACAGAAAGCACCATTTGGCAAAGACTGCAGGGCCTGGTGGGGCAGAAGCTGTTTTCACTGCAAATAGTGCGCAGGAAGCATAGAAGAGAGCCCTCAAAGACCTCAAGAAAGACCCAGGAAATGAAATTCTACAGAAGGCTAGAAGTCCTCTTATTTGATGAACACCAGGAAATGTGCTGTTATATAAATAAAAGGATTCATTCTTATCTCTTCTGGAATGACTTTAGTATTGTTTATATCTCACTATGCTTGAATTACTAAATTACAGATTCCTTCTTATGAATTACAACACAAAGAAAGAGTCATCTTCTCTTCAGTGTGGGCACTCAGCCTTAACACCATGCGTGATGGGTGAAGGAGTCCCATAAAGCATTACATCAAAGGAAGATATATTGTTATTATTGTCATTACAAGTAGGGGTTCCAATTGATATATGATGATGAATCTCAGCCTCTTATCAGATCCTTGAAAGAAAAGTCTATGAATAAAAAGTGAAAGAGCTGTCTACCAACCAAGCCAAGCTCTGTAATGCTGTGTGTGTGTGTGTGTGTGTGTGTGTGTGTGTGTGTGTTTCCATGCTATGGGACTTCTAGGGATAGCAAAAAAGGAAAATAAGAAAACCTAACACAAAAGGAAATAAGGAAAGGTATCTAAAGGCCTTAAAACAAGGTTACGTGAATTACTTTAAAGTTCTTCAAAATGGCTTAGTAGTGGCTGTGTTCTCAAAAACTAATGTCAACTCTTTAACTAAACTTTTGAGCTTTTATTTGAAAGTACATTAATCCTAACCTATTGCAAACTCCACATGTACGAGGGTAACTTTCACCTTTCACCTGGAGGAAGTGCTTGATGGCGTCTCCTTGGCATCAACATCCCTTTGAGGTGACTAAAAAGGGTCACTTAAACACAAGCATCCATTACTGTGACAGTCATTCAGTAGCTAACATGACTCCTGAGAAACCCAGATGTAGATATGCTGGACATAGAATGTTCTGCATCCAAGGCAGGGTAGAAGCCAGAGTTGAAAATCCAGGGTAAATTCTGATGATAGGAAAACCATCATTTCCTACTTAGGCTGCATTTTGTTTATAATTAAAAACAAAGCAGAACTTCATAATCATACAGACATGTCCTAGTACTAATCCAAAAATATGGCCGTGTTGAGTATCTTAGATATTTGTACTGCACACAGCAATGTATCTTATACATTCACTCTAGCCTACAGATGTATAAAAAATTAAAACTTTTATATCACATTTTTAACCTTACAAAGATCATAAATGAGGTGAAGTAGCTCAGGCCTTTCATCCCAGCACTTGAGATGCAAAGGAAGGCAGATCTGTGAGAATCTGAAGATAGCCTGATCTGCATAGCAAACTACCAGGCCAACCAGGGCTATACAGTAAGGAAAAAAAATTCTGTCAACCACCACCCTACTGTATTAGGAATTGAGCATAAGTCTTTAAATGTGCTACTTAAGTGTTCTGTCACTGAGCTACACACCTAACGAAGGATTATATCAACACAATTTAGGAACTTGAGTAGAAATGTGTCCAAGAAGCATTCTTCAATACTGAGATTTTACAGTTCAACCTCTGAACAATTCAAAATGAAATCCTTTATATATGCATACATCCATTCACACAGGCACACACAAAATTTAAGGCACTAGCAAAATAATTTTCCCGTATGAACAGTAAGAGGCACACTTAAACCATGTGAACAAACAGCTACCAAGTAGCTCATCAGCCTCTATAGCACTCGGTAAACGTTTAGTCTCAAATTTAACTTGAAAGGCTTAAAAAGCAAAACCCAAAGGATAAATTGATGCACATTTAATCCTCAATCACATGTGCTTTCATGTTAAGAATTGTTGCCAATGCCAATTTCAAGGTCACTGTCCCTGTGGAAAGTTACCAACCAATAAAATATGCCTTAATTGAAGCAAACTCAGCACAGAGCTGTGACACTTTAAGTGAATGCTTTAATGAAATTTGAAAAAGAATTACTCACTGCCACTCTGACTGACAATTAGATGGATGAAGAGGGGACTTTCACCCCTCATCTTTCCATCATTAAATGTGGAAATAGACTTGTGGAGAATGAGAAGTGTTGAGGTGCATCAGCTGAAGACGGATGGGATGCTCTGTGGCAGCTCAGAGGTCAGCAGCGTGATTTCACTTCCAACCTCCTTGCGGAAAAGAAGATCTAGAAATACATCTCTAGCTGTTATTTAGAAATGAGAAAGGCTGTGCTTTATCTTTCAAAATGGTTTACTAAATAAATTATATATAGAATTTCTCTGCAGATGAACTTAGCTGAAATATATCATTTGTCAGTTATAAAGCAATTCTCTATCTAAGCTTTACCATATACCTTCAGGAGATATGACTTATTCATTAGAAAAATGCACAATAATTACCCATATATTATATTATTTTGCTAATGCTTCATTGTGTTCCTACCTGGACAGTGATGCTAAATACAGTACTATCCCCAAAAAGGATTAAAAAGAGCTGCAAAGAAAAATCAGAAATTTTGATGATTTGATTGAGCATTGTTACAGTATTATTTACACAGCGGTGTCAGAATCTGTTTTCTGCAGAAGCAGGAAGAAATGGTACCTTCTGCTACCAAGCTTTCACCCACTCTCAAACGCAGGATGCAAATTTCACAGACTATCACAATAAACTTGCAACTGAGTTTTACTGAATCTTCCTAAATACAGAGAACTATGCCTTTAAGTTTTTATATGGCTTGCTTAATTAAATTATATTTATACTTGTAGACCAGTAAATTATTAGTGGGAATGACTCAATGATTACTAAAATAGGTCATCTACTAAAATGGGTCTATTCGTGATTATAATAATTTTCTTGTTTTCTATGAATAATTTGACCAGAAGTAAAGCTTATAAGTCGGTATATTAATTATTCATATGAAAAAATATTATGAATCTAGGAAATCTTAAAAGCATTACTAATAAGTAATATATATATCTTGCTAATATATGACAAATTATTATAAAACAAAGAAATAGTTTAGCACAAAAATCTTCCACCCAAGGATCAATGAACATCACTGAAGAGATATGGAAGATGGCAGAAGCCAGAAAACAAGGAAATCTGCTGTGAGATTGTGCCTTTTAGCTATGATAGGGAAGCAGTATCCATAAAACCTCAGCAGCATGGCTTCCTAAACAAGAACTGGACAATTCCAACACCAGTTGACATCCCAACATAGATGAGGGAAATTTCACAGGGCCCCAACCCTAGATGAAGAGGCACAGGCAATTAACAACTACTGAGAGAGGGAGATTAGTCTTCCCCGGGGAAAAGCCCCATCTGATTATCCTAGAAACATAGACATGCAGGAAACAGAGTGGATGCAGCAGGTTATATTTATATGTTTATTCAGTATGTGTATATGTAACAATGGTTAAAGAAGAGGAAGCTGTGAATTCCAGTGAAACACAGGTAGGAGGAGGGAGAGAGAAAATGCTGTAATTATCTTTTAACTAAAATTTTAAAAATATATTGTAAGAAATTCTGAAGAAATAAAATATAAAATAAGTATGGCTGGCCAAGCATATGTGAAAGATTTCAAGTCCTTTGAACAATGCATAGCTGGGTCATATAATTTTAGCTTTGTGAGGATTCTCCACAGTGATTTCTAGAGTATCTGGATAGGTTTACAGGTAACATCAACAGAAAAAGGGGATTACCTTTTCTCCACAATCCCTCCAGCATCTGTTATCTGTTGTTCAACTGATGTTTGCCATTCTGACTCCAGTAAGATTAAAAACTCAGAGTTGTTTTAACATACATTTCCCTAATTACTAAAGATAATTTTTCAAGATATCTCTTAGCCATTCTTTTTTCTCCTTTTGAGAACTCTCTGTTTGCATCCCAGGCCAACCTTACTAACAGGTCATTTGCTTTGGCTCTTTGTGTTTTATGGTATTTATATATTTTGGATATTAATCCTATATCACATGTATAGCTGGCAAAGAGTCTCTCCCAAATCTGTAAAATACCATCACCCAGTTGATTTCAGTTTTCTAAAACCCACTTGTCAATTGCTGGCTTTAGTTAGTAGGCAAATAGTGTCTTTCTTATTCAGAAAGTTCTCTCTTAAGAAACACCTATATCCCATAAGGCACTGCCTGTTTTCCTCTATCAGTTTTTGATGTTTTGGGGTTTCACATTTAGGTCTTTGATCTACTTGGAACTGGTTTTTGTGAAAGGCGATAGAGATGGCCTGACTTGGTTATTTTACATGTGGACACCTTGTGTTCTTATTTGTAACCCTTTTATTTCTTTCCTGTCTTGTCTTAAGTAAGACACTGAACACTGTATTGATTAAGAGTGGAGAGACTAAAAATATTTGTCTCATCACATATTTGAAAGGAAAGTCTCTCAATCTGTCTCCATTTAGCACAAGTTGTTGTCATAGATATCCTTTACTTGGTCATGTTCTTTCTTTTTTATTTTATAGAGCACTTGGAGAAATATTCTGTCTTCTATGAAGGGTTAGCAAGATTCAGCAGGGAATATATCTGAACCCTGACTTTTCTTGGTTGAGGGGTTGGAGAAGTGTATTTTTTGCTGTTGATGATGATGGTGTCTTAAACCTTATTTACTGTCTGTCTTAGTTAGGGTTTCTATTGCTGTGACCATAACCACAGCAACTCTTATAAAGGAACCCATTTAACTGGGGCTGCCTTACAAGTTTCAGAGGTTTAGTGTTGTAGAATATTATTTTAAGGTATATTACTTTTGTTTATGCTCCGAAACATTTGTTTAATGATGCAAAGATGTGCTTGATTAAATAAAATTTACCTGTAGTCGGAAGGCTGAAGTCAGCAACTAGCTGACAGGAAGTTATAGGGAGGAGGCAGGTGGAAACGGGTTTTTAAGAAGGGGCCATGAGAAGCATGAGAACTTCTTGAGAGAAGCAAGGATGCGAGCTAGGTAAGCTGCTTGCTATTCAGCCTTTCTGGAGAGCAGGATTCTACCTCAACCTTTGAATACTGAGTTCTTTAGAGAGACAGAAATTTAAATAGGTTCCCTTTGTAGCATTGAAAGAGTGTGTGCCTGAGGGAATAGAATTTCCTCAAGCTATGGCATTTGCAGCCTAACCATTACTGGAAGCAGCAGAACTGCAGTTGCTGACTAGGACAGCCATAGCTCAAAAAGCAGCAACAATTTAGTCTATTAAGAACAAAGGACAACAGTTTAGTCTATTATCACCATGGCAGGAAGTAAGGCAGCATGCAGGCAGGCATGGTGCTGGTGAGTTCTCCATCTTGATCCACAGGCAATAAGAAGTGAACACACTGGGAAATGCTTGAGCATATGAGACCTCAAAGCCTACCCCCCACGGTGACATACTTCCTTCAACAAGGCCATACTCCAACAGGTCACTCCTCCTAAGAGTGCCAGTCCTTATAGGCCAAGTATTCAAATATAAGTCAATGGGGGCCATACCTATTCAAACCACCATGCTGTCATAGGTCTTTTAGTTTGTTTATATCTTCTTGATCTAATTTTGCTAGATTACATAGGTATAAGAATTTATTTCTTCTGTGGTTTCCTTTAATTGATTCTTTGGGAATTTTACATTATGCACCCTGATCATGCTTATTTCCCAATCCTTCCATTTCCTCCAAGCTTGCCTTGTGACATCCCTCCCAACTAAAAAAAAAAAAGTCCAATTTGTGTTATCCATATACTCACTGGAATATGGTCAAACTCTCAGTGCCCTGTCATTCCTCCACCTTCCTAAGAAGCCATCAACTGTGCAGAGTTAACGTCAGCATCCTTATCACACTCCCTAAGAGTTCTCTTCAATGGCTTCTTATTTAGGCTGTTACACTTTCAGGGGGGAGGTTGGAAGGTAGGGTTTGTCACAGAAGCCTTCCATGTCTCTCCCTCTCAACTGTGTGACTGCAATCATTGATATCACTGCAAAAGTGGCTTCCTTGCTCTTTACAGCAAACAAATTACAGGAGCACAAGTCATGGGCTTCCACATGATTTCTGGCAACAGCACAGAACCTGGCTGCAGTAGGAACACGGACCCAGACAAGGCCTTCAGAAGTAGCCTGAACCATAGACATCAACTTGGCCTCAGGTGGCAGTGCAGTTCACTCACAACAATATGGCCCCCAGAGGCAATTTTCAGAGTACCTTCTAATGATTGTCCTGATTTCATGAGAAACTGTGATTACATTCTCTTTTCTATCTCTAATCTTATTTAGTTATTATTTTTATGCATGTGTATGCATGCATTTGTGGTGTGTGTGTGCGCGCGCGCGTGCGTACACACAAACGCGTGCAGGGCACATATGTGCAGTTGCTCACCGAGGCTATAAATGGGAGTTAGATTCCCTGGAGCTACAGTCACAGATGGCCCTGAGCTACCTAATGATGGCAGTTGCTTTAGGAAGCTCTAGAAAGGCAACAAGACCTCTCTTAGCCACTGAGTCATCCCTACAGCTCCCTTGTCTCCAGTTTATTTAATCTGCATCTTTTCTTTCTCCTTCTTTTGGTTATATTTGGCTATTTATTTAATATCTTTTATCTTTTATTGTCACTTATTTATATGTATGCCATGGTGCATGTGGAGATAAGAGAAAAGCATTCAGGAACTGGTTCTTTCCTTCTGCCACATAGGATCTATGGAGTTAATTCAGCTTTCCATGCTTAGTGTGAAGCACCTCTAACTACCTAACCATTTCACTGGCACCCAGAATTTTTAATATCAACAGTCATAGCCATAAACTTTCTTCTTGTGGGGGGAGGGTTTAGGTATATCCCAAAGATTCTGGTAAGTTGTGGTTTTCCATTCATTTGACTCTAAGAACTTTTTTTCTGCCTGTTTTCTCAATGACCCACTGGCTATTCAAAAGCATAATGTGGAGAAGTGCTACAGGTTACCACATTTGTGAGCTAACAAACAACTTGAACAAGGAAACTGGAAACAAATTTGTCTTCAGAAATGAACAGATATTCCACCAGTAGCAATGCAAAGCAGTCTTACATGGGTCTATACCATCAAACCCTCAAGTCCAGAATGAACCTACAGCTCCTTATTCTTCCTCTTGCTAGTATAGTAGTAGTTCAAGACATACAGATAAAAGCTTAAATCTTCTCAAGATTGTTTTTCTTTGTTATGCTCAGTTATCAGTTTTAAAACCATTAATATTTTCATTACATCACAGCATTATAATAAGTAAATATTATATATTGGGGTAAGAAGAGTCAGGTTCCTTGCTGTGAAAAAGGGACAAGTTAGAAAGGCTATGTTTTCAGACTGTAAACAGAAGTATATTTATAAGGTCAGACTCAAAGCTAGTGGTAGTAAGCCTTAACTATTCATTTCTAACTCTGTCCTCAGGTGCCCTCAAAGCAATGATATGATCAAATCTCTACCTGAAGAAAACAGGGTCTCTTAAAGAAATGGCTAATGGGAAACTGGGGAGGGAAGAAGTGATATGACCTGCCAAATGTGCAAGGTGATATGACACAGTAGCAGAGTATAGGGACTTCCCAGAATAAAATATGAGATAAGTTAAGGTTAAAAAATAAACAATGAAAGTAATAAATTATAAATTATAATATTTTAAGAAAAACAGAAATGCATGAATCTGATATAAATACATAAATGAGAATGAACCTAAAATTCTCTTTTAAAATATTTTAAAAGTGCCAAAAACAGACATTATAGAGAAGATGCAGTCAGAAAGCCAATATTTGATAAGTATCACACTAAAACATTCAAATATCATTAGTAGATGATAAAACTAGTAGATGAAGAATTTCCAGGGACAATTTGACAAGAAATAGGGTAACTACATAGACTTAAAGTACCTCTCCAAAAATACCTATAAATTCAAAAGGAAAAATAGTAAGTTTATAAGAAACAAAATTAGAAGATAAGACCGTTACTTGACATCATCCATATGTGATAACTGGGCAGACATGCTATTTCTCTTTCTGTAACCCACTGAGAACTCCTGCCAAAACTGTAGCATCTGTTATATCTAGATCTGTCCTTATTGCTGCAGTATGTGTTTGACAATGTTAATAAATTACAATGAAATATTTTAAAGTTTTTAACAATTCAAAGCATCTAATACCCTCAAACTCCCCAGTATGTGGCTGTTCACAAACGAGAGTTTCTGAAGTACTTGATCCTAATAAATGAATAGTGCATTGAGAGTGCGGGTAGTAAAATCATGAAAAGGCTGATCTTTGCCTAAAGTCATCCCTTTCAACTTTCCTCAGGTCTAGCCTTGATTTCGATCATTTTCCTCACTGTGATTCCTTCTCTCAGAGCCAATAAATGTATAAAAATACAGTAATGTCAGAGTACTATATACTTCTGCCTTGTCACTGAGTAAAATCATTCTTACTATTTATATTCATTATATGTTTTATGAACAAATCATGTACTTCAACTGGCTGAATGAAATTTTGACAACTTACTATACTGACAGTTAAGGTCTCCAAGAGATGGACCTGATAAACCATATTTGGTATTTCAATCACAGAAGCTTCTTTCTCTTTTTTACACTAATTTGCAATGAGAACGACTGACACATTCTCAAATCAAACTTTTATAAATAAAATGTGCAAGACCGCCTTTAAAAGCAGGGAGAAAGTCTGCACTTCATCTGTACACAGAGCTGAAACTTCTAGTAGCCGCCACTGTTCCTTTTTACTGAATGTGGAGTCAGATCACACACCCCAGATTTCCAGGTGGCTAAGATCAGCCATCATTGAGCTCTGGCTTCCAAGCCTGGCCTAAAAAGCTTTCATCCATTTTCTCTGTTCTCTTCTGCTAGCCAGAGGCAAGCACACATGTAGGAAGAGAAATTCTGCAGCACACGGCCATTGAAAATCAGTGTTCTGACTGTTACTTAACAGTTGCTGTCACATGAATGAAACGTACAACAGTAAGCAGTCGTCCAAGTGTCCTCATCAGACATTTGCTACTTACAAACTGAGGCTTGTAGTACGCTGGGCCTATTGTGTCATCACCGGCAGGTGGTGTGCGCTTCCTGATACTGTCGTCGTCATTGAGATGATAGCCGTGTGACTTTCCAGGAGAGGGAATTGAAGGAACATCAATGCTCCTGAAAACTGCAGGTGTTCTAGAAAATTTCTTTAAACATAAAATGTTTGAGAGGAAGACATTTTATGTTATTCAGAGACAAGAAGAAAGAATAAGAACAAAATATTATAATTTACTAAAGGCAATCATTAAATATAGGCTTAATGAAGTGCATAATATTAACCAAAAAAAATGTCTTATTGAAGGAGTGCATTCAAACTTTAGCATATCTAAAGTCATAGACACTGTTAAAGTCACCATAAGATCCAAGGATTTACTTTTTAGTTGTTTTTTGTTTTGGTTTGTTTTGGTTTGGTTTTTGGTATTTCAAGACAGGGTTTCTCTGTGTAACAGTGCTAGCTGTCCTAGAACTCACTCTGTAGACCCGGTTGACCTTGAACTCACAGAGATCCACCTGCCTCTGCCTCCTGAGTGCTGGGATCAAAGGCGTGCACCAAATCACCTGGCTAAGAATTTACTCTTAACTTGGTCAGCTATTTATCTTTCTTAGTAAAGCAAATAGTACTGATTTTAAAAATGATAAATAACACAAGGCATTGCTGCAGCAACATCAGACACTATGAGAGTGTCCACTATACAGAACAATCCTGGGTTCTTTCCTTTAGTTCATTTAGTAACATTTCCAGCCTTCATTCCCTGCAACTCTTGACCATCTGCGTATGACCTGTAACTTATACACATGTGCTAACTGTACAGTCTACAATGCAGAAAAATGTCTATGAGATGATGCTAAAGTGGATGCAAATGAATCAAACCCATTTATACCTATGGTGTGCATCAGGTGTAAATATGTAATAAATAATAAAATGTAGGCTTTAATTCTGAAAGGACTATGGCAAAATTGACAATCTTTATATTAGGTGAGAGCTTTTTTGAAAAGGTCTTACTTCCATGGAAAATAAATAGAAGTATAAGGGTATATACTTTTAAAAAGTATCTATCAAATAAAACATGGCCATTTAAAGGATTTAGTTGTGTCGAGTAAAATAATGTGAGATCATGCTGATCACTGTATTTTCTGGACAAAAAAAAATGAATGCCATGGTGTATGCACACACAACAGAAAAGCTGCACTGCTAGAGATGCTTTTCACTAGAGACATCAGCTAAGCAGCTTCAGTGGCATTTAAAAATAATTACAAAATTAAAACAAGAATGCATTAAGCAGCCTTCCTTCTATCCAGTACTCTCAAAAAGGACACATCAAAGGTTTCAAAAACAATAGCCTTTCCTTCCTGGAGATTCTGTTCATGTTCGTCTCTCAGATCTTGTACTTCCAACAGTCCACAGAACACTGCACTTCCCTCAGCCTACGCTGCCAATACACACTGCAGTCTGTGACCCAAGTGCTGTTCCATGACTACAGTGTTTCTAACCACCGTGGGAATTCTTCTTTAAGACCAAATGAAATCATTTCTCCTACTCCTCCAAAGATCCTTTCATTTTGGGATACTGGTGATCCTTTTATTATGGCCCAAATTTTGCCCCCTACTAAAATTGAGCTTCTTGCCTTCTATGTAATAAAGAATGTCTAGCATTATGTTGATTAAGTGACAGACATGGTCATTCAGCAATGTTTGACAATCAGTAAATGAACATTTATCTTGTCCTTACACATGAAGAAAACTCAGTGTCACCTCTGCACTGACATTATTCAACTAAGACCTTAATCCTAAAATACAAGGGCTCTTTTCTCAGAACTGTTGAAAATATGATTAGTTTGAGCTATGTGAAACACTTGGGATAAAAATATAATCCCTCTTAATAAAAACATGGCCAAGCACACATTAAATAATGTTATTTATTTCAACAGTGTATGGCTTTGGTACAAAAATAGCTGATTCTATAACATGAATTTATTTTTCCAAATGTAGTATATATGACTCTCTTACAGAAATTCTTCACTTCAAATAAAATAATCTTCCTTTGCCTTCCATAAAAACAATTCTGTCACTCATAAAGCACTCCATTCCCAGAATACTTGTTCCAATGGCACTCGTCAAGGCCCATTTCCAAGCTCCACCGTCCCCTTTGTCTTCTAGCACGCAGCAGCCTTTAGATCCCTATGCATTTCAATGCATGATCACTCATCAGTCGCTTTTGAAATCTTGTCTTGAAATAGCAACTACCTCTGTCCCCCATCTCAACTGTCAGCTTTCTTCCTTCAAGGAATCGTGTTTTTGTTCTGTGTGGTTCTAAAGAACTCAGGGCCTCACACAGGCTGGGTGAATGCCCTCCAATGCCAGGTGACACCTTCAGCCCAGGAATCGTGCTAATATTATTGTTTTGTTAACAGGTATTTGCACACAGTCACTAAAAAAAGTAAACTAGATAGATGACCAGGCTTTAAACCTCTCTCCTTCCTGGTCACTGCATGTACTGTAGTTGCAGAATAGTCGAGAATAAGAAAGGAACCCAATGATGTACTCAATGGTTGAATTAACTATCTAGCACATACAAGGCCCTGGGTCCAATCCCCAACCATAAAAGAAAAAAGACTAAAGAAGGAAGTATGATGTTAATACAGTTAAAAACTACAGTTTAGCCGGGCAGTGGTGGTGCACGCCTTTAATCCCAGCACTCGGGAGGCAGAGGCAGGCGGATCTCTGTGAGTTTGAGGCCAGCCTGATCTACAAGAGCTAGTTCTAGGACAGGAACCAAAAAGCTACGGAGAAACCCTGTCTCGAAAATAAAAAAAAAAAAAAACCTACAGTTTATAAAAATTATTTAATATTATACTTATTTTATAATTAAATGAATATTAAATAATAAGGATTTTTTTTCTTTTTTCAATATCAGACAAACAGCTTAGGATTTCCTTTTTATGTTATCTAAAAGCACTGCCATTAGAAGCGTAACTTAGAAAGTGACACACTGCAGATGTTCTTTAGTGTGGAGTACCTGTCTGCTCCTGGTGCACAATGTCCCAGGATAAGGTCGAACGTAGCTTGCAGGTCCTGGACCATCCGAAGTAAGCTTCTTAAATCGTTTCTCTCGGTTTTGTAGACTACGGCCTCCTTTTATCTTATACTAAATTGAAGGTTGAAACTTATGAAGTAATTCAGGAAGTACTTAATATTTCTTATTTTGTAAATATAAAATATTAGTCAACAGTTTTAAAATGGAAGCTGAGAAAGTTAAGACCCTCAACTGAAAACAAGTTTTTCTAAAAGAGTATACTGAGATAACAATTGTAGTTATAACTTTTGACTTCAATCTCAGACCAAACTTTACTGTACTTTATGTTATTCTAAGGTAGTACAATAAAGGAATCAAAGACAGGAATTTTCAAACTCCCAAAAAGGGTCAAAATAGACTGTGCTGCATATCATTGGAAAAATGGATACTTATGAACTGAATTTTCAGAATATTTCAGTAACAAGTCAGGCCTTCTGTGCTGACTAGTTTTATGTTAACTTGACAAAAGCTAGTCACTGAAGAGAAAGAACCTTAAATGAGAAAATGCCTCCATAAGAAATGGCTGTAGGCAAACCTATTGGGCATTTTCTTAGTTAGTGATTGATGGGGGAGGGCCCAGCCCATTGGGGTCAGCAGAAAATCTCTAAACTGGTGGTCCTGGATTCTATAAGAAAACAGGATTGAGCAAGCCATAAGGACTAAGCCAGTAGCAGTACTCCTCAGTGACCTCAGCATCAATTCCAGTCACTAGGGCCTGGCCTTCAAAGATGAACAGTGATGTATAAATGTAAGCCAAATAAACCCTTTCTGTAATGATATTCATTTGTGTTTAAACAAATAAAGCTTCTTGAAGATCAGAGTGCAGAGCTAAGCCATTAGAGGCCAGGTAGTGGTGGCACACACCTTTAATCCCAGGACTGAGGAGACAGAGGCAGAGGGATCTATCTCTGTTAGTACAAGGCCACCTTGGACTACACTGATCCATCTAAAAGAGAAAACAGAGCTCACACAAAAGTGATTCCAGCTTCTCTGATCACACACCTTTAATCCCAGCACTAGAGAGGTGGAGACAGGGGTGATATGGCTGGTAGAAGAGAGGAATATAAAACAGGAGACAGGAGCTCAATGCAGTCTGAGGACCAATGCAGTCTGAGGACCAGTGCAGTCTGAGGACAGGATCACCCCTTTGATCTGAGCATTGGTAGAGGTAAGAACTCTCTAATGACTGGTCACTCTGCTTCTCTGATCTTTAGCATTGACACCTATATCTAACTCTGGGTTTTTATTATAAATACCAATTAGAATTCATGCTAATCAATTCTGGTGTACAACTTTTGGGGTACACATTCATGAGAAAGCCATTTGTCCGTGGCTTGCAGCCACCCGCAAAGCCGGAGCTACACGCAGCCAGAGTCCTTCCCCTACTGGCTAGGTTTTCCTTTCTTCTCTCCTGGTGGGCTTTCCCTGGACCCCCTTCTCTGGCTGCTGCCAAACTAGATCACCGCCTTGAAATTCAGTCAGGCATTTACTGTTCTATGCAGCAGCAATCAGCTTCACATCTTCATCTTCATTGTCGGCAGATTTAGTGAGGAAACTGGGAATTCTTAAAGGGAGGAATTAGTTAAAAGAGTAATTTCCTCTGTTAAAAAAATGGAAAACAGTTACGACAAAGAAAGTTAGATCTCTGTATGATTGTGCAATGCTTGCACTTCCTGCTTACTCAGTTAATATTATTTCCTTCTTGGGTCTCTGAGGGTGTTGAAGATTAGGTAGTTTTCCTTGTTTACTAGATGCAGAAAATAAATTCACTTAAAAAAAAGTAATGTATATAAAGTCGAGAGACATAAAAACATAATTTTTAGTTGAGTTGGTAATGCAATTTAGAATAGAGAGTAGTCCACCAGGAGAGAAGAAAGGGAAAGCTAGCCAGTAAAGCAAGAACTCTGGCTGCGTGTGCCTCCAGCCTTTGCGGGTGGCTGCAAAGCCACGGACAAATGGCTTTCTCATGAATGTGTACCCCAAAAGTTGTACACCAGAATTGATTAGCATGAATTCTAATTGGTATTTATAATAAAAACCCAGAGTTAGATATAGGTGACAATGCTGAAGATCAGAGAAGCAGAGTGGCCAGTCATTAGAGAGTTCTTACCTCAACCAATGCTCAGACCAAAGGGGTGATCCTGTCCTCAGACTGCATCCTCAGACTGCACTGGTCCTCAGACTGCATTGAACTCCGGTCTCCTTCTACCTTATATTTCTCTCTGCCCAGCCACATCACTCCTGTCTCCACCTCCCTACTACTGGGATTAAAGGCATATGATCCCAAGTGCTGGAATTATCTTTGTATGAACTCTGTTTTCTATTTTAGACTGTACCATTTTTGTGTAGTCTGGATGGCCTTGAACTAACCATCTGATTCCTGAGTCCTGGGATTAAAGGTGTGTGCTACCACTGCCTGGCCTCTAGTGACTTAGCTCTGCACTCTTCAGGAAGCTTGATTAGTTAAAACAAACAAAATATCACTACACTTTGGACTCACCAAGACAGGATAGATAATGGAGTATTTTCTCTGAAATTGTCGAATGCAAATGGACTAGACATTGTTGCTATACTCATTGCCTGTATACATTGTATATCGTTATCATATATAATTAATTATATATGTACTTATTGTATATAGTTTTTCTTATATTAATTATAGTTCTCTTTTTTATTTTAGACAAAAAGAGGAAAATGTTGTGATATTTTGTTTTAGTGAATGTGCTGCCCAATTGCAGCAGAAGACCCCGATATTCTGGAGACTTCAGGGCCACAGGATGGACACCAAGGACAGCATTGCCTATGGTGTAAAGCCAGGCTGAGTCTAGGAGACAAGCTGTGTAGGTTGTAGAGGGTGGGACCAGAGAAGTGATTTGGGCCCTTTGGAGAAGTCCAAAGCATTGTTTTGGATTCCAGAAGTCAAATACTGAGATTTACACTGTTGGACTTTGGTTTTGGATCCCAAAAGTCAGATACTGAGATTTACACTGTTGGACTTTGGTTTTGCTTTGTTCGTATTATGACTGGGCCCGTGTTCTTCCCTCTTGAAACAATTATTTAACTGATTTTGATTTTACAAGAAACCACAGTTACAAGACATTGAAATTTTAAGGGGAGTTTGAGGTTTTATAGAGACTTTGGATTTTTAAAGAGAATAATTTAAAAGTGTTTGGATTTGTAAAGACTGAGACTTGGTAAGTTTTCAAAACAGTATATAATGTGATACTGATGTTAATGCATGACTTTGGGAGAGAACAAGAAAGGAAAGGGTGTGACCTAATGGTGATATGTTTGTATGTCAGTTGCTAAGGAGTCAATTGTGCTAGATAGTTTTATGTGAACTTGACAAAAGCTGAGAAGAAGGAAATTCTTGGACATTTTCTTAATTAGTGATTGATATAGGAGGACCCAGTTCATGGTGGGAGGGAATACCCCTAGGATGGTGGCCCTGGATTCTATAAGAATGCAGGCAGAGTAAAGCATGAGGGAGCAGCACTCTTCCAAGCATTAGCTTTTGATCCCTGACGTCCTTCAGTGATGCACACTGGTGTTTAGGTGTCAATCAATTAAGTCCTTTCCTCCGCAAGTTGTTTCCTGTCATGGCATTTCAATGCAGCAATAATATCACATATTGGTTATTTACAGTGAACTTTATACAGGCTTATTAGATGACAGCTTTCTGCTCATCTTAGTCTTAAGAACTGCTTATTCATAGAACATACTAGAAAGAATCTTCCATGGCATGTCATACTACAACTCTGGATTCTCCAGAACCAAAAAATTAGCAACAGACTAATGGCAAATTCATTCCAGTAGAATTCCAAATGTTATAAAACTGTATTCATTGTAAGAAAATACAGCAGGATCTTCAGAATATACATGATTTCTGAGTGTTAATAGTACCATTTAAGTTGTTTTAGCCACAGATCTATGAGGCTATACAAAAACATGAAACAAGTGAGACATAGCAATATTAAAATACAGCACAAAAAGCATACTTCTGCTGCCTACATATCATGACCATTTTTACAATTCTCAGATTTCAAAAATCCAATTCTGCCATTCTTATGGACCACTAAAATATATAACCATGTTTTGTATCATAGCATATATAGAATAATTAAGGACACATGGGCAATCAATGTCAAATGCATTTACTTTCTATTATTTGAATTATAAAAAGAGATTTCATCAAAGAGGAATATATGAGGGGAGAATAAAATACAAGTAGCACTTTATATTATTGATACAAGAAATAATGGTTGGTTCTTATTGTTTTTGGTGGGGATTTTTGTATAATGATTTTAATTGTTTTTTTGCCTAAGATTAGCCTTGAATTTACAATGTTTGGGTTGTAAATGTGTGCCACTGTTAAGCCTTGGTTAGCCTTGAACTTGCTGTATTGGGGTTATGGATATGTGCATCTTGTTAAGAAAACATGGTTGCCATTAACTCAGCCAATAACATCGTAAACACACCTGTGCTTGTGATACACTGTAGTCTGCTGGACCTGGAGCAGCTTTTCCAGTGTCAGAGGCAAACACATCAGCAGTTTTTCTGGAACTCAGAGAAAGAAATGGTGCATAGCCACCTATAAAAAAAAAAAATCACCACTGAGGCATAGTATTAGATAAGAAAGAGTTCTGAGAAAATATACTCAGAATACACATAATCATCGAGTACCCTCAGGATTAAGACTATATTTTCAGAATGAATAGCTATTTGCACAAGTTATAACTTCTTTTTTTTGTTGTTGTTGTTGTTTGTTTGTTTTTTAGGATTTTCGAGACAGGGTTTCTCCGTAGCTTTTTGGTTCCTGTCCTGGAACTAGTTCTTGTAGACCAGGCTGGCCTCGAACTCACAGAGATCCGCCTGCCTCTGCCTCCCGAGTGCCACCACTGCCTGGCAAGTTATAACATTTTTTAAATTCTTATGTAGGATCACAACTTTTATGAACATCCATTAAATATAAGACCCTATAGGAATGAACATCTTGAACAACAGAAAAATAGAAAATTCTCTTTTCTTATGTGTGTATGTGCGTAAGAATTACCATCTTGTGCATGTGTGTTCAAGTGTGTGGACTTGTGCATGAGTGCATGGACACCAGAGTATCAGGTGTCTCTGTTCACCACTCTCCAGCTTACTTGTTGAAGCAGGGTCTCTCAATGAGCCTAGACATCTCCAAAGTTTGACAAAACTAGCTTGTCAGTGAGTCTGCCACCCCAGCCCCCAGCCCCATCCTAGCATTGCACTAAGGTTACAGGACCACACTACTGTGGTGACTTGTGGCTGGCGCTGAGGATAAAAACTTGAACATTGATGCTTGTACAGCAAGTGCCTTAGCCACTGTGCCATTTCATCAGCTTTCTTCTCTTCTAATTACAAGTGACCTAGCTGACAAAACAGTTTATCTATAGAAGACCAAGGCTTTGTAATTTAAAATGGCAAATACTGTCTTTTTAAAAATACACATGTAAAGTTATAGACCGTGCTAAAAATGTATCTCAGTAATAGAATACCTATCTAGAATGCACAAGGTCCTAGTTCCTAGGTTCAATCACATCACCAAAAAAAAAAAAAAAAAAAAAAAAAAAAAAAAATTAGAGAAACAACCAAGGTGCAGAGAATTTAAACCAAATTGACAACAAGTTATTGATAATACTTTGGCACACAGTGCTCAGCAAATATCTCCTGATTGCCTAATAAACTTCACTGGACAAGCAATCGTGGTATGACACAAATTTGGGTAACCTGATAAATTCATTATAAGAAGAGAAACAGGACTTCATAATATCCCCCATAATTCATATTAATCAATGTTAGGGTATACAGCAAATATGTGTGGTTTAAAACTATGTATATAAAAAGAAAGCTGGCATTCATTAAATCTTCATTGAAGTTATCCAACATTAATCACACAGACTCTTCTGATAATGAGCTGGAGCACAGATGGAGTTATGAGTACAAGAAAACACACAAAAGCCGGGCGGTGGTGGCGCACACCTTTAATCCCAGCACTCAGGAGGCAGAGGCAGGCGGATCTCTGAGAGTTCGAGGCCAGCCTGGTCTACAAGAGCTAGTTCCGGGACAGGCACCAAAGCTACAGAGAAACCCTGCCTCGAAAAAACCAAAAAAAAAAAAAAAAAAGAAAAAGAAAAAGAAAAGAAAACACAAAAACAAAAGGTTGTAATCATAATTTCCACAAAGAAAGGTTCTCTTCTGTTTTATTTGTAGCTTTGTACTAATGTTTACATGTTTCGCAGAATTTCCGACTGTCCTAGTTTTCTCCAAACATGGGACTGAGAGTGCTAAAACTAGAAAGTTCCACACAGCCAGGATGATGGATCACCTTATCATAATATTCTGTATAATCAACAATAAATAACTGGTATTATACATTACACATTTAGTTGGTCATTCAAAACACTGAGTATTTTATTATGTACATCATAAGCCTGCATGATAATGAAGGTACAGTAATAAGATAAAAATCAAGTTTCAAGTAAATAAGGTAGATAAAGAAACAACTATATTACTATCTGTGCTGCCAAAAACTAAGGTACAAAATATAGGAGAGGGTTCTAGAAAATTCACATTAGTAGAGTTTGATTCAGAGTGTACAGTTAAACGACATATGAAGGACCAATTTTAAATGATAAGTCAAACTGACAGAAAGGAGAAATTAAGAACATAGAAGCAGAAGAGATTTGAAAGGAATGAGTTCAGTTTGGGATATATTGAGTTTGATGTGCCAACAGCAAAAGATAAATCAAACTGGCACAAAGCAATAAAAATCCATTTGGAAAAAGATGTCCAGTATGTGAAGAAAAGATATGTAGTCACAATGACAGTCACAAAGCAATGGGCATTCTTCACAAACAAAACAACTAGCTCACTGAGGCAGGCACTCATCTGGGAAAACATCAATCTGTACAGCAATTACAAAACAATAATTATTTAAAACTATTTATCAACTGCACTTTCTGATGTGGAGTCTCTACATTAGGAATAGATAGTATAGTAAAATCATCCTTGTTTGCATACACATATGGACCCACCAATAGAACCACAAGCAATCTCCTCCCACCCTTCACTGGGGGCAGACAAACCTTCAATCTCAAAGAAGAAATCTGTAAAGGAAAACATTTAGAGGAGGTTGTCCATCTTAGACAGCAAATATATAATCTTTATAGACAACTAACATGGAGCTAATGTTGGAAGCTATTCATTTTATGAGTGCATTTAAAAAGCAATGAAATATTCCTAAAGCCGTACTAGAATAGACATATTTTTTAAAAAATGTTTTCACGTGGTAAGGTGGCAGGTAGCTGCTTTTAGACTAGAATAAGTTTCTAGGGAAACTTTGGTTTGGGAAGATATGCTTCCTTCTCATATTAGTTGTGAGAAAACAAGGCACAGCTCTTGATTTATGAGGAATTTCAGTATCCATTTTCTTTCCCAGTCATAAAAGTGCAGCAGCTCAGTCCTGCTCCATTAGGATGCAAATCCTGGATAGATTATTCTTGATCAAATGACTAAAATATTTAGTATATTAAACAGAATTTGTTGAGGAAAATGTGGAGTTACTATACAAAACCTGTTGCTCTTGTGAGGCTTGCTGTAATAATAAGTTATACAAAATCCTAACATCTACCCTTCCTACATCAGCTCTTAGCATATACCTGATCTTTCATTTACATAAGAATGCAGAGATTTCCCCGATCCAGTAAGATATCTAATATAGAGATGCATGACAGAGCATGGTAGCTGTTTAAAAACTGTCTTGCCAAGGAACTGAGCATAGAAATGGACAAAAACACCTGTTCCATCAATTATAAACATGCTGTCCTGCGTAGTGCACATGCACACACGTGCACACACACACACACACACACACACCTCCTGAGAGTTCCCAAGCACAGAATTTTTCAGTTCATGTGAAAGGTGAATAAAATAATCCTTTAAGTTAGTATAGGGGACTTGTTGCTTGTCCTTGTTTTGTTTGTTTGATGTGTGTGTGTGTGTGTGTGTGTGTGTGTGTGTGTGTGTGTAGACATGTGGAAGACAGATGACATTGTGGGAGTCAGTTACCAAACGTAAGCCATCAGACTTTGCAGCAGGTGTCTTTACCCACTGAGCCTTCTCACCCACCTCATAGGAATGTGTAAAGTGGTTTATTAGTTTATACTTTATTACAGTAAATATCATGATTACTGCTCTCAAGTAGTTCACGGTTTAGTGGGACATTCACATATATTAACAGTAATTACAGAATCAAACTGCTACCCAAAAGAAGTCACCATAAGTCAGAAGGGGAAAAAGTTAGAATTTTATTTCAATTGAATATCAAGAATAAATAGGAACAAGCTAGGTGACAGAGGAACACAGAATATATTAGACACAAGTATTAGCAGGTACAGAGGCACAAAAGTGACAGAATGATCTTAAGAAGATTGTCAAGTTAGAATTGCTGAACTGTAGTCAAGAGTAGAAGCCATGTCCAGATCTTTGGAGAGGTGGGATTAAGTGAAACACCAAACCCAAGTTGAGAAAATAAAGAATTCTATTGCCATTGAAGAGTCCAGATTTTTAAGCCCAGTGTTACTAAAGTACGTTTTTGTGTCAGAATCCACAGATGTGGTTTGTTTCCACCTTGACTAAAGGTCTGAGTGTTCAGGCCAATCTTGCCCCTTCAGTCATTGACAGGAAGTTTGAGAAGGTGATACTTTGTTCCTTGTATTTTGGCAGGGAAGTCTTTTGTCTTCCCCGTTTTTGGATTGGGGCATTTAAAGCTCAGGAGAAATAAATAAGGGGGGTACAGCATTTACTGAGTTACCTTCCTGACTTTATCCTGTGTCTCTGTCTTTTCTTTTGTTATCTTTAATTTTTCTACCTGCCATTTCTTAATCTTCACGCTTCCCTCCAAGTATGGACAATTAACGTTGATGTTGTTACCGGGACCTGGGATACAGCAATTTTGTTTTTCAAATAATATATATTTTTTAAAACGATGAGTATCAAAATAAAGACTATAAAAGCATTACAGGTGTGCCCATTATGGGTAAATACTAAGATGTGGGGGAATAAATGCTTATAACAGCTCAACTGTATTTGGCATATGTTCCATAAATATCAAGGACAGATGCAAAAAAAAAAAGCAGTAAAATTTGAGATCTGAAATACAGATGACAAATTTTACCATATCCAGAGAAACTTCAACTAACCATAATCTGAGCAGGGATGTAAACAGAATACTTAACTCCTGGACTATTAAGGGGAAAAATGGCATTTTATATCTATTGAAATGCAGGTTTAAAAAAATAAAACACTGGAATTTATATGGTATTAAATTTTTAAAAGCAGAAAGCCAATTAGAAATATTTATTACAAGTTAAGCCCAATTCAAGAACTGAAAAATAATTAGAAGAGAAACCAAATAACTACTTATCAGTCCCTAGGCCAGCTCTCAAGAACAAAACTTTTCATAAAATGTAGAAAGAGGTTCTCAGTAAGTATGAAGGGGGGGGGGTGGTCAGATAAGGTCACTGTGGGGTGACGGGAGAATGAGACTATCTGTTAAGTGATAATAAAAATTATCAGTGTGAGAAAGTTATATGGTAGTAAATAAATCTAATTAAGGTGTGTGACAACCATAAGCCTACACAGGGCAGAAGACTTGGATTTTATACATAGTCAACCGAGCCAAGGAATCAAAAGCCTAGCTCTAGTGTTTTCCCTGCCTACTTTGTGCTTCGTTACACGTCTGAAGAGCGGTCCTTCGGCCCTGTGTTTAACTCCCAGGGGCAGGCTGCAGGCTCGACGCCTGTCGCAGGACGCTGGCCTTAGCATCTTACCTGTGGCCGGCGGCTTAGGGAACGGTACCTGGTAGGACCCAGGCCCCACGTGCTCCTCGGTGCTGCCACCTTGGGCCAACCTGAGCCAGCGGGGAGCACGATCGTACATGGCGATGAGGAGCGGGGCTCGGGGGGGAGCCTAGGCGGGCGCGGAGGAATCTGAGGCTCGGGGTACCCGGGAGCGAGCGTGCGAGCCGCGTGCTCTCCCCCGGGTCCTCCGGCGCGGACAGCGGTCACAGCCCCCGCCGCCCGGCCAGCGCCACTTCCACTCAGTATCGGGGCGCCGCTCTAGGGAAGGGACTTAGTCTGAGAGCTTCCGGTTCTGGTTCCGCCTATTCCTCGCCTCCCGGAAGCCTTCGAAGCGCGAAAGCGCGGGAGTCTGACAAGGAGGTGCGTTTCCGGCCCAGCCCTCGGAGCGTTTCCGACGGAGCGCTCGGAGCCCCCCCCCGCCCCCCCCCCCCCCCCCCCCCCGAGCCCGCCTGGCTTCCTTCCCAATAGGCTTTGCGCCGGGCCGGGAGACACTGCACCTGTCCCTGAGGCTTTGCTCATCTGCGAGGTAGCTTCCTACTTTCACTGCGCAGGAAAGTCCTAGAAAGGCCTTAGAAGGAGGAGAATTAGTTAAACCTTTAGTTGCTCTTCCTTGTAAACATTGGTGACTGGAAAGACTGAGGGGAAAAAAATAAGAAAGGTTGGGAACCTGAAACAGGGCTTGGGGGTCAGCAAGGTCGCCCTTCACGGCTGCTACACGTGCATCCAAGGAACAAAGTCACCCCCGGTAGTAACCTGCATGCAATCAAAACTTCTAAAGGAAACCCGGGAGCGGAGAGGGTTGGGGGTGACAGCAAGCAAGAGAAAAGGGAAAGTTCACCAACTGAAGCAAGGCAAGTGCAGGGCTGAGAATGCTTCTGGTGTTGGGTACCTATGAATGGCAGCGTTGCTGTACAGTGAAAGCATTGAAGAAGCCCAAGTCACTCTCATTGAGCCCCTTAACCTTCGGCAACAGGAGCCTGGCTTTTGCAAAAGGCGTACGGAAAGTACCAGAATCCACCTCTATCGATTTGGCTTTTTTTCCTGTTTTTCCATTAAGAAACTTGCACAGCTTCTTAGCATCCCTAAAAGTTTGGGCAGTCCATGCCTTAGTTTGTCTTAGTGTCTTTCCTTAGTCTGTCCCTAATACAAATCTTAACTTTTAAATTCTGTAGTACTTGGTTTGCTACTTAGTTCTGTACATTATAGACTGGATTAATTGCACCATCTCTGATACAGTGCTCTCCACAAGAGTGTGTGTTTCCTAAGGATGAGTCTCCTGTCGTCTATCAAACATTTACTTACGTGAAAAGTGCTTATTGGCAAGTGTATAATTCTCTTACTCTCCTAAGTTAACCAGGATACAAATATAACTAAAGTTCGCGTCCCTGGGTGTTCTCTAGTTGGGAAGGACATGAATGATCCAAGAAATGGCAAGCGAGATACACAGACTATTTGGGAACCTTCTTTGTAATGAATTGTTAAATTTTCTCATTGACTTTAGTGCTTCCTACATTCTTACAAAACCTGTAATAGTTCTCTCAATGTTATGTTAGCCTCATAATCCAGTCTACAGCAAGATCTCAATTGGAAGATCTAGAATGAATTTACCGTGACATAGTAGGAAGAGTCACAGATGAAAGGAGGAAAAACTGCATCATGGAAGGTGGTGTTTCCTTTAACATCCTGTTGGACAGTCCTCGGGCATCATTTGCTCCTGATGACCCAAACCAGTGTATCAACCCAGACTGCAAGTTCATAGCAGAGTGTAGCATCCTCAGCCTGGTTGTGCTGGAGCAGTGGGATAGCCTGTCACTTAGCCAGAAACTGAGGAAAATACACAGGCAGTAAGTCAGCTAAGGAGTTATTGAAACCTACCGCAGGGATGGTAGCAGGAGAGAGAGTAACTGTTCACAGTGAATGTACAGAGGACCATATCACAGCACACAGCACCTCTCTGCCTCAGCTGAGTGTTCCTTTTTCACCAACTGCAGAGAGGGGCTCTGTGCAATGGTGGCCAGCTGCACGAAGAGTATTTGTGTTCACAGCAATTTTTATTGCCCCAAATTAACACGAGAAAGAGATGTTGTAAGTCAGACCGCATAAGCAATGGTTTCGCTGGCTTCCTAGTTTGTTGTGTCCTTGCATGACCACCATGCCAAGGAAATGCTGAATGAGCCTATGTGCAGGAGGCAGGTTTCCTCTGCAGATAACCTAGTTGGCCGCTGTTCCCATGATGCATGAGGGGGATTCAGTTACTCTCTAGACAGCCCTTGGTGTTCTCACCTCAGCCTGCTTTTTTTGTGGCCTTGCTGAGAGTCTTGGGAAACAAGGGTCATTTCAGGGACCTGGAAGTTAAACATCTTTCTGGGAGATGAATCACAAGGCCATAGTTTCTGTAAACAGAGGAGTACAGTCTTATCTTCATTGGCTCTTGTCTTTAATGATGTAAATTTACTCCGTTCTTGAATAGATTTGGGCTAGATTAGTAATAGATGTGGTAGCACTTTATCTGCCTCCTGTCTGTCTGACTTTGAACTCTATGTTCAAAGCTTTGAACATTGAGCCTAACCTAATTTAGATAAATTCCTGGGGGTGGCATCCCCTCAAGCTCTTTCACAAACCTGTAAAAAGGACTCTGTTCTCAAGTACCAGCTTGGTATACAGGGTTTCTCTCTCTCCCTGGCCTGTCTGCTGGGTGAAGGGTCTTCCTCAGGGTCTTCAGAGGAATGAGTGATCAATAGCAGAACTTCTAGACCCTTAATAATTTTGAAATACTTGATCTCCAAGAATTCTGCATTCTTGTAAGTCTTAATTTTTAACATAGAAATATATTTTCTTGATTATTGTGGCCGGTCTTCTCTATTTTTTTCCCCAGCCAAAAGTTTCTTTTCATGGCTTAGTAACCAGATCACTGCAATATTTGAGGACTGAAAAATACTTTTAGATAAGAAAAGTAAATTTTTTTATAATCTCTCATGGTGTTTCTTGAACAAATCCAGGTTGAGTGTGCTACTTTTTAAAAGCATGTTAATTATAATTATCCATAAGCACAAAATAAATATTTGGGTCTAGCATTTCAAAGTGCCTGAAACAAAGATGTTTAAGCGCTAATTAGCAACACTCTAGTTGACTATTTCCACAGTATTAGTAGGAGCTGTTTGAACTAAAGTATACCTGACCTCAGAATTTATGTCCCTACCATTTCTACCTACTAGGTCCTTCCAGAATAAAATTATTAATGAAACTTTGTACAGCTGTGGTGACAAACACTTTCAGTCCAGGTCTCAGGAGACAGAGGTTGACTTTAGTGAGTTCCAGGTCAACCAGGGCTACATGGTGAGGAGAACCTTCTCAAGAAAACAAAAAGACAGGAGCATCAGAGATACCTCAGCAATTAAAAGCACTGGCTGCTCTTAAAAATTGCTGGACCCACATGGAGGCTCACAGCCACCCGTAACTCCAGTTCTAGGGGGATCCTGTCCCTCTTCTAAGCCTCCGTGAGCACCAGGCACGCCTATGGTATACAGATGAAATTGTAGGAAAAACACTCATAGACATAAGATTTAAAATAATACCTTTTAAATATAAAAACCAAAACAATTTTGCTAACAGCAAGCTTCAGAAAATCAGTCTTATTATTTATCAAATATGCAGTGAACTATGCAGTGAAGAGCTACAATTTTTCTGTATAGCATTTTGATGATTAAGTAACTAGTATGCTCTATCGAGAGTCAAATGAAACTGAGAATTCTGCCTTAAATAGCTACTGAATACCTTATAATGTAATACGGCAAAATGATTTTGAAAATAATTTCATCTTTTTGTTGATTTGTTTTGTTTTGATTTCGGGGCTTGGTATTGAAGTATAGTCAAGGCTGGCCTCAACTTTGAACACTTTTCCCTCAGCATTTCACGTTCAGGGGTTGCAGACATATGCCACCACATTCAGCTTAAAACTACACTCCTCAACTCATTGTGACTTTAGTTTTCCATTGTTTTGCTTTTTTGCAAAAATAAAAAATAATAATAAAGTATTTTAATTTACACTCAACTAAATAAGTAATATATGTTCAAATGATGATTAGTGTTTCAAAGATTACAAAATATACTTTACATGTTTTGTTTAATATAAAATTTTACTCTCTACACTTCAGGAAATGCGTTTGAGAAATTGCTTGTCATATTTTCACTTTTGCTTACAGAGCATCTGCTGTGGGCCAAGCAGTGGAAAAGCACTGTCAGGAATTACTTATTTCTGCCACACCGATGGATCAAATTCTACCAATTTCTTCATTCCATACTGAAGCTTACAGCCATTAAATTTATTGGCCAGTATGTCACATATTACTGAATACTGGAGGTGGTTTCAAAGCCAGTCTGAGTCCATAGCCTACTTTGGTGGCATTAAAAGGCACATGGTCCTACCTGTGCTCCGCTCTCAGAGCAAACCATATTCCATCACGGTGTTCTCTATACCTTGATGGGTGACTCTCATTCTTGACATCAATCATTTCATGGTCCAAAGATGACTTGCTATAGTCTACAGATAGCAGGCAAGAAAAACAAAAGTATGCTCTTCTCCCTCTCAAGTATTCTTCATGTCTCTGTGTCTTTTTTTTATTCTATACCTTTTTTGTTCTTCTGTCATATTTTATTATTGTTCATAATTCATATATGCTTTGAGATACATGTATATTAAGGTGTTTGTTTAATACCTGATGTATGTGTCCCACCCCACTTCAAGTGGACTATGCCCAGACTTACATCTTAAATTCTTCTTCCTCTCTAGAAAGCCTGATCCTCCTCACATTTCCTATTTCTGTCCAAAAGAACAAGCTTCACCCCATAGATAAGGCTGCAAAGCTCTTAGATGACTTCCCCTCCCACATCCAAACAACTGCCAAGTTCTTTCACATCCCACTCTGCGAGCTCTCGGAAATCCACCTCCTCACCCCAGCCTTGCTGTCAATTTGTTGATGCTCTCGACCCTGTTGGTTTTTTCTAATATCTCAAATGGTATGCCTCCCTCCAGCCTGTCTGCTGCAGCTTATCCCACACAGTGCAGCTAGGTTAATCTTCCTGAGTAGAGTTTGCAGGATAGCACTCCCCTGCTTGGAAATTTCCTATAGCTTACTTTGAATAAAGTTAGCACTGACTGTTTAGACAATCCTATTTACCTTTCTCTCCCTGAGTCTTCCATTATTCCCCACCCACACAAGTTTCACATGAGTCCCAGACCTCTGCATTTGTTCCGGGTTTGGAAATGCCCTCCTGCTGCTTTTCATCTAATCATGTGAGGTTCTAGAAAGCACTGTTTTTTGTTCCCATAGTGTGTAGCATAGTATGTCTTAAAGAATTCTGCGAGATTGAAGTCAAACACTAAAAACCCCGTGAAGTAAACACTAATTGGAGGCACAGCCACATGTGCCCCTGAGTGGGGAGCAATGTGGAGAGGTAGTTGGAGAGGATCATGAGAGGGATATCTAAGTCATGAAGAAACTGGTTAAGTGAAATTTGTGTAGTCTGCAGTATCTTGGAAAATGCAGATGCAATGTTTCTCTTGCTAACTTTGACTAAAGTCGACATTTGTAATAAGTCATCTGCTGAGAGAAATAGCCACTGCTGACTCTTCTAGTTGCCTGTGAAAAAACTAGCTTGGAAATCAAAGCAGAGACAACAGCCTGACACTGGCTCCCTAAGGACCGATTGTAAATATTAGTACCTGTTTCTTTCCGTTCCATATGTGCAGCGTATTCAATCAGTTTATGATCCTCACTGATTAAATAAATCCTCTGATTATAGTCTATTTTAAAAATAATCATGTTAAGTACTATTAGGAAGGAAATCTTGGTTGAATCTTGAACATGTTGTGTGAGTAAGCCATTCTCAAAAAGATATATGGTATTACTTACACGAGATAATCTATACTACTCAAGTCCATGGAAACAGCAAAGTGTGGCGATTTAGAGAGGGTAAAACTGAGAATTACTTAAGGATTAAGAAGCTTCAATTGTGTAAGACAATTATCTTCTGAGGATCACTGCACAACAATTTGGACACACTTAACACACTGAACCATACACATAAATGATTAACTGTCATTTCAAAGAGAAACTTATTACAAAGAGAAATAACTACTTTGTGTTGTTTGTATGATTTGGGAAATCTCCCAACCGTTTGATGACGTGTACTTTCTCATCACAGCTGTAACATAAAGGATATGGCAACATGCCTTTTACCTGGGTAGAGAAAAAAAATCCAAGCAAATCCCAACATTAACAGGTGTGTGTTGATTATCTAATATCAACAAGCATGCAAAATATTTCATAGATCCATAGACATTCACAGACAATTGTTGACACAAGTTCTAAAAGTGTGAGTTAAATAGCAATTCAATGGTAAGAAACTAATAAAAAGCCATGGAACAGCATATGATGGCTCTTTCAGTGGAAGCTACTAGATACAAATAGGCCCAATACTGAGCATAAATGATGCTCAGATGTCTTGTGCATATGTCTAGGTAGTTTCACTTTTTAAATACAGTTTGTTACTTAAAAACAATTGAACATTTTGCAAGGAAGTTGGTACTTCTGCACAACTGTCTTATATCAAAATTTACCTGGTTCTGCTTCAACCTACAGGATTTTTCTTTTTGTTTGTTATCGAATTTTAGGGTTTGTTAGGGTATTTTTTAAAACTTTTTTTGTTTGTTAGGATGTTTGTTTGTTTGGGGGGCCTCGGGGGAGGGGATTGAGACAATCTCTCTCTGTAGATCTAACTGACCTGGAACTCACTGTGTAGACCAGGGTGGTCTGGAACCTAGAGATCCACCTGCCTCTGGAATACGAAAACTAGCAGCATGGGCCACTACACCTGGCTGACCTGTTTTGTTTTTTTTAAAAAAAAAAAAAAAAAAAAAACCATGAAAACTGGGTTTCCAAAAGTAATTACACAGTCCCAAATTTACACAAGCCCCAAAGCTTTATGTCCATCAAGTTTAGCTGCTAGAACAATAAACTAAAAGTTTTGTCGGTGTCCTCGCTTTCTTCTTCTTTCTCCTAATGTGATCAACTAACTGTTTTCCTACAAAACACAGGCGAAAGTGACTCCGAGAGCTCTCAGAAAATGGCCCGGTGTAGCCATGTGGTGGCCTGGTGAAAGGCATGGAGGTCAAGAGACTTCCACCTCCCAGCTATCCTCTTTCCTACCCATCATCAGCCACCAAGAATTTCATTACCTCGGGGTCTTTCTTCATAGTCTCACGTACAAACCTTTGCTCTGCTTTATATGAATGCAATTCACAGAATAGGTCGTGATAGATAAAGCAAATCTTTGAAATACCCAGAATGAACACACTAACTCCTAGGGACTAGAATATACTCTTCCAGAAATTTGTCCTAAGTGTTTTCATTTTGTGCTTGTATTTTTTTTTCTTTCTTTAACTTCATAAACTTTATCATAGAAAACTTGCAAATAAAGAAGAACATCACCCACTGAAATTAACCATGCCCCAAATTTACATTAGACATCAAACAGGTAAAATTCTAGATTTATTGTGAACATTTAATATTCTATAAACTAAAACACTCTTTAAACCCTACGAGGATTATTTTAGTACAGAGCACTAGATGGCAGAATTTCACCAATTTAGGCTAATAAGATATTCACGTTCCTATTAAGTCCACATAAACTAATTTAGATTTATAATTGCATTTAAGCAATTGATTCATGTAACAATTTTGTAAGCTATTGAGGCTAAAGGACACATAAACCCTTGTCTCAAAAAGAACAACAACAACAAAAGCTTTCTAAGCAGGCAGCCCATCCATGTGGCCTCTGTGGTTTCCACACTGGCTCAGCATGGCCAGAGCCGGAAGGTACAGAAGGCGATGGTGCAGTCCATCAGCTGTATCTTCAGACACTTGCAAAATCTCAAGGCCAGCTGTGGCTTTGGGAGCAAGTAAATGCATGGATGGTCAAATGCTGGTTTTGGCAAGTCCCTGAGCCTCACTTAAATGATGCCAAAGAAATTCAGTCTAAAACAAAGTCAACAAAGCTACTGGGTTCAGTCATGCTAACAGGAGATAATATTTCTCTGCTGCAGAGATTTTCCAACTAGAAATGATAAAAAGGATTGGGAAGTTGAGAAGGCAGTACAGAGAATATGGTTCTGAAACATGTTCATATTGTTCTCATGGGACTTATGCTTATCAGGTAAAAGTAAATACTGTCTTATTTTTAATACAATTTTTTAAAGCTAGGGACTGGAGAGATTGCTCAGTGGTTAAGAGCACTTGCTGTTTTGCAGAGAACTCAGGTTTAGCACATAGGTTCGCAGCTCCCATATGGCAGATCACAACCATCCATAATTCTGTTTCTAGTGGTTTTGATACCCTCTTCAGACCTCTGCAGGCACCATGCATATACTTGGTATATAGACAATATGCATGCAAGGCACTCATACACAGAAAAATAAAATAGATCTGATTTTTAATTTAAAAAATAAATAAAAGTAATAAAGTAAATTTAATTTTTTAAAGTTATTGATAATGTATTTCCTATACCCCATGTTTTGCATGCTTATTCCTGAATATAAAATTGGCAATTCTAAAACCAGATAATAATTTAAATAATCCAAAGAAAATAGACATTTCTCTTTAAGACATAAATGTTTATTAGCCATTCATTTGTATCAAACACACATTTTGTAATATTGACATATTGGGATAGTGACTCCGCTGATAAATGCTTAAAATAAGGTAATAGGTATAACAGCCTAAAGGTCTGAATTATTTTTGCCTCACTGCTTAAGGTAATTATACCCAAATGTGACCTAAATTTTCTCATATTTAAAAACTAAAAAGAAATTGTGCATAAATAATGGAAAATGATAGCGGTCAACCAGCTTCCACATCCATTTGACCTTTAATTTATTTTAAATATCATGTTTGTAGCAAAAGTCCCAGATCTGTCTAATGTGTTCACTATTAGCTCATTTCTTGGAATCACTTACAGTTCAGAAGGTTTAACCACTCTTAGGCTTCATTTTGGCACACAAAGCAATCCATCAACCAAATGAGATGTATACCTCACCTGGACCAATCCCTGCCATGTCTCTAACTCCTGATGTGATCCTTCCTAAAAGGTTATTATTTGTGAACACTGTCAGATGGGACCGCCAACAGTGCTAGGTCCTTGCTTATAAGTCCCCTCTTAGATACTCTAGCCTCATAATAAGCCCTTCTGTTCTGAGGAAAGTCATCATCTTGCACAAAGGACACGTACTCTGAAAGGTCACCTATGAAGATGGAAATGGGGACAATTACAGTGCCATGTGAGCAAGATTTTTTTGAAGCCACACTAGATATGAATAAAGGGATAGATTGCCCTTAATCCCCATCCACTAGACCAAGCATGATGGTAGACAGAGGGGAAGAAAAGAAGGTGAGAGACTTCAGAGAAATCTACAGCCATGCTAGAGGCCATTGAAAGCTGGTGAGTCTGTGGGTGGACAGCTCAGCAGCCATGCTAAGTAGACAGACTCCTTATAGAAAGCGGTTGCCAAACACTTAAACTAATACCTAGAACAGTATTCTCTCTGAAGCTGCTAGAATTCTCTACAAAGGCCATTATAATGTGCCTCTCATCCGTCAACTCAACACGGTTACTGCTTTTCTCTTTAAGATCGTTTATCCCAATAGCATGGGGGAACAGAACTTTGCTCTCAAGCAGGTTTAACATCAGAGTCTCTTTTTTATCCCTCTTAAGATAATGTTTAACCAATATCCTAGACAACATGTCCAATGTGTAATGGAAAATAAGAAAGAACATAGAGTACGCTTCAGAAGACAACATTCTTTAAAGGAAGCGTTATAATGTGGGACATAATGAACACTGTGTCTTACTCCCCAGTGTTTCCATTTCATCCCTGAAGACTATCTGAGAAAATTACAATAATTCATCTCCCTTGCCAGGGATGACTTGTTAAGCAAAAGCCAACTGCAGCTGTGTTAGGCTAGCCTAAAATATCCACCACCCCAAGGATGCCCATTCTAATCCCCAAAAGCTATGAATATGGTAAGTGGGCACAGTTAGCCTTAAAGTAAGTTGAGACTAATCCAACCACACAAAAGTGAAGCTGAGGCAAGACACTTCGAAGCAGGATGCAAAGCAAGCAACTGCTGACTAACACAGGCACCCCCTGGAGCTGTCTCCAGTAACTCAGAGCTGAGAGTCAACAAAGAATCATGGACGTCTGTCTACCTGGTTGAAGTAGAAATCAGATTCTTCCATGGAAGCCCAGGCCACGCCAGCCCACACTTTGACTTAAGCCCTGTGAGGGGAAAGTAGTTGAAGCCCCCTCTGCTTCTGTCCCACAAAACTGGGAGTAATAAATGAGTTCTATTTTGTGCTGCTAGATCTGTGATAATCATTTGTGTTGTTTTCATTTTATTATTTAAAACAAAATTGCAAGTAAGAAATGAGATAAACTCCATGTTTGTTGCTGCTTTATTTTTTTATAGCAAAGACTTGGAATAAACCTAGTTGTCCATCAACAGGTCAATTGTTAATGAAAATTTATGTGTGTGTGTGTGTGTTGTGTGTATGCATATAAAATGAAATACCCTTCAGCTCTAAAGAAAAATGAAATCTTAAAATTTGCAGGAAAATGGGTGGACTTAGAATGTATTGTACCAAGTAAGGTCATACAATATCAGAAGGGGAAAAACATATTTTCTTGCTCATATGTGGAATTTAACCAATAATAAATGCACACCTGTAGACAAATGTACACATGGATACAGTATAATATGTAGAAAAGAACGAGAAAGACGAAAGGTTAGGGGATGAGGAAGGACTGGATGCAGGTAATGAACAAGAGTTATGATGCTATAAATGTGTGCTAATTCTAACTCTTACATGGATTTTTTTATTTCTGGTGGTTGATAAAAGCATAACAATGTATTCAATAGTGACAGTTTAAAATCCAATGTGAAACTCCACAATTTCCATTCTAAATGGCTGCCCTAACTATGCAGACACTCACTGAGTTGTATGGACTTTGTGTCTGAGTAATTTTGGTATGTACTAATTTGGTTTGGGTAAGAATAGAAGCATGATATAGTGACCAAACAGTTGTAATATTTTACAAGAAGTTCTGGGGAAATTATAATTCTAAGAATGATGAAATATTAAAATAAATATATATGCTATAATCTCAAAAAATAAAAGAAGTAATAAAAAAGAGAATAAACCTCAGGATAAAATGGTACCTCTTCATTCTTTGGATGTTGCTGTGTCTGGACTTAATGAATAGATCTCACTTGTGATGGGAAAGATTGTGTTGATAGAATCCCTAATACTGGAGCACCCTCATAACCAAGAATAAACTGCTTTTGGTGATAACGCCTAGGGCAGAGATAAATTAGAAACTGAAGCAAACCTGTTATCAGCCTGCCACTGCAGAGATGAACCCTGAAGTCCACCGTGTATCTAGGATTATGGCACATAAGAAATTTACTGTTTAAACAAGATTTGAGTCAGGGTTGCTGTAACTTACAGGCAAATGTTAATGCCGGACATAATGAGTCACATCTGTGATCCCAGTTCTCAGAAGCTTTAAGCAAGAGGATTGCCCCAAATTCAAGGTCAGTATGGGGCACAGAGAGTTCCAAGCCAACCTGGGCTAACAGTGAGAAACTGTCTCGATGTGGGGGGGAGGGGAGCAAGGCAGGTATGTTGGTATGTGCCTGAAATCTAAGCACTTGGGAAGTAGAGAACGTGACGCAGAAGTTCAAGACTATATAACCATGTAGCCAAGATCAGCCTGGGCTACATAAGACTGGCTCATCCCCACCTCCCAAATTAATGAATGGGCCTTTTGATGGACAAGTAGTATAATTACATTATAAACATGCTTTAGGTGAAAGAACACTAAATACTAAAACTAGAAACTTGAAACAATGTGAGTGTAGCTCAGTGTAGAGTGCTTACCTTGCATGCATAGACCCTGGGTTAGATCCCCAGCATGCTCCACCCCCAAAACCAACTGCTGAAAAATGTCATGGTCCACAAATGGATGGATCTAGAAAACATCATATTGAGTGAGGTAACCTAGACCCAGAAAGACAAATGTCATATGTACTCACTCGTAAGTGGCTTTAAGACATAAAACAAAGAAAAATCAGCCTACAATTCACAACCCCAGAGAACCTAGACAACAATGAGGACCCCAAGAGAGACATATATGAATCTAATCTACATGGGAAGTAGAAAAAGACAAGGTCTCTTGAGTAAATTGGGATTGTGGGGATCATTGGAGAGGGTAGAAGGGGAAAGGGGAAGGAAGGGAGGTGAGCAGAGAAAAATATATAGCTCAATAAAAATAATATCATAGTCCAGTGGACTAACCATTTAGTATCCATATAACTTGGAACAAACCAATTTCTGGATTAAGGAGGGGAAAGTGATAAGTACTACCACTGTACTATGGTAATGACTGAATCTATCTTTAAAACAGTGAAGTTATGTAGCACAGTGAGTATCTAAAACCTTGGAATTATTCAATTTTTCCAACAAGTTCACAAATACAAATAAAATATGGAACAAGAGAAAAATAGACACAGGGAGTAAAAGTTAACTAAGAAAAATAGAAAGCTTTTAAAAAATACAGTAAATGATAAATGTCAAAATGTTAAATATTGGAGCTCAATAAAGTAATCTATTATGTCACCTAATATTATTATATTATCTAATATTTTATTGTTACTTAAAATGGTTCATTGCCTAATAAAGTACATAAAATTGTCAAAGAAAAATTTTAAGCATTAAGCTTCATGTATGATAGAAATCAAATTTCATTATTAAAAGAAAGATAAGATAATATCCTAAAGTCATAAACATAGTTTACAACCAAAGCAATTGGTAAAAACCAAGGTATAATGGGGACTAGAGAGATGGCTCAGTGGCTCAGAGCACTGGTTGTTCTCCCAGAGGACCTGAGTTCAGTTCCTAACACCCACATAATAGCTCACAACTGTCTGTAACTCCAGTTTTGGGGGATCTGACACCTTCATACCAATGCACATAAAATAAAGTTAAATAAAAACAAAACAAAAAACAAGGTATATTGACTAATTTTTTTCTATTATGTTGCCTGCTTATTTTATTTAAATTTTAAAGAATCCACTGATTATTTTGTGATTTTTAAAGATGTCAATTTAAAAGTAACTAATTATGAAGCAGGTGTTAAGATTCAAAAGAACAAGTCCTATAATGTAACTACTTAGATATCTCAGTATCTTTTCATTTGTTTTCTTTGGGTGTCTTTGAGATGGTCTTGCTAATGTAACCCTAGCTGGTCTGGGCAGTTCTTTGGCCCCGGGTAGAATTTCAGGCATGGGCCACCCCACTCAGCTCTCTGTTGGTTTTCTAAGGATGCTGTCACCAAGTACTGTGAACTGGATGTCTTAAGCAACAGAAATATTTGGTTTCACAGTTGTCCAAAATGAAGATGAAAACGGCACTGGCTCTTCCCGAGGTCTGGCGAAGGTTTGCCTCCCTCCTTGGCTTGTGGAGTGTCTTCTCCCAAAGTTCTATCACATTGTTTTCCTTCTCTGTGTGTCTCTTTCGAAGTTGTTTCTTTTTTTTTTTTTTTTTTTTTTTTTTTTTGGTTTTTTGAGACAGGGTTTCTCTGTGGTTTTGGAGCCTGTCCTGGAACTAGCTCTGTAGACCAGGCTGGTCTCGAACTAACAGAGATTCGCCTGCCTCTGCCTCCCGAGTGCTGGGATTAAAGGCGTGCACCACCACCGCCCGGCTCTAAGTTGTTTCTTATAATGAACTCACTCATATGTTACAGATCATCCTGGTGACTTTATTTAAAGATTTACTTCTGTCTTGACCACACACCAAAAATATAGTATTTCTTGTATTTAACAAACTTTTAAGATAAAATAAGTTACTTTTGTAGTAATAATAATGTTAGTGCTAATATTTCAGCAATTGTATTTTCACATTTGGTATGGTTTCAAACTGATGTTTTCCAAAATGAAGAAATTTTGTAATAACTATCAATATTTGCTTGAATTAAACTATTATTCACTTTGTGGTTGGAAAATCATTTTAATATAAATATATCTAGCTGTAGTTGCACATTGAATGTCTTAACATTTAAGAAAATGAATTTCAGCCGGACGGTGGTGGCGCACGCCTTTAATCCCAGCACTTGCGAGGCAGAGGCAGGCGGATCTCTGAGTTTGAGGCCAGCCTGGTCTACAAGAGCTAGTTCCAGGACAGGCACCAAAGCTTCAGAGAAACCCTGCATCGAAAAACCAAAAAAAGAAAGAAAGAAAGAAAGAAAGAAAGAAAGAAAGAAAGAAAGAAAGAAAGAAAGAAAGAAAGAAAGAAAGAAAGAAAGAAAATGAATTTCAGTATGCCAGGGAAACAGGCTAACTGCATATCTTCACTCTCCTGCCTCTCTTCCAAATCCAGTTCCTCAGCTCTGTAGCAGAAAACCTGATTCGCCTCCACACCCCACCCCATAGCTCCGGCATATCACAGATCTTCTACTTCAAACTTCCTTCCCCTACTTATCACTTTATCCCAGCCCCCCAAAACAGCAGGCACTCCCTGAAAACCTACCAACTCTGCCAACTTAGGAGACAGGTAGGTTAACTGCAGATCTTCACCTGTCCTGCCAGAGTAGTAGCAAATAGATCCTCAAAGCAGGTAGACAAGCTTCAAGTCTTCAGTTTCCCTCCTCTCCTCCAGTGCCAATCCCCCAGTCTCATCCCCAGCTTTGTAGCAGATTACTTGTTCTGGCCTGGACAGATTAGATTAGAAAAAACGAAGACAATAAAGGCAGTTTGTAGCAAGCCCGTAGCCAACATCAACTTCAACGGAGAGAAACTCAAACTAATTCCACAAAAATCAAGAACAGAAAAAGTTGTCCACTCTCTCCATACCTAGTCAACATAGTACTTGAAATCTTAGCTAGAGCAATAAGACAATGGAAGGAAACCAAGGGACAGGATTGGCTGATGAGTTTCCAAAGAATACCTGCTGGAGTTGGGGGCTGGGATAGCAGGATAAGTGGGGAGAAGGCTGAAGGGGAAGATCTGCAAGTTGGAAAGGAAGAAGTCAAAGTATCTTTATTTGCAGATGACATGATAGTATACATAAGTCCTATTCCAAAGTATTAGTTTTTGTTTCATCATTACTGTAATATTGAGTTGGAAGGGTCACTCCCAGCCTGCCAAGTGCTTTGCATTTGGACTCCAACTCCCAGCCTGCCAAGTGCTGACCCAACAGGGTATTTAAGCTTGTGCCAAAAAGAGAAACACATGGTTTTGGGCTTGCGTGTGTGCTCCCTCTGTCTTTCCCTTGCCATGGTCTCCCTGAGAGTCCGCCGTCTATTAAACTCGGGCATTTAATTTGGCTTAATCTGGTTTGATTGGAGTTCTTTGCACCAGTAGAGAGGTTTTTCTTAACAATTATATGATATGATATATTTAAATTCTATTGTATTCCCTGAGCCTGATTGTTTTCTAATGATAATCAGGAAGGGGGTAGATGTGATGGGAGGGGAGGAAAGGAGAAACTGGGAGGAGTAGAGGGAGAGGAAACTGTAATCAGGATATATTATGTGGGGGAAAAACTATTTTCAATAAAAGAAAAAAGGAAAGTAAATAATTTTCCTTCTTTTCAAATATTCATACCTAGCTGAATTGAACAAATTCAAAGGTTATATAAATGATACCTCTATGATAATGTGAAGAATTTCTACTTAATATTAGTGCACATAGTTATAAACTTAAAGCTCATTCAATAAAAACAATGTTTTAGTTATATAGGTGAAAGCTTATGTTGCAAAGTGTTTTGAAATTTGGGAATTTTCTAGATGTAGGACCCAGACATGACAAGCTCAATAGAGGCCTGAGTCTCAGTAGTTTACCCTGGGGCAATACCTGATTCCAAGAAAGACCACCCAGGAACAGACCATACAAAAGGAAATTCCTAACATCCAACCATTGTAGATATGATCATTTGCCAGCACACACCCATCACTTTTCACCAGGACACTCATAAACAAATGTCAGCCAATTAGAGCTCCTAAACATTAAAAGTCCCGCACCCCTTCCTTTGGTACTCTAAAAACCCAACCCAAACTGAGCTCAGGGCTCAAATATGTTGGACACACACAGAGTCTGAGTTTGCAAACTTGGGTAAAAATAAAGGCTCTTTGCTTTTAGGACTCGGTCTTCTAGTTGGTTTTTGACTCCATGATCTGGGCATAACTCTGGACAGTTCTATCAATCAGAATACAAGTAATAATCCATGTCTACTAGTAAAGAGTTGGAAATGAGCAACAAGACTTATTAAAATTGTTACTGGTCATTCAAAATGAGTGACAAAAGCATATCAAGAGTAAAGAATTATAGGTGAAACTGGAAGAGCCTGTAAAAGAAAAGAATAAAATTGGTTAGATCTGTGGGCATATGGGATTAGAGTTAAAATAACTAAGCTAAGAAATGTAAGCGGAAAATTTGAGAATTGCTTCTATAGTGAGCAGAAATACACGAGAGATGATTAGAAAGAGAATTTTAGAAGCCCCCAATGCATTTGGAGAATTGAATGTTTTATCTCAAGAAAGATCATTTCAGTCTGGAGATGGAGAGGGTGGAACTGACAGAAGCCAAACTGCAGAGGCTTGAACAGTAGGAGGGATCCTTCATCTTTGAGACAGGAAGGAGGAAGTAAGAATAAGTGCAGATGTTTATCACAAAGGAGACTTGCAAATGTAGGCACAGGGGAATAATAGAACAGCAGGATGCCTGAACTCAAAAGAAGTAATTACAGGGAAGAACAATGCTGAAGAGGTTTTCTAAAACATGGTATTACAGAATTCGGATAACTGTTGTGGCCAGAAAATAGCAGATCCACAGACCTCAAAGGCAGCTCCAAGTAAAACAGCAATTTATCCAGTTAGTTGTCAGTGCAGAATGTTCATGTTAGTGATCTTGTTAATCCCACAGATGTGAAGAGAAAGACCACCAACCCAAATTATTGTGGTCAAACCATTGTGACTTTTTAAAATTCATGTGCATGGGCTGTCTCTCCCTGAGACACTGTATAAGATATCAGCATTGAACATGAGGAAGATAAGGGTTTTTGTAGTTCAGGAGTAGAGGTCTTCAAATGGGGGATTTGGCAGGTGAGTAGGCAGGGTTACAGAAGCAGATCATGAACAAAACAAGGTAATCATAACAACTTGCGATCCTTCTGTTCAGCGGGGTGGTCTGTTCTGCTAGAGGGCCATTGCAATCCTTCTGTTTGGCAGGGTGGTCTGTTCTGCTAAAGCTTTTGTCCCTGTCGTCAACTAAATGAATCCATCTAATTCCTACAAAGTGATTTTTTTCTCCTCCCAGGACACAGCCTTGCCTCCAGGAACAATGATCTTTCTCCACGACCTGTTATGTTTTCCATGACATGTTTTGTTGGGAATCTGTTATGCTTTGGCATAAGAAAGTTAGCTTAACGTCATTATGACTGAACTCCTTCATAGTCACCAGATTGTAAACTGAAGAGGTGAAACTGCAGGACTTTGTTACTGGCCGTGTGTTTGGCTCTACAATGGTCTCTCCAGCTATTGCCCACTCTGATCCCTTAAGAGTTTCCCACTTTATAATAATCATCCCTTATAGAGCATCCCACTCTATAATCTACCATACTGTCTATGTATCTTCTCTGATTTTTTCTTTTTTCTTTTTCTTTTTTGACTAGGATTGGAGAGCTGAGAAAAGGCCAAAGTGAGATGACGGTAACACAAGGTGACTGTAGGGTTAGGATGTTGACTTATGCCAGGTTTTCATTCTGATTTTAGTTCCTGTGCTGGCTTAGTTATATGCCAACTTGACACATGCTAAAGTCATCTGAGAGCAAAGAACCTCAATTAAGAAAATACCTCCATAAGATCTAGTTGTAGGGAATTTTCTTAATTACTGATAGATGTGGGGGGGGCTCAGTTCATTGTGGGTGGGTGGCGCCATCTCTAGGTTTTGTCCCTTCAGTGAAAACATTTTGGCTTTTGACGATAATCATTTCATAAGTGCCCAGAAAAGCTAAAATGCACATGAATTTTTCTATATTAATTTTTTGGCATCCAAAGTCAATTCATAGGTCAATATCAAGAAACAATGTATTAAAAACAATTCATAGCTTTAAAAACTTAACATTTGCTGAACTCATAAATTATGATTTGGCACTGTCTAATCCTCAGAAAAACATGTATCTTTTCTATTTATAAAAGAAAAAAAGACTAGCTAATTGGTGATTGCTCATGCTTGTAATCCCAGCATTTAGGAGGCAGAGACAGGCAGATCTATGAATTCAAGGTCAACCTGGTCTACAGAGCAAATTCCAAGACCACCAGGGCTACACAGAGAAATCCTGTCTCAGAAAAATAATGAACAAATGAATGAATGAATGAATGATAAATAAATAAATAAATAGCTAAAAACCAAAAGAAGAGAAAACTAAAGTTCAACAGGATTGCTATAAATGTGAAAGTTAAAAGTTATGCGATTAGGTAAAAGCCCAGACCGGAGTCTATACTTTTCTAAAATGTTACAATGGATGCACCACTACTTTCATACCAGGAAATATTTGAAAGCAAGGAAAGAAAACAAATTGCTAAGGGCGAGATGATTTGTAATGTGAATAGAAGAGGCTATGTGTACATCTTTCACATTTAAATTTGGGTTATAAAAATCTTTGGTCCATGGAAAGAAACTGTTCATCACACCACTTCAGCGCTAATGGAATAGCTGTTCTGACTGCTTCTGAAAATCCTGTAGCTTCGAAGAAGTGGGCACTTGAGAGGGAAGATACCCGTTGGAGTACATTTCCAAATGTCATGCGGGTTATCAGGCACACCAACCACATAGCACAAAGACTCAGGTTATAAAATATTAAAATAAGGTATGTGTTATAGTGGTGGAATTGTGAGCATTTTAGCTTTCTTTAAATAAAAAAGAAAAAGTCCTTTATTGCTATTATCTCTGCTTATTACACAATAAGTAAACACAAGGAAGAAAAATACTGAGGTGGATTGATTATTGATGGTTTTCCTTCTTTCATTTGCCTTAAAAAACATACAAACAAAAACCTGAAGGCTGATTCAATTTGAGAGAATTTCACCAACTCTTGAGTTTGATTTTATTTTTTTTAAACTGTGAGAGCACAAATCCTTTGGTCTTTGTTGAGTCAGTAAATTCTGTCTTCCAGGCAGCTTTGTGTAAATCAGATCTGAAGTTCAAAGCAATGTCAATGCCTTACATTAAAATAAAGTAACATTGCTTTGCTTTTCAGTTGTTCCTGTTTGCCTTTGCAGTGTTAAATGTTCTCTGCCAGTCCTGGCTATTCTCGATAGTTTGAATGTCTCACAAATTTAAGGGCTAAAACATCTATGAAAAAAAAATTCAATTCAAAAAATTAAATAAGGAACTAAGATGCAGCTCGTTGTAAAATACAAGCTTTTCATTGGCACCATTCTGTTAAAATAGGTTCAGATAAAATATTAATCAACCAAATAATTTCCCAACTTCATCAGAAATAAGAAACGTTAAATCCTAAATAAAGAAATAACATTGCTCAACTGTAAAATTAGCAGGTTTCAAAAGTAATACTTATTACTAACAAGAGTGCAGAGAAGGGCTGGAGAGATGGCATAGAAGTTCAGAGCACTGGCTGCTCCTTCAAAGGTCCTGAGTTCAATTCCCAGCAACCACATGGTGATTCATAACCATCTATAATAAGATATGGTGCCCTCTTCTGACTTGCAGGGATAAATGAAGACAGAATACTGTATACATAATAAAATAATAAATAAAATAATTAAAAAAAGAGTGCAGAGAAATATTCCCTCTTCAAGTCCACATTCTCGTAGCTCTACACACTCCTAACTAGAAAAACTTGGCTTATTTATCTTGCTTGCCTGAGTTCAGTCATGTATTTATTTCTTCACTCCCATGTCCTCACTAAAATCTGAGCTACATTTCGGAAATATAATTTTGCCAAGTGATTGCTTTTATATTTCAGTCTCTTAGTTTCCAAGGCAGAATAGCTAATATCTGAAAAGAAATAGCTAGCTGCCGCATGGCTGCAGCTCAATTTTGTCATGGTTAGTACAGACAATACATTCTCGAGACATCCAAGATTTGTTTCCCTGACAGCCACAGGAAGCCAAATTAGAATTACAGTATTGCTTAATAAACACGGAATTAGAATAGGAACATTAGTTATACAGTTCACATGGTTAATGGCCTCTGGCTGAGGCTGGGAGCTCTCACCATCCCAGGCCATTTTTATCGGTCTGTGCATTCTCCACCTGACAGTACCTTGATGAATATTAACAACTTTTCATTTAGGCTTTCCATTTTCTCTACTCCAAATAGAACTGACTTTTTCATTTATATAATCTCTCTAAACAAGGTTTAATATCTCTGCTTAGAGTTTTACTTATTGTACAGCACACTCCAGACGAGCCTCATGAGATTGCACACAGGATAGTCCGACTGGAGTTGAGGGTGCTCTCAAACTTTTCGGGTCTGCAGTTCTACATCAACCCCCACATTTATTCTCACAAAGTCAACAATTTAAGCCAATAGCCAGGTTTTTCCTTGGCAAAAAAGTGCTATTTAATGCTTTGAGAATAACCTAACCTAAGTGGACACCGTTCCTTTGATATTTGTTTGGATGGTTAATTTGGATTTAGAGTTCTTGTTTTGTTTTGGTTTGGTTTGGTTTAAGCCATTTAGAGTGAATTTCTCAGAAGGGAATCTTAATTTCTTATTGTCTTGATCTTAGTGTTCTGTCTTTGTTAATACCCAAAATATAACATTGGACAACCTTTTGAAAACTTCCAAGTTGGGTCTAGGGAGATGGCTCAGTGGTTGAGAGCAGTTGGTGCTTTATTGTCTTTCTTTTACCTATAAACCTATACATTCCTGTCTGAGCTCATCCTAGCACTGCGCGCGAATTTCCTTCTTTGAGTTTGTGAGACTAAAGAACCAGAAGGCACAGGATTGAGGGTAGCCCCAGGGAACACTGATTTTTGTCCACTTTGGCTTTCAACATAGTGTGTTCCTCACTTTTCTATTGTTTGATAAAACCCCAACTTATAGCAGAAAGAAAGAGTTTATTTGGGCTTAAGGTTTCTGAGGGCTAAGAGTCTGCCTAGGGAGGGACGGGTGACAAGAAGTAGCAGGCACAGCATCAGGGCAAGAGAAAGTAAAAAGATATGACCCACTCCTTGGAACTAGTTTTCTTTAGATACCCAATGCTACTTTCAGAAAATACAGCGAGAATCCTCCTTCCAGTTGTAGTCTTCTCCATCATAATATCATAATTCTCACCGAATAGACATCTCATCCTTCTTCAGTACCTGAGTCTATAGCAGTACACTTTACCTGTGCACTCCTAGCCCCTAGGCCAACCTGAGGGACACAGCTCTGGCTTCTTTCATCCACACCATTTGTTTTTTCTTGGCTATGTGTACTCTCTTCCCCATTTTCTTAGCCAGGACCCTGCAGAGCCTTTCCTTTGAGATTCCCTTCCTTCCAAAATCCAATCTTTAGATTATTGAAATCAGAAACCACTGATTTAACGGAATTTCTTTCCTACCCCATTTCCTGCTGTTATCACTTAAAGACTAACTTCCTTTTTGTGTCTATTTGACTTTCATTCGCTGGCCCAACTCTTCTTGCCCAGGTTCCTCCTTGTCTCCTGAGATGATCTAACTCCAGCATGTCCATGAAGTGCTTGGTCCCAGAGAAAAGAAGTTGTGACTGAAAATGACTCCAGCCAGAATATTGTGGATGCTGCAAACTGTGAGAACCAAGCTAAGATATTAATCTTTTTGTTGGATGTGACCTCCTGAGGTCCAGGAAAGTGTCTTCAGTCCCAAGCACCTTCATCCATCTGCACACATGCTGTACATGGATGTGTGCCAAGACAGAAAGGATCAGAGCTTTGCTTTAAGGGAACAAAAGGTTTAATTCTTGCCTGAGACAATCCCCAATGAAAGCGGTTCTGAGCTGGTACTTGATGTGGGATTCCCCTCTGTCTGCTATGAATATAATTGGGTAATAAAGAATCTGTTTCAGCCAGTGGCTTAGCAGAGTAGAGCTAGGCAAGGAAAACTAAAATTAATGCTGGGGGGGAAAAGGTAGAGTCGGAGAGATGTCATGGAGCCACCAGAAGAGAAAGATGCAAGCTGTCAGCTGAAACCTTGATGGAAGGCCATGAGCCGTGTGGTAAAATATGAAATAATGGAAATGAGTTAATTCTAGATGTAAGAGCTAGCTAGCAATACACTCAAGCTATTGACCAAGCAGTGATTTAAATAATATAGTTTCTGAGTGATTATTTTGGGAGTCTGGGCAGCCACGAAATGAACAAGCAACCTCTAACCACAAATAGACACCCAATGTGCTCAATTGTATCCACATAAAACCTGAGAAAGCTTAAAAAGTAATTCTAGGCACAAAAGAACAGAGTTAAGCATGGTTTCTTGGTAGCCAACATTTTGTTGGTGACTGGCAGCATGTTGCAGCTCCTTTAAGAGAGGTCTTCCTGATCCAGGGGTAGAAAAAAAAAAGCTCCATTTCAAAACAGTGGTTTCCTGGTTTGCCAGCACAAACAGCTCTGACTCTTTCAGGAGGTCCAGCTACAGAGCATTTCAATGGGGTCTGTGAGAAAAGCGCTACAACTTGTTTAATGGCAACATAGACATACCGTGTGCCTAAAGATGGAGCAATGTGCATGGCCCTCAGAGGCAGCAAATATGTCTCTGCCATGTTGGACTGGGAAGAGCAAGTAGGCAGGGCTGTGCTGGCCCTAGACACACCTACTTAGCATTTTTTTTTTTCCGAGACAGGGTTTCTCTGTGGTTTTGGAGCCTGTCCTGGAACTAGCTCTTGTAGACCAGGTTGGTCTCGAACTCACAGAGATCCACCTGCCTCTGCCTCCCGAGTCCTGAGATTAAAGGCGTGCGCCACCACCGCCCGGCTCCTACTTAGCATTTTAAAAAGCAGCCCCGGTAAGAAAATAATTACAGTTACACAATAAAGACAGATTCAGATGAAAAAGACTTCTAAATGGGTCACAGTGTGTTTTAAAAATGTACATAGTCTTGGAAGAGAGAAGAAAAAGACTATAGAGAGTTATAATAAGAATAAAATTGTTTTTTAAAAAATAAAACAAAGTCTTTAAAGAGCCAAAGTACAGAGAGTCATAGATTAAAAGGAGTACAGAAAAATAAGCCATATAAAGATGGAATATACACAGAGTCTAGATTATGTATATTATTGTGTTTTCTTTGAATTTTTTGACTGCAGAAAGATATTTGATTCTGGGGTGTGCTAAGATAAACCAACATAAAGGTATCTTGATTCCAAAATTTGAGTCTAAGGATATGTTGCTTTTGAAAAGAGGTTCTCCTTTTGTTTCCACAAAGGATGAGAACCTGTAGAACCTTTCCAGACTAATGTGTTTTGATGGATGAAAACCACCTGAAAAGTCACTGTGAACACCCCCCAAAATACTTTGTACCCCAAAAAGCAGGAAGCAGTTTGGAGAGAAGAAAGCCCATCTTCCTAAATATTGTTTACAAATGTTTGTCTACATTTAAAAGGGGATATGCTATAGAGATTTGAAAATAGCTTCTTAGGGGCGAGATCTTGTGCCTATGTCTCTCAGTGCTAGATGGTCATCTGGCTTGAACATCTGCAGTCCTGTGCATGTTGTTACAGTTTCTATGAGTTCATGTGTGTGTGTCTGGAAGATGCTGTTTCCTTAGAGTCATCCATCACCCCTGGCTCCTAGCCTCTTTCCACCCCCTCTTCTGCATAGATGGCTGTACCTTGGGGAGAGGGATTTGGTGAAGACGGCCATTGGAGACTGAGTGCTGTAAGTAAAGACTCACTCTCGGGTTGTGGGGATCATCCATCCGACAGCCCTGGCAATAGTCTGTGATTTTTTTTGGGGGGGGGGGGAGCATAGGACCTCTTTGGATAATGATGCAGCAAGATATAACCCATTCCTGACCCTGGAGTCTTTCTTGATTATACCTGACTTTTTGTGTGGATGCCAGAGATCCGGACTTGGGTACTCAACTCTTCACAGCAGGTGCATTTCTGACTGAACCTGACATAATCTCAATTGTGGTTGTCATAGACCTACCTTTTAAATACCCATTTCTTTTCATCATAGAAAAAAAAAACCTGTTATGTAGACTGCCGTGTGACATATAGCATGTCACATAATAATTCAAATCCCATTTATGATATTAATATCAAATCCAAAGTAGACACATCCATAGCATTTAAACTCAACAGAGGCCTGCTGTAAGGACTGAAGTTGAATTGGGCAAGGAGCGACTGCAGCTGTTACTTAGCAATGCTGTGAGGAGGTGGGAGAAGGGAACTAGGAGAGCATAAAGCTCTACCAGAGCCCTACAGATTACTCTGTTCCAACCTGGTTTCCTGTGGAGACTTCTGGCCTGGCCCTCAATAATGAACCCCAAATTGTCCTTCAAGTCACATGTGAAACTGCTGCATACTAGATGAAGTCTGTTTCACTCTTAAATTTTCATCTTACCACCCCCCTGGATATTTATGGTCTTCACAGGAACAGTGCAGCGAGAGCTGGATAGAACAGAACACAAAGTCAAGCGCTCGCCCATTCCGACAGTCCTGGTTCCGGTTCATATGGCATAAACCTCAAAGAACTTCTTGCATGGAATGATGCCCGCTCCCTTGGGCTTGAACTTGGGACTGAATCTTGGCACCTGGATTTTAGAAGAGAAAATGCTAAGGGATGGGGGGAGGGGCAGGGGCATGAGAGCTGTCATTCCAAACCTGCCAACTATTTTTTTTTCCTCTTGAAAGACATGGAAATAGATTCGGGATAAATGACTCCTTAGTTCTTGAAATTTTGTTATATAAATATACAGCAAAGACTGTATACACAATTAACAATAAAAGGGTTTGTTGAATTATATAAATGATTGCGTACTTGGTAGACAGGAGTTCGATGCCCCAGATTTCTCCCACCCTAGTGCATCTGCATTTCTCAGGAGTCTGAATTGATGGCATTGCTGATAGGAGATAAAGATCTGGGGCCACAGGTTGAAGAACGGCTTCTATAAGGTACATTTAGAGTCCTGTGCAGGAGCAAAACAGCTCTGAGCTCCAGATGGCGAAGTGTCATGTGGAGTTAAGGAGGCAGCTCCCCTGCCCAGAATCTTTCATCAGTCACCCCCGCCCCCCCCCCCCAGTACTGCTGCCAGTGTTTAGAACCTCAGAACTAGAAGCAGCACTTACCGACACACCTCTCTCTCTTTCTCCCTCCCTCTCTTTTCTTACCCCCCCCCCCAACACATCTGGTGGTGTTATTACTTCCTATTGAAAGCAAGCATAGAAAACAGGACAACTAGCACCAATTTTCACATGCTTCTAACCCTATTACTCAAAAAACAGGGTCTTCCTTGCCAGCTCCTTCAGTACCAATCCTGGTGATATGGTCCAAGGAGGGTCACAGGGTCTACATTGCCTAGAAACAAGCATCCTTGGGGATCTGGTCAGAGCCACACCCCAGGGTCTGATACTCATCAGCAGAAAGTTCAGAGTCCGCTAATGGTCTGCCCGAAGCACTTGGCAGCCAAGAACTATAGCACTAGCATTAAGTAAGATCTACAGCCAGCTCCTCTTGTGTGCACAGACAAGCCCTTAAGGAAGGGAAGAGTCTAACATTTGTTAGAACATGAGCACTAAGAAGAGCACAAGAATACCTGTGAATGAAGAAATTGATGAAAATCTGGTTTTGTTTAGTGAGTCATATTTCCACTACATAGTCCTTTCTGTGCTGGAATTTAATATGTAGCCCAGACTGGCCATGCAATCTCAGCGATACACCTGCCTCTGCCTCCCAAGTGCTTCATTGTAGGTGTGGGCCACCACACCCAGTATGATAAACTTTTAATATGAAAAACAATACAGCAGTGCTATGGCAGGAGGGGATCAAGTCTCAAGCTAAGCTCCAGCTTGGGTTACTGTGGAGGTTTGAATGAGAAATGTTCCCGTTGGCTCATGTATAGTAACACCTTGTTCATGGTTAGTGGTGCAGTCTGGGGAGGTGTAGATGGTACTGTCTGGGGAGGTGTAGATTGTGGTGCTGTCTGGGGAGGTGTAGATTGTCGTGCTGTCTGGGGAGGTGTAGATTGTGGTGCTATCTGGGGGAGATGTAGATTGTGGTGCTGTCTGGGAGGTGTAGATTGTCGTGCTGTCTGGGGAGGTGTAGATGGTGGTGCTGTCTGGGGGAGGTGTAGATTGTGGTGCTGTCTGGGGGAGGTGTAGATTGTGGTGCTGTCTGGGGGAGGTGTAGATTGTGGTGCTGTCTGGGGGAGGTGTAGATTGTCGTGCTGTCTGGGGGAGGTGTAGATTGTGGTGCTGTCTGGAGGAGGTGTAGATTGTGGTGCTGTCTGGGGGAGGTGTAGATTGTGGTGCTGTCTGGGAGGTGTAGATGGTGCTGCAGTCTGGAGAGATGTAGCTGGAGCTGTCTGGGAGGTGTTGATGGTGGAGACTTGCTGGAGACAGTACATCACTGAAACGGAGCTTTGGGAGTTTATAGTCTTGACTCACTTCTAGTTTTCTGTCTGCTTTGTCTTCACAGTCAGAATTATGATCACTCAGTAACCAGCTCCTGCCATTATTGCTGTCATACCTCCTTACCGTGATAGACTCGTACCCTCTGCAACCATAAACACAGAAAAACTCTTCCATAGATAGCTTTTGGTCAGTGTTTTAGCACAGCACCTTAAAATCACAAATACAACTACATATCAAGATCTTATTTTTTTTTCAGAAAAATTAACTTGAAAAGAGACAGAAATAGCAAACATTTTTACCCATAAGGGTAATGTTGTTGCCAGCTGACCAGATAGAACACTGAGCTAGGTTATCCTGCTTGTCATGCATGTGCCGACAGCTGGAGGCCTTGACAGGGCTAAAATCTGAGCTGCAAGGGAGGCCTGTCTTCCATAACATGCCCTGTATGTGCATGGACTTCCTAGGATGAGGCTGACAACTATGGAAATAACAGAGGGTATATTGACACAGAACGTGCCCCATATATGCCTGGACTTCCTAGGACCAGGTTGATGACTGAGATATGAAGTCAGTCTTTCCCTAAATCAAGACACAAAGAATTAATTAATTAATTAATTAATTAATTAATTCTGAAAGCCTGGCCTTAGCTTAGGTTTGTCTTAACTAGCTTTCACAATTTAAATTAACCCATTTCTGTTAATCGATGTGATGCCACTTGGCTCATGGTTTATACCTCTCCCCCTGCAAATCCTGCTTCCTCTCAGTCTCCTCTGGTATCTTCCCCGTGCCTAGGTTCATCTCCTCTTCTTTTCTTTCTGCCTGACTATCCCGACTAACCTCTTCCTGTCTAGTTATTGGTCATTCCTCTCTTAATTAAACTCATCAGAAGGCACCTTGGCAAAGACACACCTTCAGAGTGTACAGAAAGCTCATTACACAACAGAGCTAGGTTGTGGAAATAACAGGTCCATTGAAAACTGACCTGCAAGGAGACAGCAGTATTTTCTCTAAAAATACTACCCTAGTATCATTTCCAATTTATGTTTGAATACCCTGACCAAGCAACTAGAGGAGAAAGCATTTATTTTAGTTCAGAATACCAGGTTAACAGTCCATTTTTGTATTTATCTAAGCTGCACTGTTATCAATAAAAACTTGGGAGTTGTTATTGAGGTGAAAATCTAATAAATCAAAGAAGTGATTGAGGAGTGACCAGTTGATCCCTCTCTCCACATTTCCCTTACCATAAAGGAAGGATCAAAAGCCTGAGAATCTCCAAGTCCCTCCCCCACTCCTTCCTGTGCCTCTCTATCTGAATCCTAAATCCTCCATATTCTTTATGACTAATTTCTGTCAACTAGTTTTTGGCTCAGCCCCTTTATTCAAGGTTCACTTTATTAACATAGTCTCGGGGTATCATGGTGTGACTAAACATCCTACAAGAGCCCATACAGGAGAAGTCAAAGTTTGGGGAACCTAAATCAGCGAGTCACATCCACAGTCAAGAGAGAGAGAGAATGAATTCATGCTTACACACACTCAACTCACTTTCTCTAGTCCTCTAGTCTGGGACTCAAATACATGGAGTGGTGCTACCTATAAAGTACAATGGGGAGATGAGTGGTTCTTCCCACCTCAACTAAAGCATTCAAGACAGTTTCTCACAGACATGCCCACAGGCCAACCTAACCTAGACAACTCCTCGCTGAGACCCACTTCCCTGGTGAGTCTCTATTGTTGCTGTTGGTATATGATGGAGGAAGGTCATTGGTTAAATAATAAAGAAACTGCCTAGGCCCATTTATAGGCCAGCCCTTAGGTGGGTGGAGTAAGCAGAACAAAATGCTGGGAGAAAGAAGCCGAGTGAGGAGTCGCCATGATTCTCCCACTCCAGACTGACGCAGGTTAAGATCCTCCCTGGTAAGCCAGCTCGTGGGGCTACACAGAATATTAGAAATGGGTTAGATCAATATGTAAGAGCTAGCCAATAAGAGGCTGGAACTAATGGGCCAGGCAGTAATTTAAAAAATACAGTTTCCGTGTAATTATTTTGGGTAAAGCCATGCAGGCGGCCGGGTGCCGGGGACGCAGCCCCGCCGCTCATATTACAACAGGTGTATCTCCAGTGTAGAATAACCTGCTACCAAGTGTTGGTGTTGGTATATCCCCAGTGTAGAATAACCTACTACCTAGTGTTGGTGCTGGTGTATCCCCAGTGTAAAATAACCTGCTCCCATGAGCCCTTCTGTTCCAGTGCTTGTGTGAATGCTTGTACATTAAGATGTATTGTCATTTAGTTTGCACTGTTTTGATACAAGCTCTTATTCTGTACCTCAGGTTGGCCTTGAATTCATAGCTGTCCTCCTGCCTCAGCCTCCCAAGTGCTGGCATTACAGTAATGAGACATCACAACCAACAAGCTCTTTTTATACCTGAATCAGAATGTCAGAACTTCAGCTTCCTTGAGGTTTTATTGGGACTGTTTTTCTATAAGATTTCTTAAAGCAGAAGCCTGTCTTCTAGTTATCAGTCTCCTTTGAGCATGTCTTGGATGTAGGAATCAATTGAGAGAGACATTTTTACCTGCAAACTACATTTGAAAATCCTGAGTCTTATACCTATGGGCTTTGTCTCACTGTATCTTCTGCAGTTCTTGACAGCCAGACCAATTAATCATAGACTAATCTAACAAAACTGTGATCCCAAATAAGCCCGTTTTCTCTATGAGCTGATTCTCTGTGAGCCTAAGATAATTGTTAAACTAACAGAAAGTTTATTAGCATTCCACTTCATGGTCAAAGCAGCACACATTCAGAGTGCTCATTGTTGGTGTTCTGAATGTGAAAATGATTTCAAATTGGCTTCTCTTATACTGAGTACTAGGGAATGTACGGCGTTAGGATCTAGAAAAGGACTAATGGCTATTCTCTTCCTTTAGCAGGTTAAATGTGTTTGGGTATGTTTGTTTAGCATTCTTTCTATATAAACTGGTTTCCTGTTGGGATGCATGAAACTCTTCAGTCTCTTGCTTCTTCCAAGATCTTTTCTGCCTAGATAGTGCTCCTCTGGTATACAAGCTTGGCAGGTATGGGAGGTAGTGAATTGCTCTCCTGGTCAAATCTTCTGAGAGTTACTTTGATCTTCAGTAGACCATTATTGTCCAGAGGGAAAAATATACACATATGTGACAGACATCTCTAGAAAGAAGAAAAACAGCATAGTTCAATTTCAATAGTACTCTTTATTTTAAAAATAAATCTGTATCGACTTTTGACTACTCTGGTATTATAGGATGGATGGCAAACTATGTGTTTCCTGTACCTATGTGTCTCTTCTAAAACATTTTTGTACCATGATTTAAAAAAGAGGGGAGGGGTTGACTTGGCAACAGTAGTATAATTACAGTCATTAAAATTGCTTCCAGTAGATCCCTAATTATCATTCCATGGTAATAACATTATACATTATTATTAGCTGGGTGTCAAATTGACTTTTTGCAAATTCAGTATGCTTATTTCTGAAGTCTTGATTGTCAAGATTTTCTTTTCAACTTGCATAGTCATCTGTCCACAGTTATTTTAAAAAGAAGAAAAAATGGAGAAAGTGCAATGATAAATAGTCCTTTCCACTGGCAGGCATTAATTGTGTCAGATCCAATACCCTTTCTTTTAAGTACAAGAAATACTTAGAATCAAGGCACTTTACTGTCATCTTGAAACGTAACTCATTGCTGGCACAACCGTAATTGCAAAATCTCACCCTAAAAGGCAACATAGCACATAGGAGAAATAAAAAAAAATTAGTTCAATATGTGTATGTGTGTATATTACATATGTAAAATATTATAGATATATGTAAAACTTTTGTAAATGCATGAGCACCACTAACAAGAGGGCACCTCCAGTCAGTAGATGCTTGTACATGCTTATGAAGAATAGGTTACAATTAGGAAAAACACAAGAAAATATTCAGCTGGATGTTTTTGACCCTCTTCTATTTGCTTGACTTCTGAAATCACCATGAAAAGAGCATCAAATGCAAACCGATCAGAGTTATAGTAGAATTCAAATGCCTTGAAGGGTGTTGAATGTCAGTGGCATGATTTTCCACAATGCAAAACAAATCTTGGTACAGATTAAAAATAAAAATTATACAGTTTTCCCAAAATATGCCCAGTATTTGCATTCCTGAAAAAATTCCAAACATATTAAAAACCTGCTGGGAGTACTTTTGCTTATACGTAAAATGGTGTCAGGTTCCAGGCTCAGAAAATCACCAACGTCCTTGCATCTCTTGAATATGTAAGGAGCTCTCTAATGCAGTGCAAGACAGAGCATTCTTTGTTGGGGGTAAAGTTGCAAAGCACTGGACTGGGCCTGACCTCTGTGAATGGCACAGAACACTGTGGTCACGGCCCAGGCATTCTTCAAGACTGAGGAAAGCAGATCTGTGAACTGTCCAGCCCGAAGCCCCACCTGTCAGGGGTCGGCTTGTCCTGATGGGCCCTTAGGCTGTGTCCCTGGTGTGAATTTTCCTAGGAAAAGGCCCTGGTGGCAAATAAAAATAGAGTTTAAAGGGTAGATCTTAGAAGGGTTGAAAGAAAAGAGTTTTGCTTCTAGAGCCAGGGGAGCTTAGGGGTCTGGGCTTTGGGGAGGGCAGCGGGCTGTTAAAGAGAAACAAACGGCCTCTGGGAGACAGTAGCAGACAAGCAGAGAACAAAGGCCTGCCACAGTAAAACGCAATCCAGACCATGAAAAGCTCTGTGGGCGATGCCCATGAAAGGCCTTGAGCCGGCTCACCCCTCATGATTCCAGTGGTGCCACCAAAACCCAGTGTCAAGTGTCACAGCTTAATCTTTGCAGTTATTTCGGGAAACAGTGGAAGGGGAAAGATGTTGGAGAGCTGAGGATGTGCGGCATGTCAGACGAGCAGCCTGACACTCCTCATGAGCAGACCTTAGCGCCTGGCGCCGCTACTTCAGACTTCCATGTGTGAATTCCTGTTTTGCAACTACTGAAGCAACAGACTTTCAGGAGCAACGACGAAGCGTTTTCATTGGCCCCTTTCATTTAGCACTCCTCAAGACCTTCTTCCCCCTTTTTCCCCCAACATATTTTCTGTTAATTATTTGGGACTACCATACAATGCACTGGAACTCACTTGCTTCCTATTCCTCCCAGGTCTACCCGCCCACTCTTGTGCCCCTCCCTCCCCAAAAGAAAAATGCTCCAAGCCTAATTTGTGTTGCCCATACACTCACTGGAGCATAGTCAAACTACCAGTGGCCAGTTCCTTAAAGAAAACTGAGTCCTTCCCCACCTGCACTGTGAGGAGCTACACTTCAGTATCTTTATCACAGTTCTTAAGGACTCTCTTCAATAGCTTCCTGTCTGGACTGTTTATTTGGGGGGCATTGTCACAGAAGTCTTCAATGTTTCTCATTCTCGGTTATGAGTCTGCGGCCATTGATATTAGCACCAAACAAATGAAATTTCCTTGCCCATAGCAGCTGGTGGCAGCATGGACTATGGTCATCAACATGATCTCACCTTGATCATGGACATCCACATGGTCTCTGGTGGCAACATGGACCGTGGCCATTATCATGGTCTCCTACAGCAGCCCTGATCATGGACATCCACATGGCCTCGGGTGGCAGCACAGATAGGAGACATCGACAAGGCCTCTGGCAGAGGCTGAAGCCTCCTCTCAAGCATATGTTCAACAGATAGCTTTTCCTTTGACCCTGAAGTTAACAGGTGGGAGATTAAAAACCTCTGCCCCTCTTGGATCTCCCTCATTCAGCTCTTTGATAATTAGTGAGAAGGAGAGGCAACGGCACATTTAAGAACAGCCAGTAACTTCTGACGTTGTTCTCAGACCTTAAATAATTTTGAGGGAGGAACAAAGATTACATTGTGGGATTAAAAACCTAAATGGGGTCTGGGAAGATGGCTCAGTGAGATGCTTGCTGTATAAGCAGTGAAGATCAGAATTCAATATCCAAAAACCATATTAAAAAGGTAGACCAGATGGCATATCCATGTAATTCCAGAAGTGGAAGGTGGGGGAGGGAGGATAGGCGGATGCCCCAGGCTCAGGGGCTAGCCAGACCAAGCAATGAGTAAGAAATTAAGGTGGAGAAAAACTGAGAAGGACACCTGACAATGATTTTTGACCTCCTAAACACATGACACATGTGTAAATGTATATGCACGCAGGTGCATCAATCTATGCACACACATAAACACATACATTCTATTACACATATATATACCTGCATATGCACACAATCAAATGAACTTTTGAATAGAATATAAAAAGATCAAGTATATTTCTTTGCTAAAAAATGAACATAGTTAAAAATATAAGAGGTTTTGAATAGAAATATAAATTAGAAATTAAAGCAATAAAGAGATATCAAGTTTCATCATTAGATTGTGGAGAATTTACAAAGTTAGCAATGGCAATTTTGCTGGTAGTAGATTCATGTTAAAAGCAAACAGAAAAGTCAGGCAGTGGAGAACCACGCCATTAATCCCTGCACTCGTGAGGCAGAGGCTGGTGTATCTCTGTGAGTTCGAGACCAGCCTGGTCTACAAAGTGAGTACCAGGACAGCTAGAGCTGTCTAAAAAAAAAAAAAAGGCAAAAAGGCATCACATGTTGAACATAAATCATATAATTTGTACAAATGGTCTAGGCTCAGTGAGCCACTCTTATTGACTGCAGCCCACCCTAAATCTAAATTCCTAGAAACCATTGAAAAAAAATGCAATGCACAGGCTTTAAATAAAATCCATTGTGCGTTCCCATTTTGGAAGCCCATTGTGCACCCCAGACTAGCCTCAAATTTACGCTCCTCCCACCTCAGGTTCCTGAGTGTTGGGATTACAGCATTGCACGCCAAGCCCAGTTCAAAAGCAGTTTTTTTTTTCTGTGAACAATTTGAGCTGGTTATATTAACCCTCTTTTGGCAAATACCTAAAGTTAGTGTCCAATAATGTTAATCAGAACATTGTTGTTAATGGTTAAAAAAAAGAAAAGAAAAACAAGAGGAAAAGAGTTCATTAGTCAGTAAGTATTTATGAAATAAAAAGAATGTAGCTCTTTTAAATGAATGGTATAAACATGTATTTCTTGTCATAGAATACCCAACTTTCTACTTCTCATCTCCATTTATATATAGACTTGGTAAACATTTATTAAGTCTAAAAGTCACACCCCACCTCCGTAAGTCAGCTCTACCCTACCCTGTATTAGTTTCAGTCAATCCATTGTTTTAGTTGCTCAGGTCAAAACAGTAGGCAAATTCTTGACTCCCTTTTTCATATACTACATCCAATTTATCAGCGAATCCTGTCATCCGTGCCTTTTAAACATATTCAGAACCTAACCAGTACTCGCTATTGTCTTTGTAACTACTGCAGAATGAGAACACAAATGTGTAACAGAGCATTATCGTGCTTGAGTTCCGGTGTCCCTCCACGACTGCCCTGTTCATAAACTCTAGCTAGCTCTTCCACACTTTTGCTTCTATTTCTTTCACAGATTTTAAATGTTTCCCGCAGATAATTACCATCCCCACCTCCATCAGCAACTATGTATTTCTAACTTCAGCGGAAACAAGATGTGGCTAGATGATTAAATTTGATGGAATCTGAGCAGAGACAAAGCGTGCAATTTAGGGTTCAGCTCCAATGCAAACCACTTGCCATGGAAACTATGAAACTATTGCTCCCTGTTCTTTAAGATGTCATGATCCTGTGAATATACATAGGAGAGGACACATCTAAAGGACAGAAGAAAATAGAATGTACGGAATCCCATCTCTGACTTGATGGACAGAGCTACACTATTGGAACTGAGGCAAACCTTACTTTACTTTCTTGGAAACACCTTTGTTTAAGTAATTCATACTTCATCATAGCTACTGTACGTCATGCCCCTATCTCTTCTCAAAACAACAGCCCACAAGAGTCTTTTATTTCTTTTCTTTTCTCCTTTTGGTCCTGGAGATTGAACCAAGGGCTTCACACATACCAAGCATGTACTCTGCACTGCACTGTGCCTGCTGGCCTCTGAGAATCCAGCAAGATGTAAGCATTTGTGCTATATGTATATTGTGGGAAATAATACTTGAGAGTTTAGTCTTCTCATCTGGAGTAAAGACCAAAGTCTTAATAAGACTAGGCCTTGTCTTTGTCCATCACTTGGCGTGACTTCTGATCCCACTGACCTTGCTCTAGCCAAAGAAGCCTATTTGGTGCTCTTTGGACATGCCGAGTACTCCACCACCTCAGGGTATCCCCTTCTGGCATTCTTTCTGCGTGGGACTCTCTCTATCCTGAGATCCACAAAGTTAACTCTTTTACCAACTTAGAGACTTTCTCAGCTGCGTCCTTCTCAGTGGACTGTCCCCAGTTACCTCACACTCTCCCACTGCCTGGGTGATTTCCCTGTTTTCTCCATTGTCCCCTTTGCTTCTTAATATATAATATCACTTGATTAAAATACACTTATTTTTAACTTTCTTGTTTATTATTGTTCATGTCGTGTGCTCGCATATGCTCACAGATCCATGTGGAAGTCAGAAAACAACTTTTGGGGGTCTGTTTTCTCCGTCCACTGTCAGTTCTGGGGATCACACTCAGGTTGTCAGCCTTATGCAGCAAGGGCTTTCACCCCCAGAGCCATCCACCAGCTTATAATTTATTTCTCCCTTTGCAAGTAAGTTCTGTGAGACCAAAAGAATCTGTTTTGTCTGCTGATATATTCCCAGCGGATAATATCTGGCATATAGAATTTTCTGACATGTAGAAGGTCACGATGTTTTTGCAGTTAATATTCTTTTGTCTCCAAATGAATAGCAGGAGAAGCTCAAGAAATCCATCAATGGGCTGTGACATAGAAGACTGGCATCAGTTAGCATCAGAGCCTCTGCACTGTTTCATATGAACGGCAGTGTTATCTCCCCTTATTTTTGGAGGTGTCTCTTTTAGCGCCAAACACTGTGCCTTCATAAAGCCTCAAGCTGAAGAAACGGCAAAGGAAGAAAAAAATGTTCTTGCAAATGTGCTTTCAGGGTAGTAAGTCTTTTCCAAATGCCCTCAGTAGACTTCTTAGGTCTCATTGGCCAGAATGGTACCACACTGTCGTTTCAGATAAATTACTGAGAAAAGAGGATAGCTTACAGTTAAAATATATGCTAACTATGATGTATCCCAAGGGCAGGACAAAATGCCATTTAAACAAAATTGGAAATCTGTTAAAGAATTGGTGGCAGGAAGGGAAGCCAACCTTACTTACCAGAGTAAAATATAGTTAAATATTCATTTCAAAATTATAACATGTAATTATACAAATAAAATATATCATGCTGCCTTTGACTAACGTGTGAAGGTCAGAAGACAAGGTGTAGGAACAGATTCCCTCCTTCCACCATGTGGGTCCCAGGAATTGAACTTTGGTCTTCAGACTTGGTGTCAGGTGCCTTTACCTGCTGAGACATCTCAACCACCCCATTTGGGGGATTTTAGTTTGAGCCATATAAGATTTTGGTTCTACTAGCAAGAAATGCAGAAAAATAGGTATTTACTAGATAACTGGCAGTGCCCAGGTTTAAATCTGCCAAAGGTCTTAACATTCACTACCTTTGATGGTAAAATTATGGGTGATTCTTGTGTGTTCTTTTAAAACTTCTTTAACATGTGTTTTCTCACATGAATAGAGTATAATAAATCTGTTGTCACTTTAAAAAGTGGCGTGAGAGAAAGCAACAGAGTTCACGTGAAGGGGATTTTATTAGGGGAAAGGGAATATAAAAAGGGGAAGGGGATGGGGGAGACAGGCTTCTGGGGACAAGAGCAGCAGATGAGAAAAGAGAGGCAGAGAGAGAGGGAGCGGGAGACAGAGAGACAGTCAGAGAAGAAGGGGGAGAGACGGAGGGACAGAGGGATGGAGGGCGGGAGGGAGAGAAGGGAACAAACAGAAAGACATAAAGAGAACATAGCAAAATAGTGAATGTGCACAGGAGTTGCTCTTAGCGAATGCAGCGAGGACGTATCCTGTGAGGACCCCAAGGCAGGCCAATATAGATGCCTGAATGCTAACATTCCTTCCTTCTTATTTATTATAAAAAGACGAGGAGTTAGAAGGGGGTAGCAGGTGAGGCGAGGATGAGGATGCCACGTTCTTGAGACTGCTTTCTGCTGACCTGGGGGGTGTTGCTCATCTTTGGGAGACCTGGGAAAGGTGGGGTGGTGGCCACGTCCTAGAGTAACTGCCTCTTTCACTCCACTGTCCAGGCGCTGTAGAACCGTCAAAAGCTGGTTGGACCTGGAAACATGCTGTTCAAGGTGAATCCAAGTCGACTCCCTAGGGCTTAAAGCACCTGATCCTTTCCCATCACCACAGCATCATCAGGGCGGGTTTGTAGTCTTGAGCCTCCAGCTCTGAGGCCAACAGCTGGTAGTCCCGCAACAACAGCTAATTGGTTTGATTAGCGTTTTTTATTTATTTATTTATTTATTTATTTATTTATTTAGTTAGTTAGTTAGTTATTTAGTTAGTTAGTTAGTTAGTTAGTTAGTTAGTTTTTGATTATTCGAGACAGGGTTTCTCCGTAGCTTTTGGTTCCTGTCCTGGAACTAGCTCTTGTAGACCAGGCTGGCCTCGAACTCACAGAGATCCGCCTGCCTCTGCTTCCGGAGTGCTGGGATTAAAGGCGTGCGCCACCACCGCCCGGCTTGATTAGCGGTTTTGAAGATGTTATTGGGGATACATAGAGGGGGAATTGATGAAGCAGAATGTGATTAGTGTAAACAGAAGAATGTGGAGCAGTCTGTGGGGGAGGAAGAGGGGTCAGGAAGGAACACAAGTGGGGTTCCCAATCCAGCAGGAAGCCTCATTTTTCTGAAATTGGAGACACGGCAGTTAATCCTAGTGTCCTCTGAAACTTAAAGGAGCAGGGTCCTGTTGGAGTTGCTGCGTATGAAGAAGGATTAGCTTGAGGTGAGGGGTAAAGGGTTTGAGGTAGTGTAAGTGAATCCAATGAGGGAGGCCCCTCAAGCTTAGCAGCTGTTGCTAAGTACAAGAATTACTTTAAAAGGGACCCTGCCATTTAGGGGAAAGAAGTATGTAAAGATAAAAAGCAAATTGGAAAGAAAGAGAAAGAACAAAGGGAGCTTGTAATAAAGAAACTACCTTGCCCTTTGGTAGGACATAGGAAAGAATAAACCTCTGTGTCTTTATTTGGGACCTGGGTAGTGGGCCCCCAAAAGAGCAAAGAGTAAAAACAACCAACTACAGAAGTATGTCACTGGGGGGTAGGCTTTGAGGGTTTATAGCCCCGCCCCCCACTTCCTGCTTGTTCTCTTTGCTTCCTGTATGTCTGTATGAAAATGGAACCACCAAGCTCTCTGCTCCTGCACTCATGTTTTGCCTTCCCAGCCACTGTGGACTCTCCCTTTGAACAATCAGCCAAAATAGACTTGTTGTTTTACAAGTTGCTTTTGGTGATGATATTTTACCATAGCAGTAGTAAAGTAACGGATACACATACCAAACCATCCTTTTTGTTTATCATAGAGCTGAAAGTTCATTGCGTATTGTTAATCCCATCCCAATGGTGAGAGTGAGACCACTACCACAACTTGAGCCAAATTTGAAGTGAAAGGATCGAAAACTTAACCTCACAGACTCCATCTTAAGCCATGGGGGTTGAACTCCGTTCCAGAAGAAAAAAAGTAGTAGAATGTGTTACAACAGCAGAATTTGAGCAGATGCCCTAGACACAGTCAATTAGGAGAAGGGCAATAAAATGTAATGAGGTCCAGATGTTTCTGCAGATATCCTGTCGGCCGTTTGTGGTTTCATTCCAATAGTTTGACCAATGATTTTATAAATCATGTTACCCCATGTCTCCTGGCCCAATCCTGAACCACCAAGGCATATAACTCCCTGCTTGTGGTTTTTTTTTTTTTTTTTCTTTAAAAATTCTACCTCTCCTGGGTTCGGGCTGAGTTCCCTCCATCTGCTGCATTGGAGTGTTGGATTGTGGTGGGGTTCGAACCTGACAATAAAGACCCCGTGGCTTGCATTGGAAACTGACTCCCTGGTGCTCTTTGAAGGACTCTCACTGCATAGGCAGAACGGAGGCAAGCTTGATTTTTATTGGGTGAACCCAAGAGCTGGCTAGTGACTGCCTCCTAAATTGGATTAAAGAGAATGACCCCAAAATACATGTTTTGGGCCCATTTTAAGGAGTAAAATCATGAGTAGTTTTACAGAAGAAAGACAGTGGAAAAATAAGGAAATATAGAAAAGCAAATCTAAAAAAAAAAAAAACCCACACCATGGGGTCACCATGTGACTAGGGAGGGTTCAGGGAAGGGCAGGGAGGGCAGGAGTATTCTCAAAACCAAGTTAAGGTCATGGGTTGGGGAAGGTCAAGTTCTACAGAAAGCAACTCAGTTCTTAATAAATAGAAGCGTATGTTTAACAAAACAGAATAATGGCTCCTGTCATTAATGCACAAAATGGAGTCAGGCAGCTTTCTCAATATGACACTGAAAAGCCTGATATTTGACAATGCATCTAAAGGAGTAATATTCTACTGCCCTGGACGCAGTTTACAAGAAAAGCTCATTACTTTCCTACAGTAGGTGAAAACCTTATGCCTCGAATGTGTGAATAGTTTTCATTTGAGTAAATTAGGAAAATTGACTCATCTTTGTTGCAAAGTTATCTATCCAGTTACATTTTGTCAGGGAATAGTTACAACATTTGGGAAACCTAAAAAAAGAAAAAAAAATTAGAGCACATTACCCTGTAGGCTCTTCCTTGAAAATTCAATTAAGATTTATTGATAAAAGACTGCTTCAGCTAAAATACATTAGCCTAATTTAGGAATCAATAAGTATTTCTCTAACTTTTCTGCACTATAAATTATTTAATTTATGTCTATCTGATGTCCCAGAGTGTTGATAAATGAGAAGCCTGAAGCACCACGTGGGACAGGGTGTAACTTTGTCATGAAATTTGCATTCCAATCACAGCAGCCCTTGTGAGCACGCTGCCTTTGGGTTTCTTTTTTTTTTTTTAATATTTATTTATTTATTATGTATACAATATTCTGTCTGTGTGTATGCCTGCAGGCCAGAAGAGGGCACCAGACCCCATTACAGATGGTTGTGAGCCACCATGTGGTTGCTGGGAATTGAACTCCGAACCTTTGGAAGAGCAGGCAATGGTCTTAACCTCTGAGCCATCTCTCCAGCCCCTGCCTTTGGGTTTCTATAGTGTTCCTGCTGTCTGCTATGGCTAACACCTGGCTGATCCACCCACATACCAAGAGAATGTTTAGAAGCTTTAGACAAACACTTCCACACATTCCCATTTCTCTGACTGAAATCCTTTTGCTTTGCTTGTTTGTATGTATGTGGTGTATGTATGCATGCATGCATACATGCATGTGTACGCATGTGCATGTGCATGCAGAGGTCTGAGGATGATATCAGATATCTTCCTCAGTCACTCTCCACCTTGTTTTTTGAGACAGAATCTCTCTCCCCTTACTAAACCCAATACCTATCAATTAGTAAGTTTGGCTGACCAATGTGCTCCAGGGATCTGCCTGCCTCTGTACCCCCAACCCTCAAGCACTGGGTTTACAGACACTCTCCTCAGTTCCCAGCTTTTTATGTGGACACTGGGGATCTGAACTCAGGTCCTTACACTTGTGTGGCAAGCACTATACTGATTGAGTCCTGTCCCCAGGCTCCTTTGGTTTATGTTGTTGGCCCGCTTGTTTAACAGAGCTCCTGGTGAGGCTAAATTTAAACTCTGGTGAAAAAGTGGCAGTCCCTCTTGCTTTAGGTTCCTATCGCCTGCCCTCCTTGGAGATCTTTGTTTTGTTTACTTGTGTAACATGCTCAGGGGCCAACTCTCCTGGGGGAAGGCTCACATCCTGATGTTTGCCCTAAATCTTCTGGTATACAAAGCTTACCTCTAGGGTACAGTGAGGGAAATTTTTCATGCTAATGAAGGAGCCACTTGAGAAAAACAAAAAAAAAATTGACTTAGGAACTGAGCAAGTTATTGTTGAGATTTAGCTTGGTTAACAAATTTCTAAGTTTGAGGTGACATTGTCCAAGATTTTTAATTGGCATTGCAATGCTAGCTTTCCTTATTGCTATGACTGAAAAAATATCTGGGAACAAGTTGTTAAGAGAGGAAGGATTTGTGCTGATTCAAAAAAATAAATCTGAGAGGGTACAGTCCAACATGGTGGGAAAGGCATGGGGCAAGAGTTGAGCCAGTTGGTGACATTGGAAATGCAATCCAGAAACAGAGAGCAGACAGGAAGTGGAGCCCAGCTATAGAACCTCAAGACCCGCCCACAGTAATCCACTTCCTCCAGTGATACATCACTTCCTGAAGCTTCTACAACAAAACAGCACCACCTGCTGGGAAACAAGTGTTAAACACAAGCGTCTATGGGGGTAGCAGGAATTCTAATTGGTATTAATAATAAAAACCCAGAGACAGATATATGTAGGGGTTAATACTGAAGATCAGAGAAGCAGAGCGCCAGCCACTAGAGAGTTCTTTTACCTCTACCAATGCTCAGACTGAATGGGTGATCCTGTCCTCAGGCTTAGTCCTCTGACTGCATCTGTCCCCACCAAACCTCAGACCGTACTGAGTTCCTGTCTTTTTACGCTTTATATTCCTCTCTCTAGCCAGCCACATCACTCCTGCCTCAACCTCCCTAGTGCTGGGACTAAAGGCATGGGATCCCAAGTGCTGGGATTACCTTGTGTGAGTTCTGTTTCTCTTTTAGAGAGATTGAATCTTGTGTAGCCCAGGGTGGCCTTGAACTAACAGAGATCCCTCCACCTCTGTCTACTGAGTCTTGGGATTAAAGGTATGTGCCACCACTCCCTAGCCTATAGTGGCTTAGATCTACACTCTGATCTTGAGGCAAGCTTTATTTGTTAAAACATCAACAAAATATCACTACATATAGGGGACATTCCACATTCAAACTATAGTTTTCAATACTAAAATTTTGGATACTAAAATGTTGAAGAAGAAATTTCCTTTAGGAGTTTGAGCCAACAGCATGCCTGGTAGATAGGAACTGAAGTCCCAGTAGGTTATTCTGGATAGCCAGCTTTGAATTGCCTAATTCATAAACTCAGAGACAAGGACAATATATATGTAAGTATAAGCCTAAAGCCTGTTTATGATTTATCTACAGGGCTCAAAGATAATCACTGCAACAAGAATAAGTAGATGGTCCTTTTTATTTTCTGAAGTTGGAAAATAATGCTATATGTCATTGGTGTTTTCTTTGGGCCACCAATCTGCTCCCAAATAAAGACATGGAGACTTATTAATTATGAATGCTTGGCCTTAGCTTAGGCTTGTCCCACTAGCTCTTATAACTTAATTTAAACTGTTTCTATTTATTTACAGTTTGCCTCAGGGCTCTTTACCTTTCTTTCATTCTACATGTGCTACTTTCCTGCTTCCTCTGCCGGGCTGGATGGCCCCTGGGGTCCCCCTGGTATCTCCTTTCGTTTTCTTCCCCAAGCTTAAATTCCTCCTACTTACTCTCCCTGCCTGGAAGTCCCACCTATACCTCCTCCCTCACTATAGGCTGTTTAGCTTTTTATTAGACCAATCAGTTGCCTTCAGCAGGCAAGATAAACACAACTTTACATAATTAAACAAGCAACACATCATTACATAGTTAAACAAATACAACAGCTATAGTTGACAAAACAAAAACAAATACACACACTTAACCAGTTTGAATGATAAAAACAAATATGAATACAGCTAGACAACATCTATAAAACAGTTGTTGTTTAAACCCACACATAAAAACCAGCACATGATGATCATAAGTCTTCATATTGTTTAATAAATGGATTAGTCAGTGAAGTAGTTTGCACTAGCATTTTAGAACAATCTCAGAATAAATTCCAGATGTATGAATATTTAGTTGTAGAAAAAGAAATAAGAGAAATAAAGGAAGGAAAAGGTTATGGTTCATCTTATTTTTTTTTCCTTAGAGTAGGAGACTTTTTTTTTATTCTGCTTAGCTTTTAGTTTGATGAGATACTGTATCATAAATTCACAATCCTTCTGCCTCAGACCCTTGACCTCCCGACTCCTGCAATTATAGACCCATGCCATCATGCCCTGCTGAGCCCAAGATTTTTTTCAGAATGACTTAAAATCTAGGTGTCACTCAGAAACGTGTGTTTCACTGCATTGAGGTCCCCAAAGACAACAACAATACATATCTACAACTAAAGATAAAATACAATTCACTGAAAGAAAAAAAATTAAAATAGTTTCTTTAATATATGAATAACAATACATGGATGTATTGGAAAAGAACAAACAGGGCAAAAAGCACACACTAGCCTGTCTAGTTTAAATACATTTAATAAAAAAGTGAAGTACACAAGGAACTGTCTGCTAATGAGTCTAATTTCTAGCAAGCAGAACTGCTACTTAACTGGTGAGCATCTGAATAGCCACATATAATTTTTACAGCTTGTGCCCAGAGCTTAGTGACAGGTCCCTTCCAGTTATTTTAAGTAGCATCTCTGCTAGTAGGTGAAGACAGCAACACATAAAAATTGTGTCTTTGAGTTTATCAAGGTTGCAGTACTGACATTATAGAACAGATGATTCTTCGTGCAGAGACTGTCCTGTGCGTTGTAGAATACTTAACAGCATCCCTGGCCCCTGCCGACTGGATGCTGGTAGGAGCGACTCTCAAAACCCAGTTGTAACATGCGAACATGTTTCTAGACACTGCCAACTGCTGCCCTGCAGCTGACAACAACTGATGTTTTTGTTTTTTGTTTTTTTAACATACCAGGCAGGGTGTTATGAAGAAAATGAGGCCGGGTAAGGAAGGGCAGTGTGAAAGGAAGCATGAGCTACTTTACATTGGAGTGGGGAGTGAAAGCTATCTGCTAGGACAGATGAGCAAAGGACCCCCACCCCCGCTGCCCTATGCAAGCAGGAGTTCCAAGCAGAAGGGACAGCAAGGGCAGAGATCCTGGAATGTGTATCTGCATGTTTAAGAACTAGTGAGGACCCATGGATACCAGAAAAGATACGGAGAAAGGAATCTACAAATTTACCAAGGGCCAGATCTTTTAAGTTTCTGTGGGTCACAGAAAATCTCTGAATACTGGCTGGTTCTGTGTCAACTTGACACAAGCAAGAATCAACAGAAACAAAGGAGCCTCAGTCGAGGAAATGCCTCCAGGAGATTCAGCTGTAAGGCGTTTTCTCAATTAGTGATCAACGGGGGAGAGCCCAGCCCATGGTGGTGGTGCCATCCCTGGGCTGGTGGTCCTGGGTTCTATAAAAAAAGCAGGCTAAGCAAGCCAATAAGCAGCTCTCCTCCATGGCTTCTGCATCAGCTCCTGCCTCCAGGATCCTGCCCTGTTTTAATTCCTGTCCTGATTTCCTTTCAGATGAACAACAATGTGGAAGTGTTAGCAAGTAGACCCTTTCCTTCCCTACTTACTTTTGAGTCATGGGTGTTTCCGTGCCGCAATAGAAACCCTAGCTAAGGCAACTGGGTAAAATGAAACATCACAGGAGGAATTTGGGAGAAGACTGAGAGAATCTAGATTCTGCTAACAGGGGAAAAAAATGAATAAAAATAACCAAGGATCTTATGAAAAAATAATCAACTTCAGCTTAATTAATTCAAAGCACTTTAAAAAATTGATGTAGCACTTTTTTACACTTGGGACATTAACAAAGATTAGAAAGCTAAAATATCGGTTACTTTTTAGGGAAATACGTACCTTTTTCTGCTCTCTGTAGAGGTAAAGGACCATCTGTGTGCAGGACAATTTGTCAATACCTATTAAAATTTAAAGATCGATGCAGTACTTGCATTTGCAAAGAGCGTAATGAATAATTCTCCCTGCACATGTGTGCAAAAACATATTATGAAACTGACTGTAACACTACATTATTTAAAGTAGCAAAACTAGCATTTTGTTCAGTGTTGACTAGTAATGGATTGATTATAAAAATCACAACAAGACAATTAACAGAAACTGTATAGCAATAAAAAATTTAAGGTAAATAAATCTATGTAAGCTGATAAGGCAAAATCTCTAAAAAAAAAAAAAAAAAAAGAAAGCATTAGCATTTAAGAAAGATAAACCTACGTCCAAAAACTGTTTATAGTATAATTCCACTGTTATTTTAAATGCATGTGCTTTCTCTAAATATATTCATTAGCTGGTTCCAATTAAGTGGTCCGTTCCCTGTAATTTTCATTGAACATAAAAAAAATGTTTGCTAATGAATGGTTCCTTTTGTATGGAACTTAATTTTTCTGTCTTTGTTCAATTTTGTAGATGTGCATTTGAGAACTCTGCTTTTTAATTTTTTATTATATGTGTATGTGTGCATGTATGTATGTGTACCACATGCATGTCTGCTGCTGAAGGCGGACAGAAAAGGGTGTCAGAGCCCCTGGAACCAGAATTACAGGTGGCTATGAGGCCTCATGTGGGTGCTGTAAACTCAGCCCAGGTCCTTTGCAACAGCATCAAGTGTTGCCAACCACTGAGCCTTTCTCCAGCTCCAATAAGTCTCCTTTTTAAAGACATTCTGAAATCCTTTGTTTGAGTGTATTTTTCTAACTAAATAGGAACATTTTTCAAGTAAAATGGTTGTCGCTGGAAAGCGTGAGTAAAGCGGGATTTGATGAGCACTTTCTGAATCAGTGGCTTTAAGCTCCCATTATGGTTCTCTAAGGCTCTCTGCATCCACTCAGGATTCCACTCCTCTTAGAACTGTGAGTGACTGTCTCTTAGGCTCTAACCTGTGATCCACCTACACTCTGAGCCTTCTGCCAGTGTTTCAAAACAACTGACAAATCGAGCAACAGCAGCCTGTAGGAAATGCTAATGTAATATTTAAAACAAGAATTCATTAAGAGAGTTAGAGGACCAGGATGTCTGCTGTGAGACAGTGTCTTCTAGCTATGACTGGGAGACTGCACCCAGGAAATGTCAATAACAAGGTTGCCTGAGCAAAACCTGCATGACAGGACCAATGTCTGAAGAGCTATAGGCTCTTGGCTAATGGCTGTTGAAGGAGAGAAAATGCTGTTCCTCCAAGACTGAGGCTATTGATAGATTATCCAGTCCCGAGTGGTCAACCCTAAAGCCACACACATACAAGCAACATCTCAGGAACTCAATATGCTACGTGTGAAGAGGGAAGGGTGCAAATGTATGCCATATATGAACATTTTAAGAAATTTTCAAGAAGATTCTCAATAAAAGCCAGCAGGGTTGGCACTTGCTCATAATTCCGGTGCTGGGCAGAGACGGGCACATCCCTGAGGCTGGTGAGATTACCAGCCTGACCTAGTCAGCAAGTTTCCGGTTCCTTAGAGAACATCACAAAACAGGGGAGATGATTCCTGAGAAATGACCCCTAAGGTTGTTCTCTGGCCTCCACCTTTACACAACACATAAGGACACACGTGCACATACACACATGAGCACACACAGAGACACATAATTTAAAAAGATGTTTAATAACTGCATTGTATCCTATTTATAAATAAAAATAAAAATTGGTAGCAGTTGTTATGGCTTTATTATGTAATTCTAAGGCAATTACTGGTTTTCTATGGATTCAGGCTTTGTGAGCAGATATCTACATAATGTCGGCTATACTTTGTTCCTGGCTTTCCGGGGCCCATTTTTATACAACCTAGGTCAGAGACTATGAAAATATTGTTTTAGATCGAGGTGAGGTACACCATCTGTCGTTTGGGGTTGGGAGAGACTGGTTTTGTTTTGTTTTTGAGGGGTTTTGTGGGGTTCTGTTGTTTGGCTGGCTTCACTTTGGTTTTGTAGTTGCTGGGAAAAGGTCTCACAGTGTAGCCCTAGCTGGCTCGGAACTCACTATGTAGAGGATCCTGCCTTAAAATCAGAGATCTACCTGCCTCCATTTCCTAGGTGCTGGAATCTCAGACATGCATTGCAACACCTGACCCATCTGCAGTTTAGAGAGACTGCTGTCTGTAACCTTGTGGCTGGTTTCTCCTCCCTGGCATTAAACATCACTGTCTTGACCAAGACTCCCACCTCAGTCTGTGTATTTCTCAACTCTGCAGTGTGTGGCTGGGTTCTTAGCATTAGGGCATTCTCCGATGAGTAATATAAGGTATAGAGATATACTGTAAGGGGTTTTTTTGATGTCTAAATTCATTTCATGCTTTTTCTAAACTTTTTTCCCTGGCTTTCTAACATCTATTTCTGAGCAATTTTCTAGCTAAAATATTTTCTGATTTGTTGACATCTTCCAGCTGAATAACTGTCAGCTTCCCATTTGGCCTTTCTACTTCCTTGAGCTACAAGTGGATAAACACTGCAGAGGGAAAAACAGATGTTCACAACCAGCTAAATAACATATGGCTTTGGTGTGTGTGTGTGTTCTCACTCTGCCAATGTCAGTAATAGAATGGAAGCGCCAATTAATACGTGTGAATATCTGCTGCCAAACACAATTATTCTTCCAGTAATTGTGTCAAAATAGTATCAAGATTATCCAGGCCTCCTAATCTTTAAAGGCTGATGAGATACTATTGAAAGTTCTTAAAAGCTAACTTGGTAAACTCCTGTTTTCTATTTTATTTAAAGAATTAGATAAATATTACCACGGAACACAAATTCCTCAGCTGGTCAAATCAAAACCTTTCATGTAGGAAGAGGTTGCTGTTGTGAACATGACTGTGTCTTGAAGAACAGTGTCCATGTATTTAAGATCACCGCTGCATCTAGCAATCTTCAATTTTTTCCCTTCAAACTTTGAACATTAGAACAGACTTTAGCCATTATTCCCTTTTATTGTCAAGTCTTAGAGATCTCTGCTTTGCGGGGTATGTTCAGGTTCTACATAGAAGCCTTCAACCTCCTATACTTTTTTTTTTCTGTGTAGCCTTGGCTGTCCTGGAACTCGCTCTGTAGACCACGCTGACCTCAAACTTACAGAGATCTGCCTGCCTCTGCCTCAGAGTGCTGAGATTAAAGTGTGTGCCACCACTGCTAGCTCAGAGCCAGCGTTTATGACAGAACCCTTCTCTGCATGCCCATTGGCTGCGAGTGAGTGAAATAAACAAGTGGCTTACTGTTTAACATGGGCACAGCTGTGCCAATGACCCCAGTGCTTCAGACCCTGGGTGTAGCAAAGCTTCCCTGAGGAAGGAGCAGAGGGAGGTTAGAAGGGGGGAGGGGAGGGGAGGAAGAGAGGGGAGCAGAGAAAAATATAGAGCGCAATAAAAAAAGTAAGAAGAGAAAAGCAACATCAAAAATAAACAACAAAAAAAAAGGATACAGCATGGATTCATGGGTAGACACACAGAAAAACTGGAATCCAGTAGTCTGGATTTTCAGGTGCAGAAGTCATAGCAACACAAAAGCTCAGTGTGGTTATTGTATACAGTTGAAGAGGAAGGTGGCGTCATTGCATCAGCTGAACTGGGAGGCAGGGTTATTGTACACAGCTGAAGAGGGAGGTAGGCTTAGCTAATCTCAGCAGGAGCCCGTTTTGTAGGGAGCAGTCTTCAGGCAGTCAACATTCGTGGGCAAAGAGCTGTGGCGAGCATTTCTTCACACGCTGTCAGAAGCTCCTATACTTTTAAAACACGTTAATTGTATTAGCTACATTTCATTGCTGCAACAGAGGAACTGACAAAGGCACCTTAAGAAAAAGTTAATTCTGACTCAAAGTTCAAGGGTAACATCCACTGTAGCGAGGAGTGCGGGCCACAGGAACGAGCTGCAACCAGTCATCGTGTCCCATCAAGGAACGCTGGTGCTCAGCTCACTTTCTCTTTTCCCTCAGCCAGGGGCCCCAGCTAACAGTATGGTTCCATTAACATTTAGGGTAGGTGCTCCCTCCTCAAGTACTCATTCTATAATCCCCCTTACAGATATATCTGGAGGTTTCTCTCCAGAGAGATCTTGTCGTGTTGATAGTCATTATAAAACGTCATATTAACAGGAACAGACGAGTATGTACCTAGGGTACCATTCAGGGAAACTTCTCAACTTCTTTTAACATGTTAATTCCCTGCTTGAGTAAGGTTGTACTATACAAATGGCATCTCTGAGTAGTTCATATTTCACATGTGATAAACCCAAATATGAGATATCTGCAAGAAAGCTCCAAATTAGTATTAAAAATGGCCTTAGAAGGACTACTGCCATTGCTTTTGTGTGAAGATTATTTTTCTCTGGTAGGAAAAGGAAACCATGCAAGATGTACTTCTTAAAAAAATTAGGTTCTAAAAATTAAGGCCTGTATTTCCAAAACACAGGAAGTTTCATGAAATCTAATTTTAATTACTTACTTTATGATTAAATCTAATAGCTGGTGATTACTGACAAATATTGCTGATAATTCACATTATCTACTCCAGCAAAACACAGCTCTGCACATCTTCGTGTTTCTTCTCAAGAAAAGCAGGCTCTCCGAAGTCATAAATGAATAAATCCTTTGGAGCCAGATCTTCAGCTCTGTGCTGTGAGCAGGCTCTCCTTCCAGAACTTCCTTTGAAGTGATGGCAGGATGAAAAATTGAAAGGGGACGTGGCAGAGGGAAATCAGAAATTTCCCGTTGCTAGTTAACATTATTGGGGAGTAAGTCTGCACCAACTTCAAAGAATGGTGATGGAATGTAGAGAGAGAGGGCTCGGAGAGAATAAGTCACAGCTTCGAACGGGAGATCAAGCAACTTAATTGCACCAGTAAGGACAAGCCGGGGAAAGTTCCTGAGCTGGGGACTGACATAAAAATCTTCAGTGCTGCCAAGATGACTCCGCAAAGTTGGCCACAAATAAATAGTAGTCAAGAGAGAAGAAACTAACCGGCGTGGGAATCTGGTCAGACTGGCCATGCCTATTACTGAACACCTGGAGAAAAGGGACTTGTGACGCAGAGGGCAAAGGGCATTCAAGAAGCACTGGGGCAGCTTAGAGATCGCTTGGCATGGATGACAAAAAGAAAAGCAAAAGATCACCCCAGGCTATGGGGTTATTAACGTAACAAAAAATCATAGCCAAGATAAAGTTGTACTCCACCTCAAAAGTTTCTTTGGGCTACTTATCACAACCTTTGGTGGCTAAAAACACCAGAAATTTATTTTCCCACAGTTTGGAGAGCTGAAGTTTGAAATCAAGCTGTCAGTAGGGCCTGCCCTCTCTGGTGGCTCCAGAGAAAAATCCTTGCCAACTCTTCTCAGCTCCTGATGACTTGCTGCGGTCCACAGTGTTCCCCGGCTGAGAGAAAAATCCTTGCCAACTCTTCTCAGCTTCTGATGACTTGCTGAGATCCACAGTGTTCCCCTGCTGGAAGTTGCCTCTGCAGTGATCGCCTTGTCCTTGTTATTGTATGCGCTGTAATGATACGCCAGCATGAGGTGGGACCACGGATCCCATGATGGGGGACAAACACAACATCAGACAGAATTTACACGGGAAGGAAGTTTATTGGAGAAGGGAGGGAGGGAGAGAGAGAGAGAGAGAGAGAGAGAGAGAGAGAGAGAGAGAGAAAGAGAGGCAGTGACCTGCCTCCTCAGAGAAATGGCAGAAAGAGAGTAGAAGTGGGAGGAGCTTGTCTACCATTCATGCAGAAGTCCCCAAGGGGCAGGGCCATCTTTGTGTTTGCCTAGATGATAATAGTCCTCACACATCCTTCGTGTGTCTCTGCACATCTGTAATTTTTATAAAAGACAGCTGCCATTGGATTTAGGGCTCTAGTCCATGATGATCCCCTCTCAAGAACATTACTGAATACTCTGCTGCTAGGCAAGGTTACATTTGGAAGTCTGGATGGACCAGAATATCGGGAAGTCACTACTTTTGGCGGGGAGGGGGTTGAGACAGGGTTTCTCTATGCTTTGGGGGGCAGACACTATTTAACCCACTTCCTATACCTTTGTGAACACCTCTAATATTTCACAGCTATGCTTCTATGTCTCTTAATGAGAATGTTTCCGTTGTACAGTGTCTGGGGTTTGCAAAGATGCAGAAGGAGTCTATCTTGGTGCTGAGACTCAAACAGGAAAAATCACAGCCACAATGCTGCAGTAGGAATGTAAAATTAGAAAAAGAGTGCTTGTCTTGAACAAGGAGGCACAGAGCATGGAAGAAGGTCAAGATCTCCAGTTTCTTTGCTCTAACCTCTTCAGCATACACCGTCCCCTGAGGAATGCTATTCGCCATACGTTCTTCGGACATGGTTTTCTTTACATGTAATAGACAAGTCCTGCTTTTCTTAGTAATTAAAATATAATTAAATCATCCCTCCATCTCTCAAACCCCTCCCATGTACTCGCTCACTCCTTCTAAAGTTAATATCCTCCTTTAAAAGTATTATTGTTATATATAAATGCATAAATTATAGACACAACCTGCTGAGTCTGTTCAGTGTTGCCTATGTGTGTACAATTTCAGGACTGATCACTGTGTATTGGACAACCAATTAGAGGGCTCTTGCCTGAGAGAGGCTAATTTTCTCTTAGTATTCAGTTTGCCTAAGGGTGGGACCTTATGGAGGCCCCCCTTCCCATTACCATGTCTGCTCACACACTCATTGCTCAGAAAAGCAAAACAGCCAGCCACTGGCTCTTACCTCTACCTCAGTCCAAAATGGCGCTTCTGCCTCCAGGAATCTCAGAATGAAACTGTGTCTGAGAGCTGTCTCCTCCCATCTTATATTCCTCTTGAGGGCTGGGATTAAAGGCATACATACTGCCCAATTTCTACGGCAAACTAGTGTGGCTACTGGAATTAAAGGTGTGTGTCACCACTGCATGGTCTGTAAGGCTGACCAGGGTGTTTGTTTTACTCTCTGATCTTCAGGCAAGCTTTATTTATTAAAATACAAATGAAATATCACTACGTTGCCATGCTGGTCATTACAGCTTGTTGACACCAGAGCTGGTAAGACCATCTGTTGACAGCCTTCCTTGGCTGGTTATGTAGCGCTTTCTGGTCCCATGAAAGACAGACTGCAGGAGGAGCTTTCAGGTTAGATCCAGCTCAAATCGTTTTGTGTCCTCAACAATAGGGATTTATATTCAGTCTCTGAAAAACAACCAAGGACAAAAGCAATAACCTCTAGTGTTTTGGTCATCACTTGGACTACCCTGACCAACTACTCAAATGGAGGTTTCTCATGCCTGGTACTAGAGTTTTTGTTAGGTAATCTATGACTCCTGTGTGGAACATTTTCTGTTCAAATGGCATGACTTCCTTTATATATGCACATTTATTGTGAATAATTTATGTAAATATGAAACAATATGATTTCTTGAGGCATTATGAAACATCTTCAGTGTTATTTATCATGAAAGAAAAAGATATGACATAAGGTAGGTTATAATTCCACAAATATGTTATCTCTTTTAATAAAACAAAAGCCCTTTTTTCTTAATTAATGTTTAAAATGTACAAATAATTATTATCTCTATCTTTCCTTCATTTTTAGTTTAGCATATCAAGAATAACTAGAATATTTTATCAGAAGTATTCTAATTGTTTATTAATGTGCAATAGACTCTTAAGCTTTTAGTTAATAAGTCTTTTTGAAGTTTGCATAAAACGGTGAGTTTTTAAAACTCCGTGACAAGTTTTGCATGACATTTAGTCTTTATTCTTGCACAAAAGGGGAGTTGTTATGAGAAGGGATTTTAGATGAATAGAACTGCCTTCTTAATCTTTCCTTGGTTCCACACTGTCATGTAGCAAACTAAAAAAACAAAAAACAAAAATCAATTACATCACTGTAAAAATCGAGTAACCTTTTTAAGTGTAAGGTCAAATTTGTTCTGCTGTCTCAGGTAAACAAGAGCCAAGGACACAGAATGCCAGGGGATAATGATACAGAGATGAGTAAAACTGTAACCCTGCCACTGATGTGTTGAAGCCGCTAGCGGCAAGCGAACAGTCACAGAGTGCAGAATGCGATGCTCACCGCTGTGTGGGTGTCTGCGTATTTGCTGTTATGATATCTGCATGTTGCTCTTACAGATAAGGTGGCTGAAGAAGGCGTCCCTGGAAAGTGACAGTTCAACTGAATCTGAAAGGATAAGCAAAACTATGCCACACAGAGGGTAAGACGGCAGACTAGTCTAGACAAAGTAGACTTCTATGCTGTGTTCAGAGAATGGCAAGAATTGTATCGTGCCCAAAGAACTGGGTTTGTGCAGATGAACTAGAAGAAGAAAGGGGTGTCACGGCCACCCTCGTCCCGCAAGGATGACGCGACCACCGGAGCTCTTCTCACTGCAGTTTTATTCAGGACCTTTTGACAATCGTAAAATCTCTCTCTCTCACTCACTCACTCACTCACTCACTCACACTCTCTCCCTCTCTCTCTTTTCCTCTGTCTCTTCCTCTCTCCTTCTCTCTTTTTTCCTCTCTCTCTTCCTCTCTCCTCAGGCAAAACCTCCCAGCCCTTAAGTAGGCATGGGCAACCAACCCCGGATTGCCAGGTGGGCACTGCCCATAGGTCCACGCATATGCAAGCAGCTGACAATCATTGCGTGATCACAGCATAAGTCAGGCCTAGTTGATATTAGGAGCTGATTATCACAGAGAGCACTCACTTTCGGGATCGCGGAGGGTGGAAGCCAGCACCATCAGGTGCGGCTCCACGCAGCTCTCTACAGTTGCCATCAGGTGTGACTCCACACCGCTCTCTACAAAGGGGGAATAAGATGGCAAAGCAGATTGAGATGAGGTTTTAGTGTGATTTACCCATGTGGTAGGGATAATATTTTATAAACACTAATCCACTGCAGCATCTCTGTTAAAGTATGTTCATCTACATCCTCCCCCACCCCCCACTTCCAAGTCAAGCCATAAGGCCTATCAAACCAGGACTGCAGAAATACAACAAAATAAAGCAGTTTTGGTTATCTTTGAGTCTCAAAACAGACATTTTTAAAGCTCTTTTGGAAGATACTATCTGAGAGAGCCATGTTTTATAAGAGAAATAAAAAGGGGGTGTTAAACTCTTTGATCTCTCCCCTTAATACTTCAAAAGATTACTGTCTACAGTTTGCGTGTGAAAGATCTCATTTAAGCATGAAGTTTCAACAAAAAGAGTCTATGCCTTTTCATCCCTGTGGGCTACAGCAGAGAGAAAAGAGACGGGAAGTATGAGGAGGAGAATGTTCAGAACACATTGTCCCTCCCCACCTACAGAAGCTCTGATGCAGCGGAAGAACTGGAGGGGAAGGGGGTGGGTAAGAAACTCGGAGAAAGAGGCCAAGGCCATTGAAGGTAGCGATGCCTGAGGAGTAGTGGCAACAAAGTCACAGCTCCCAAATCATTACATGAAGATTTACTATTAGTTTCTAATGCTCTGCCTAGCTTAGGCTCTGTTAGCTTAAAGTAACAGGTTTCTCTTTATCTACCTTCTGCCTTGGGGCTGTTTATCTTTCTATCTTCCACTGCTTCTCTTATTTGGCTGGCGGGCAGCTGCCTGGCTTCCGCGCCTGCGGTCTCCCTCCTCCTCCTTTATCTCAAGCCTGGGTTTCTCCTCCTACTAATTCTTTCTGCCTGCCAGTTCCACCTATCTTTTCTCTGCCTTGCTATGGCTGTTCGACTCTTTATTAGACAAATCAGATGCCTTAGGCAGGCAAGGGGAAACAGAAGCGACACATCTTTACATAATCAAACAGATGCAACATAAACAAAAGTAACTCACCTTTACGGCATTAAAATAATATTCTGTAGCATAAACAAATGTAACACATCTTTGCCCAGTTAAAATAATATTCCACAACAGGGGCTCTTCCCTGGGGGAGACTCTCACCATTCCTTAGTTGCCTGAAGTTCAAAGGTCAGCTCTGAAATCATATACATGCATGTAACATTATACTGATTGAGCAGGTTGCATTAATATATATTAGTTAATATATATGTATAATATATTATATATACAATGAAAGAAATGAGATTTGACAGAGAGCATAGTAATATATTTATGTATGTATATATATGTATATATATCAACAATGAAAGAAAATGATATTTGAGAGACAGCAAAGGGGTACCTGGGAGGGGTTTGAGGGAGAAAAGGGGGAAATGATAGGACTATATTTTCATTTTAAAATATAAAAATTATTTACTTTTAAAACTAAGGAAAAGAAAATCTAAGTGATTAACATATTTTGGAGGTTTTAATAAATAGAGGTGCCGCGGTAGAGAAAGAGGACAGCCTATATCTGTCCCACACTGTAGTCCCAGCTGCACGACAGTCAGACACCTACATGTTCTGGTAGAACCAAGACTCTTTTGGACCTCTCAAGAATAATTTATTTATTCTGATTGATGTCTAGAAAATTATGCAATGTTACACCCTAAAATACTCCAAGTGTTTTAGTAAGTAATATAATATATGTGATTGAATAGATAAACATAAATCATCTTTCTCTATTTTAATTACAATTGAGTTATATTTAGGTGCCTGCTCAATAAGATAGATGTGTTTTAAGATTTTTATATTATCTTTTTGTTACCACAAATGATGACTAGACAAGATTGAATTACTTTAATAATTGGGATCAGAAAAGGGATGACAATAATGGATTCAAATCTAGTGTGTACATTCAAACCCAATAATATTTATGTAATGAGATCTCATTGGGAGGTTTTATTCCATTTCTCAGACACAGGCACCTAGGAAACAAAGCTGATGCAATACTCAGAAAAAAAATCCACCAGAGAAAACAACATCTACAAAACAAATGAAGCAAAAGAATCAAGCCAAAGAATTTAAATCCCAGTGCCAACTCTAGAAGCAATGCTGGGTCATGAAGCTAAAACGATCTCACACTGTCCGTGTTAAATTAGTCTGTTCGGATTCTGTAATGGTTACAAGGACAGATCCCTTATCTGAAATGTGAGAACAATAGTTATTCAACTCTCCTGGTTCAACAAAGTAGTATTGCCTTTCTGATAGCATTTGGGTCCTAATATGATAAAAAGGGAGTCCTCAAAGGTATGTAGAAAAGGCTCCTGCTTTGACTGTTCCCACCTAAACATTTTCGTTCAAGATTAATCTTCACAATAAACCCCACAGGACTTGGAAAGATGTTTGTGAATTTGAATATGAATGTTCCTCTGAGAAACAATCACGTTTTTGCTCCTGCCTTTTAAAAGAGCAAAACAAGTGAACAAGGTAGAGAAAATGGAATTAAAAACCTTTCACTAAATAGTGTTCTTGAGTATCTCACCGTTCTGATGAAGGGATCATTGACAAGTTATCACAGACAAAAGGTTTTAATTTGTAACTGTCTGGAAGCGCAAAGAGTTCTCAGTCTCATTTCGATTTACAGTTAAAAACGTTAATATATGATAATGATCCACTTTCTGAATTATGAACAGAAAATCATCACTCTGGTGTTTGTCTCTTTTAAGGCATCTGAGAATTTTTTTTGCTCTGTGAATTTGGCATGGTCTAAAAATCTTGTGAGACTCTGTGTGTACAATTTGTCTGCATAATTTAGTACATATGTACCGTCGTCTTGCATGGGTAACCATAGCCACTGCACAGCGCACTAACAAATGTGGAAGCCTCACTAGAACATGGATAGCTTTGTCATTTACTAGGAAACTTATAGGAAACTGGCTTCTGAAGGATAAAATTAGCTGTGCTGAAAATCTAACTATAGATGGCATCTCTTCACCTCTCACTGGCCAGGAGCTTTAGAGAGCCAATGAGACTGGCTCCCCAGTGAGCCCCTACGATTGTCCCAGCTCTGGCGTGTGCTGCCATACTGTGTTTTAAACATGGGTGCTGAGGAATCTCAACTCAGATAGTTATGCTTGTGTATAACAACCGAGCTAGCTCCTCAGCCCCTACCACCTATTACTTTTACCTGCATTTTGGTACCTATAGTTCAGTCATTTTTTTCCCTTCCCCTCTCCTTCCGTAGCCACTATAAAATTACTATATATTCATATCAACTCCCTTCAGCATCCACAAATGAAAGGGAACATACGCTGGTGGTCTCCTATGTCTGACTTATTTCAATCAATACAATGAGCCTCCAACTTCATTCAATTTTCTATAAAACGTAAGATACCATTCTTTTCTATAGGTGAATAATATTCAACCAGGTATATATGCCACATTTTCTTTCTCCACTCATCCATTACTGAGCATCTAAGTATATTCTGTATCTTAGCATTTGTGAATTTTACTATAAGAAACAAGTATAAGAAAGTTCCTTTTTTATATACTTGTCTCATTTCCTTTGTGTATATGTGTGTGTGTCCGTACAATATGTATGTGCTATAATCTAATAATAGGTATATTATAATACACATACTGCTGCTGCAGTATTTGATGAATCACCAGAAATATGGCAGCTATAAATACAAGCATATATTTCTTTCCATTTTCTTTTGTATATGACAGAGTTACTCTTTTCTAACTATTTATAATAACATTTCCCCCTCTAACTTCAAACACTAAGACCTTTTCTGGTAGATAGACATTTCTTTACTTTTTGATTTCCCCCAGGTCCTAATTCCCAGAAATTGTAAGTATATTCAATCACGTGTAAAATGGGAATAATTATTTGTCTTAGTTTGGGTTGCAATTGCTGTGATCAAACATATGCACATGGAGAGAGAGCTATGAGGGAAGGCATCTCCCGGGAGATGACTTCCTTCTCTAAGCTCTCTCCAGTGTAGGTCTCTGGGGGAAGTGTCAATTCTATAGAGCCCATGTTTGCAGGGTCCCTGGAGTCTGTGACACACCAATTCATATGAGTGGAGCTGGCAGAACTAGAAGCCACTCTGGGTGAGCTAGCGAGTAAGCAGTGGAGACAGGAAGAGCGAGAAGGCCCGTGAGCATCACTATAAACTATGTAAGAACTGTACCCTTATATACCAAGTTTATGTCAGAATATTCTCCCCAACAATGAATTAAATTTAACTTACTTTAAAAGTTTTAATTTTGTTTTGTTCTGTTTTTGTTTTTGTTTTTTGAAACAGGATCTCTGTATCTCTGGTTGTCCTGAAACTCACTCTATAGACCAGGCTGGCCTTGAACTCATAGATATTCACCTGCCCCTGCCTCTCAAGTGCTGAGTTTAAATTTGTATGTCACCATCATCTGGCAAATTTGTTTATTATTTTAACTTATTTATTATATGCATAACACATTGCATAACTACAAAATATTTATTTTATATAATTAAAATATTTACTTTATATTTGATATGAGATACACAGATAATTAAAAATATATATTTTAATTATCCCTTAGTTAAAAATTAAGACATCTCACACACTAAGCAGAGTCAGGATCATCAGCATCACTGTTTTCCATCTCCACCTTACATCCCACAGCAAGCTCTGTGGGCAATCACATACTCTGTGCTGTCTTCCAGAGCAGCGACATCTTCCTCGAGACACTTCCTGAGGACCAGCCTGAGCTCTGCCAAGCAGAAATGTCTGTCCTTAGTGGTGTTCTTGCTTTGTTCTACTTCCCACCACAAATTTGCTTGTGAGTGGATCGTGCCCCATGGATACCCACTCCCTGCTAGTGGTGACCTTTTTCTTGCTTCAGCCAATGTTTTCAGACTTTTTAAGGACTTTGTTAGGGATCTGAAGAAACTCCTTTTGAATTCTTTCTGTAAATTTTACCAAAAAGTGTGTACTTTTCTCTTGGCATTTCATTGGCTACACATTCGCTAGACAAGAGGAAGCTTACAGTACCACTATATTCTTATGGAACCGCTGTCATATCCATGGTGTGATCCGTTATTGGCCAAATAGTATTATATGGTCTGTGACTATGCAGTATAAATCCTTAGAGACATATCGCTTCAGAGATACATGAACATCCTATAAGCTAAGTTTCTTTAAAGAGACCAACGATTATTTCTGTCTCCACAGCAGCATTCCAGGGCAGGCAGATTTAGTTTTTCCATGAGGTTATCAAAGAATGGTTGTTTTGGTTACATGTCCAGACATTTGGGACAGGAAGAATTCCAGTGCAAACATCTTCTAACACGTTACAGCATTGCAGCTCAATGCCATTGTCCCATCTTTAGGCGTGCTTTAATCATTCCTCCTGCTGCAGGGGAAGCTGAGCACCGTGACTAAGTCATGTGGTCACATGCTTAGGCAAAATGAACTGGAGGCATATTAAGGTTCTGGGGCCCCACTGGCTATCTCTGTGCTGTTAGAATGCCTTTCCCTGGGGAGGGACATAGACAGTGTCTGCTCTGCCCCCTGAGCTCTCAGTGACAAATGGAGGTACGAGTCTACCAAAATTCACAGCACCAAAGTTTACCAGGGGGAACCAATGAGTTTATTAGGCTTATTTACAGAATAAGAGGTGGTGACCCTAAAGTAGCCAATCTGGAAAGTTTCCACTCTGCAGAGACAGTGGCTTGCCCGTGGTGACATAGGTGGAACCCACTTTCTCTCATCCTTCCCTATCTATATAATCTAACTCCTCCCAGAGACCCCAAGGCCGTGTGCAATTTGTGTGAAATGGGATATAATTGGTTGGGAAATGTGGCTGAATACTCAGGTGAGGGTCCTATGACAATCCCCACCCTGTCCTTCCAAGAGGGAATGTCAACAGTCAACAACTCAGCTGTGATGATCTTGGTGAGCAGATGGTGGTCATTTGGCTCAGAGAATACTCCTGCACTGCTCTCTGCTACAAGAGTAAAACTAGGGGCTGGAGAGATGGCTCAGAGGTTAAGAGCATTGCCTGCTCTTCCAAAGGTCCTGAGTTCAATTCCCAGCAACCACATGGTGGCTCACAACCATCTGTAATGGGGTCTGGTGCCCTCTTCTGACCTGTGGGCATACACACAGACAGAATATTGTATACATAATAAATAAATAAATTAAAAAAAGAGTAAAACTATAAAGCCAGAAAGGAAAAGAGAAAAGAAAGAATACACAGAAAGCTTCAATTATGATGCTTAAAAAAATGAATGCAAATTTATCAAAATGTTAGAATTTCATAAATCTGGGTAACGAATGAGGGTTTTCATTCTATTATTATTTGTACTTTCTGTGGCTTTGAAGTGTGTCATAATATAAATGAACAAATGTCCTTTGAATGCCTTTAATAAATGAATAATACACAGAAGGTTAAGAAAATAGATGAAAATGCTTACAGGATTGGTAGCTATGGTTGCCACTAATACGTCTGCCATCTAGATTTGCTGATTACTAAATTGTAACAAATCACCAAAGCATGCATTGTTCTTTCCAGACAAAGACCTATTTAAAACATAATGCTAAAACCCATCTAAAGGTCTAGATTTTTTAAGGCCCTCAATGAGCTCCTCAGTGAACCAAGAAAGCTGAACCTGCATGGAAGTCACTACCCAGTCTTACCCAATCTGCATTTGGCTTTATGTCTTTTCTTTTTCTTTTTGGTTTTCCAAGACAGGGTTTTTCTGTAGCTTTGGAGCCTGTCCTGAAATTAGCTCTTGTAGACCAGCCTGCCCTTGAACTCACAGAGATTCGCCTGCCTCTGCTTCCCAAGTGTTGGGATTAAAGGCATGCACCACTACTGCCTTGCTGGCTTTATGTCTTTTGTGAAATGTAATTATTTAGAAAGTCTACATGCAAGGAGGCTTAGATGAGGAAGAGAGTGCTGGTGAGCTTTTCATCAACTTGACACACGCTAGCTAGGATTGTCTAGAAACAGGGAACTACAGTTGAGAAAATGCCTACACCAGATTACCCTGTAGACAATTCTGTCCAACATTTTCTTGATTAATGATTAATGTGGTAGGATCCAGCCTAGTGTGGGCAATGCCAACTTCTGGGTAGGTGGTCACGGGTTATATAATAAGGAGGCTGAGTAAGGAAACAGCTTTGCTCCATGGTCTCCTGGTCAGTGCCTTGATTTCCTGCCTTGGTTTCCCTTAGTGACGGTTTATAGCCAATAAGCTAAAATAAACCCGTTCTCTCCAAGTTGCTTTTGGTTGTCTTATCACAGTAATAGAAACAAAACTGAAACAAGGATCTAAGAGAATATATCTAGTCATGTGACTTATTAAGAATAACTCAGTCAAACCCATGTATCATTTTCTCTGACTGGATCCAAGTAATAAGTTTCGTTATAAAGCAAGATTTATATAGTTTTATCATCAGTGCTGAGTTTTGAATAAGAAATCATTAGGCTGGGAGGAAAAAATATGTAACATGATTAATAAAATCTCAGAGACAGATATTGGGGTTCAACCTGGAGATCAGAAAAGCAAAGCAGCCAGCCACTGCCCCCACCTCAACCTCAGTCCAAAAATGGTGATCCTGCCTCCAGGAATGTCAGAATGAGATTGAGACTGAGAGCTGTCTCCTCCCATTTTATAATCCTCTCTAGTTCTGGGATTAAGGGTGTGCACCACTACCGCCTGGTTTCTGTGACAAGTTAGTGTGGCTACTGGGATTATTATTATTATTATTATTATTATTATTATTATTACTGCCTGGCCTGTAAGGCTGGCCAGTGTGGCTGTTTTACTTTTCTGATCCTCCGGCAAGCTTTATTTATTAAAATACAAATGAAATGCCACTACAAGTACATGTGCTTATTTTACTATCTTGCAATCAGCGAAAATGTAAGCTCTTCTAGCATCTACAAATTTTAATTATGAACATTTTTATTTATATTTAGAACAATGTAAAAATCAAAGAGAAGCTGGATTTTAAAACACCAACAGAATCCGTTACTGCTGTGTAAGCAACTGTCTCAACTTATTAACACAGCATATTAAAAATCTGTGTAAACAAACACATTATTGGATATCATGTGATTGTGTGTTTATAATGAACAGTATGGAGGTAGGCTACTCTAAGGTCTATTTTCCGCTGTGCTATTGATTTCCCAGTTCTTCATTTTTTATAGGGATGTATATTCTCTACTTCAATGAGAAATTACACATGAATTATTAGGATTCTATGATCCTGGGGGGCAGTGGGCTATTCTGTGTGACAGCTTTTCCAGAATATGCATGAGGTTCTGGATTCAGTCCCCAGAACTAGGGTGGGGTGGGAATTCTGGGCTCACATGGGTTCTATCCTTGCCATCACCAAAATAGAAAGCAAAAATGTATGTGAGAAAAAGATAGTGAGAGAAAGAGAAAATAAGAACTCAAGGCTCAGGAAAAAACCTGATCTTTAAAGAAATGATAAAGAGATTATCTATGATTCTTTCATTTAGACGGGATAATTAATGTGATAAATTAAGTATAGTGGATGAGATGTGTCATTATTATGGAACATGTTTTTAACTATGTAGTCTTAAAATGGTGTTGCTGACAGTACGTTCTGGGGATGAGGACTAATCTGTTAGTGGTCTGTGGTTCAGGAGGCATTTTCAGCAATATGACAAAAATTTTACATGTACTGAATCTAAGAGATACCTTGTTGTTCGTATTATCATCTCTCCCCTTCTTGGACGGGTCTCTGGAAGCTCGGCCCAGTGCTTCTCTGTGGATCTCTGCATCTGCTTAAATCAGAAGCAGGATGAAGGCTCTATGATGACAAGGCAGTCATCAGTCTGGTTACAGGGGAGGGCCAGTCAGGCACCCTCTCCACTATTGCTTAGGGTCTTAGCTTGGGGTTATCCTTGTGGATTCTGGGGAATTTCCCTAATGCCAGGTTTCTCTCTAGCCACATAATGGCTCCCTCCATCAAGATATCTCTTTCCTTGCTCTCTCTGTTCTTCCCCCATCTCAACCATCCCATTCCCTCATGTTCGCCTCCTTCCTCCCCTTTTTCCCTCACTCTCTCTTTCTGCCCTCCCTTCTCCCTTCTCCACTCCCAATTTTCTCAGGAGATCTTGTCTAATTTCCCTTCCCAGGGAGATCCATGTATGTCTCTCTTAGGGTACTCCTTACCTTCTCTGGGGTCATAGACTACAGGCTGGTATCCTTTGCTTTATGTCTAATATCCACTTATGAGTGAATACATACTGTGTTTGTCTTTCTGGGTCTGGGTTACCTCACTCAAGATGGTTTTTTTCTAGCTCCATACATTTGCATGCACATTTCAAAATGTCGTTTTTTACTGCTGAGTAGTACTCCATTATGTAAATGTACTACATTTTCTTTATCCATTCATCATCAGTTGAGGGGCACCTAGGTTGTTTCCAGGTTCTGGCTATTACAGATCATGCTGCTATGAACACAGTATGAGCAAAGAAGCCATGACCATAATAGTGATACCCACAGAAACAACTGACGTGAGCTAGTGAGAGCTCACTGACTCCAGACTGATTGCGCGCATGCGCACGGGGGGGGGGATACTTGCAAAGGACCAAACAGGGCCCACTGAATGTGGGTGACAGTCGTGTGTCTAGGGCAGTGTGTGGGGTCACTGGCAGTGAGACCAGGATTTATCTTGAGTGCTTGAACCGGCATTTTGGAGTCCATTCTTTTGGAGGGGTACCTTGCTCAGCCTAGATATAGGGGGGAGGACCTCAGTCCTGCCTCAAACTGGTGTGTGAGACTTTGCTGACTCCTTGTGAGAAACCTTACCCTCTCTGAGGAGTGGATGATGGGCTGGGGTAGGAGGAAGGTGGGAGCGGGAGGAGGGGAAGGAGTAGGAACTGGAATAGGTATGTAAAATGAGAAAATATTGATTTTTAAAAAATAAATTTAATATTTAAAAATACCTTTTTGTTACTTTTTCTACAACTCATGTTTATTGCATTTGTCTAAAATTACTTGAAATTTTAAAAACCTGTTTGTCTTCATTGTTGGCTTGAGAAAATAGTAAATAAAATCTGAAAGTCATGAACTCAAACCCTTACAGTGAGAATCATTTATTTAATGTAATAATCATTGATTTAAAGATGATGGGGTGTGTTTATTCAATATTTAATATTCGGAAAAGGTTTTCATTCAAGAGGAAACCAAGATTATCATCCCCATGCTTCAGATAAGGAAACTGAGGCCCAGATGAGAGAGTCATCTAGCCAAAGCCACACAACTAGACAGGTGAGGTGCGAACTGAAACCAGTCTTCCAAGGCTACCCCGGGGCTCTTTCCACAGCTTCTTGCACAGAGGTGAGATGTATGCTGGTTTGAAATCAAAATTGAAACCATGATCGTATCACTGGACTTTAAAATGAAGTTATTCATGCTTTTCAATTCAATTGAAGCTGAATGTTCCTGGGTATACAGAGAAACAAGAGAATCATTCAGACCTAAACGTTATCTTTTAGCCTAGAGCTTTTAATCTCCATTGCTCTTACTCTGTTGCTTTCACGCTCTCCACAGGCTGGGGGTGGGGAAGGGAAAGGTTAATATTTTGTTGCTACATCATTTAAATGGGAAAGAGAAAATTGAAGGCATAAACGACAATCTTAATTTAGAAAGTATGTTCTACTGCCCAATAAACTACCCTTTGAATACTATGTGACTATTTAAATGTATTTTAATTTACATTTTTAGGTAAGTATGTACTGTATCTGTGTGGAAGAGGGGTATGGGTGCCACAGCACAGTGTATGTGGAAATCTAAGGCTCTCCACTATGTGGGTAACAGGGATGGAACTCCATGCCTGTATCCACTGAGCTGCCTCTTCTGCTTCTAAGGTGTAGTTCACGCTGGCCTTGAACTCAGGATCCCCTTGCCCCTGTCTCTTCAGTATCTGCGACCATTGTGGTCACAACAACCAATTTCATTTAAATTAAAAACTTACTTCCTTGATTTCATTGGTTACCATCCAAATTCTCAACCACCACTATACCTCCTGCCTAGCTATTGGCCAGTCAGCTCTTTATAACACCAATCATAGCAATACATTTTCACACAGTGTACAGGAATATTCTGCAACAGATCTATCTTAAATTTGAGGGAGCTATATTGAATGTACACTGCAAAAAAGGTCAAAGTCTAATTTTGAGACAGAAATTTAGCATGATGATAAAAACTTAAAATAGTACATTTTACCTTTATAATTAAGAGCAGAAAAGAAAGTGGGCAATGATAATTAATATAAATAGTTTTTGCTGTTCTGAGGGCTTACAGAAAGACCAGCATAGCAATTCAGACAACTATTCTCAGCAACATGAGCAGGACACTATTGGAATTGTGGCAAGTTTGCCTTAGCATTTTATAATAGAAATTAGACATTCAGAATAGAAAGTATAAAATTGTAGAACAGAATGAGTCTTTTATAGCAAGCAAATCAACCATGACTTAAAGTCCAGGAAATGGAATGTGTTTTCAGCCTGTCTCTGAAGACATATGGCTCGCATCCTAAACCCTGTTTCCAAGCCAGCTGCCATGCTCAAAACCCAGCGAGCAATTTCAGGCAAAAGCCCTCTTGACTGCGTGTCGTTTGTTTCTCACTCTGATCAAATACACCTACGCTGTATAAAAGCCCCAAGGACTCTATTGGGCACTATGGCATGAGGCCACGTCAAGGGTGGGCCATCACCTCCTCTAGGTAGTCTTCTGAAACAAGCAGTGCCTGAACACTCATCCAGCCTTCATGCCATTATCCCAGTGACAGGAAGAAAGGCACGGACCAGGTGCCAAGGGGGTAGAGAGGCAGAGGAAAAGTGGAGAACATGGCTGCAATTCAGGGTGCAATTTACGTTCTTGAACCTTGCGGGTTCCTCCCCTTCCAGGGCAGAGGAAGAAAGAAGATCTTGTTTCTTTTTTCTTTTCTTTTTTTTTTTTCCATTTTTTGGTCATTAGGAAAGACAGACAAAATATATTTATTTCCAAAACGTCTCTGAAGTCAAATGTGATAGCCATAGATGATCCATATTTTTGGTAGAGTTTGTGAACGGCTTATCTGAATCTTGCCAGCAGGAAGGAGTCTGCTGGAAATCTAAAGATAGGTGGCAAACTAGCAGATGTGACTTGAAGTGTTCTCGAGACACAGCAGGAAGCGGAGAGGTGGAGGAACGGGGAAAGAGCACAGGCTGCAGGAACAGGCAGACCTAAAATCACATGGAGCCTGGGTCTCACGCAGGCTCTACCGAAGGGTTGATGATGCCTAATCAGATGCCTCGCTTCATCTGCAGCTTGTCTAGGGATAAAGAAAACCATCTTGTTGGAAAACAGAGAAAATAAAAATCAATAAAGAGAACTTTTAGGAAATTCCAAGTTACCTCTGTTAGGATCCAAAGGAAAGAATATCAAAACTCTGAAGCAACCAACTCTTATTAAAACAACAGTTTTACATGCTCAAACATAGACAAACTGCTACAAGGACGAGAAGGATAAGATAAAGAATCCTGCTGATCACAGCCTAATATCTGCACACAACTGACACCAATTGCAATCACATTCAAAGGCCTGACCACTGAGCAGCCTCATGGCCATCTCGTCTACCACAAAGAGGATGAGGCTGTGGGAGAGCAAGAACTGCCTGCTTTTTTTCTGAAACTGGGTATGCTGGCTACTCTTACGTCATCTTGTCACAAGCTTCTGAGAGAAGGGAACCTCAGTTGAGAAAATGCCTTCCAAAAAAACCTGTCTGCAATCAAGCATGTAGGGCACTTTCTTAATTAGTGATTGATGGGGGAGGGGCTGGCCCATTATGGGTGGGGCCATCCCTGAGCTGGTGGTTTTGGGTTCTAGAAGAAAGCAGGCTGAGCAAGCCATGAGGAGCAAACCAGTGAGTGGCCCTCCTCCAAGGCCTCAGCATCAGCTCCTGCCTCCAGGTTCCTGCCCTGTTGGCGTTCCTGTCCTGCCTTGCCTTGGTGATGGACTGTGATATAGAACTGTAAGCTGAAATAAACCCTTTTCCTCCCCAAGGTGCATTGGTCATGGTGTTTCATCACAGCAACAGAAACCCTAAGACATTACTGAGACATTACCAAGAATCATGCTCACTGTCCATTCTACATCCACCTCACTTATATTAACCTCACAGAATGATGAAGGGACAACATCACAAATACAAAGACAAAGTTATAGACTAAGAAATGAAGAGCCATCCTTCAGAAAATATCCAACCTCCAGGTTTAGTACTAGGGCCTTTAGAAAAACAGGACAAAACAATGAAACCTATTTGCTTTGGACAATTTTCTATAACAAACTACCGGAAGCCATCTATTTTAAAGGAAGAAAGGTTTTTTAAAGGCTCACAGCTTGAGATGTTTTAGTTCGTAATTACCTCGTGCTGTTGTATGAGCCAATGGTAGTTCAGTACACCATGGTAAGCAGCATGTAGTGGAAGAAGTTTGTTCATGCCATGATAGGGGAGATCAAAACTGGAGAGACAGAAGGAGCCAGGATTCCCATATACCCCCACCAAGGTTACAGCCCCAATGACCTAACTTCCTTCCCTTGAACCCTATCTCCTGAAGGTTTTACCACCCCCCTATAGTGTCAAAGGCTGGGATTAGACCTGCAAAGCATGGTGTCTTTAAGAGACATTAAAGACCCTACTACAACATTTCATAGACAAAGACCAGGCAAGGCAGCCATAGACTTTTGGTCCTTTTATTTTTGTGGCTTTAGAGTTTGTCTTTGGGGCAAAAGAATTTTGCAGGAGGTCTTTTGAAGACCTGGAATTTGAGGCAATTTTGAACCTTCTGTTCCGAAGGATGCTATTTCCTTTTTTGTCTTGGCATGGGGAAGTGGTGGGAGCTCTTGTCACAGGGTTAGGGAACATGCTCAGGGCTCCATCATGCTAGGCAAGCACTCTACCAACTGAACTACATCACCACCCCAATAATACTGTTTTCTTAAAGATACAAGGATATAAAAAGTAGAGTACAAGCTGTTCATGATTGGTTCTAGATCTGAGTCAAAGAAGGAAAGGGCACCTCTGCATGTCTTCCTAAATTCTCACAGCTGAACATTTCAGCTGTTTGACATTTGACCCCTTGTAGGGATTTATGTGTTCTACCCTCTGATCTTAATGGGAGACAAAATGTTCCTTTCCAATGCAGAGCTGGATGCTCTCTTTTTTAGTCTTTCTTGCAGGTAAGATAAAATGCATTCAAGCTCTGCTCTGACTCAAGAGTGCGTAACAGAAGCTGAAACTGTGTATCATCCAAGCCAAAAGTCACTTAGATTGCGGGTCTAACAATAATGCCTGTTTCTCACTGGTGTTGACCAATATTTAAGGTGCTACTTCTGGGCAATCAGCTTTTATAAGATTGGCTAAGCTCTAGATGTAAGATGCTTCTGTTACCTATCTATATGTCTGTCTATCTATCAATCATCTCTATATCATCTATGTACTTATCTATCTATAATCTATTATCTATCTCTATATGTCATCTATCTATCTATTTATCTATCTGTTTATTTATTTATCTATCTATTTATTTATTGAGACAGAATTTTCCTGAATTTCTTTGGCTGTCCCGGAACTCACTTTGTAGAGCAGGCTGGTCTTGAACTCACAGTATCCACCTGCCTCTGCCTTCTGAGTGCTGACAGTAAAGGCGTGCATCATCATGACCAAGCTATTTTTTTGTCTCTAAGTTTGATTTTCTTGTTGTTCTAGAGACTCTGAGAGGTACCCCATATTCTTTATTGTATTCATTTGGTGCTGTGCTTAGCAAAGCTGATTTCTATTGGTTGTAACTGAGAATCCCAATCTACCAGGAAAGTAAATTATTCAACATGCCTGCCCTATTGAAAATCAAATTCTCCGCTCTAGTGCTGTTATTGCTGATCACATCATAGTAGTAGAGAGTGTGAAGAATAAAGAATTGTGCACACAAATACTGAAAAACCTCCCTTTTAAGGTCACCTCCTAAAATCTAACTGTTCATTTCTCTGGATTAACCTTTCTGTCATATTAGAGATTTTGAACTTCTGTCTCAGTGGTGGAAGGTTTTAATTTTTGTTTTGAGTGAAATGAGAAATTCCCAGAGATAAGTAAAGCATACCTAACCAGGTATCTGTGATTAGACTATTAGATTATGAGACAATTGGGCTATGAGAATCACATCCTAGCAAGGGGATTATTAACATGAGTGTCTCATTAGATGATGGTATTACTGAGAACTAGTTTAATACAGGAATGGGATCCTTGTTGATGGAAGTAGGCCACTGGGGAGGAGTGTCCTTCCTTGGTTATATCCTGTCTGGCCCTGTCCTGTGTTCCCTTTCTCTACTTTCTGTCCTTTGTGATGTCAACTGCTCTACTTCTTGGCCACCATGATGGACTGAACTCAAAACACAACCTTTCTTCCTTACATTGTTCCCTCAGGTACTTTGGTCACAGTAAAGCAAAGACTTCCATCCAGGGAGAACCTCTATTCTCCTTAGACACCTAGGAGGTTAAAGACTGAACAGAATGATTGTTGTATTCTCAGAGCACGTCATTCCACCTGACATGAGTCACTCAATGAGATGTCAACACATAAATGGATGAGTACATATTATCAGCTAAGGAATAAACCACATAGGAAATGCTGGTCAAAAATAATAAAGAATTGTAGTAATCCATTTTATGGGGCCTGATTTAGTCATAGTGATTAATAGTGTGCAAGCAAATTATATCAGTTAAGGCAAATATTATAATTTAAACACATCATCAGTGAGCTTGGTCTGTTTGTTATCATGTTGATTAATCCAGTAAAATCAAGGCTACAAAAGAAAGTAGAGCAGCTGCAATTCATGCGGCTGCCAGATCCCAAGGAACTTCAAACGTCCTGTGGCTACAGTTAACAATACTGACCTTTACCTCAAAAGCTCCAACGTTAATGATAACATCATTCATTCTTTGGTCTTCAAAGGTCACCAGATTGATTTTTTATCACACAAAAAGCAAATCTGAAATTACAAAAGGGAGTTTTACCTAGACAAATATACCCAAACTCTGTTAATTTATAATTAAGTAATACTTGTATCAGGACTGGAGAGATGGCTCAGAAGTTACAAACATTGGCTGCTCTTCCAGAGACAGAGGTTCAATTCACAGAACCCACATGGCTACTCACAACTGTCTGTGACTCTAGTTCCAGGGGATCCAATGCCCTCTTTAGCCCCCATCAGGCACTGCAAGCACATAGTGAACAGACACGCATGCAAACACTCATACACACATTTTTAAAAACCTCAAAAAAAGAAACTGTCATATTAAGATCAAACTTGTCCCAATATAACCAGATATGAATCTCGTGGACATCAATTTATCAGAAATGGATGTTGGAGAACTTTAGCCGGTAGACCAAAAACAGCTCATTATTTGATTGTACAACTATAGTTTGTTGAATAAAACTGTGTCCAATAGGTACTGTCCATGTGTGACTGCTTTTGCAATGTAGCTATGAGTTAAGTAGCTGGGGAACAGAGCTCACAATGAACTTAAAGGAGATAATATCTCTCTCTAAAGGAGATAATATCTTTCTCTTTCTTTCTTTCTTTCTTTCTTTCTTTCTTTCTTTCTTTCTTTCTTTCTTTCTTTCTTTCTTTCTTTCTTTCTTTCTTTCTTAGCTTGCTGATGCTTGCAGTCCAGAAGAAAGAGAAAGCAGAGTCATCTGACTTCTGGCACTTAGGAGCTGGGGTTCTTAACTCCACCTTAGAGCTAAAACTTCCTGATCCTTCTGTTCTCACAGCAACGTCACAGCAACAAGGACTTATGACCATGAACTTTTGCGTGAATTCCACCTGTGACAAGTAACGATTCCCTATCTTCTCGTAACTCAGCCCAATCTTCTGTCCCTGAAGCCTCATTGTTCCCACTGTGTCACAATAAGTCTTCTTTTTATTGACGATCCTCCTTCTCCCAACTCATTATCAGCCCGTTCCTCTGCTCTGCGCCCTCTGCAATCTCCCTAAGTACGGGACCACACACCAAAGTTCTCCCAGTACATTTTCTTCCAGCTCCCCTGCTCGCTCAGGTCTCATTTATCTGCGTCCATGGCTTTTGGTACAATGAACTTCCTCTCCTCTGAACCTGCCTGTAGAACCTCACAGCACCATTTCTGTGCGTCCTCAGGAGGCATGCGGAGTTTCTGCTCACACTTGCCTGGTCTGACATCTAAATCATAAACTCTTTCCACAAAAACAAATCACAACACACACACACACACAAAACAAGACAGCTATTCATTGTTCACAGTCCTAACTTAATTGTATCATTCTCCCTCAGGTTGCTAAAACCAGAAACAAGGGAACCTCTCACCATCTACCCCCAATCAAACTTAAAACTGTAAATGAGCTCCAGTTTGAAAATGTATTTAGAAATGGCCTCCGTCATGTCATTTATAACCTTCTTTTGTGTCATCACCATTGAATACCTTCAAAATAGTTTCACCTTGTGTTCCCGTCCTAGCTGGTTATTTCTCAACTTAATTTTTCTCACTGTTTCCAATGTTATCTTTCTGTAATATAAATTTGATCCTTCAATCCATCTCTTCAGAAATCTTCAAGATTTCACAGTGACCTACAAAACAAAAACTGTTTGGAGTGGCATTAGAGAATAATTATACCCTCAACTACTTTTCCAGATTTAACTTCCAACTAAATCCCACCATGGAACTCTTGCCTAAGAAGGAGCTGATCCTTCTCCCCACACATGCTATGTAGGATGGCCAGCAGATATGCATTTGAAAGATAACAACTAGTCACGGGTGTGTGTGTGTGTGTGTGTGTGGTGTGTGTGTGTGGTGTGTGTGTGTGGATGGAGGCTGCTTGTTCATTTCCCTGCTGCCCAGACCCGAATAATCACACAGAAACTAAGTTAATTACAACACTGCCTGGCCAATAGCTTAGGCATATTCCTAGCTAACTCTAACATCTTAAATTAACCCATTCCTATTAATCTGCAAATCACCACAAGGTTGTAGCCTACAGGTAAGGTTCTGGCTGGCAGCCGGCATCTTTCTCCTTCAGCAGCTACATGGCATCTCCCTGACTCCGCCTACTTTCTCTCCACATCTCTGTTTGGATTTCCCACTTGGCTTTACTAAGACACTGGCTGAAATAGCTTCTTTAATAACCAATAGTAATAAAACATATTCATAGCATACAGAGGGGAATCCCACATCGTGTGTGTGTGTGTGTATGTGTGTATGTACTTGTGCCTGTGTTGTGTACATGTGTTGGTTAGAAATTTTTGTGGAGAAACTCATGAAAGCTAGATATACTTTGAAAAAGAAGCCTGAACAACATTGTCAGAAAGGCTCGTGAGGATATTCTGAACCCTAACCTTAAAATTGTAAATGTTTAGAAATGGCCTCCCCATGTCGTTGACAATCTTCTTTTATGTTCTCACCGTTGAATACCTTCAAAATAGTTTCACCTTGTGTTCACCAGAAGGAATAAAACGATTTCAAGAGATAAATTTCACAGGAAGAACAGCATTTTACCCTGTTATTCTGATTATATATTTTGTAAGTCTATATTTCTAAGTAATGCTCTCATAGCTGACATTATTTAAGGATTAAAAATGAACAATAGCTTGAATAGGAGTTGTGAGTAAAATGAATTCAAGAACTTGAATTCCTTTTAGCTAAGAATTTGTTTGTTCCATCTTTACATTGTAAATCCCCGGGAAAGCATGAATCATATTGTACAAGATCTGATTTCTATTGTGCAATTCGTTTCTCTTCTACCTTGTTTTATCCTGTATTTCTCCCATAATTGCTACGTTAATGTTACTTCTCAACTCTAGTCTCCCAATCCTTCATCATACAATCAGCAGGACAGACGAGTGGACCCCCTTCCACAGTCTTATCTCTACATAATCTTGCCATCATCAGCAAGCACAGTACATGTTCAGAAGAGCTCCCGAGCCTATTCATTCAGTCCCTGATCCCAAGTCTAAAGCTATTAAATTCTTTAAAAAACAGTTGTTCCATTAGACATCGCTCGCGCTACCAAACAGCTGATGCTGGCTATGGCCCTTTCTCCCTTTAAATAGAATTAGATGCGAGATACTTTTAATGAGGCTTCTAACGGTCTGCCTTTAAAGCTCCCTCTTCCACTGCAGTCAATTAGGCAGGCAATTGATGTTTGAAAGGAAATCATGTCAGGCATTATCCTGATATTGCCAGCCAACAGGAAAGACAAAATCTTCATTTTTATTGTTGCTGTGTTTCAGGGCAGAGAGAAAGCAAACACATAAAGAAAATAAAATATCAAACAACTAGACAAGGAAGAAAATGAAACAGTAATACAGGGACTATTGAGACTTATTTGTTTGTGCATATTATCAAAGAGAAGCAACTACATTCTTTTCTGAGATGCTTGATCTGTGGCTTTAAGGATGAGAGGATTATAGAAATGTAGGAGGAAAAGGCATTCCTGTCTGAGGGACGGCCCCTTTCCGTGACTGCAAGACAGCAATGAGCTTGGCATGTAAGGAAATAAAAAGGTCGCTTGAAGTAGAGATCTACAGAGAAAGAGTTCCAAAGATGATACAGAAGTAAGTGTGGGGTAAATTATGTGGGCTCTTGGATGCAGGGCACAAAGTTTAGAGTTTCTTCTGTGTACGCTGGAACATATTGGGGAGACCTGAAGCATTATAGCAATAGGTCTAATTTACGTTTTATGATGACGATGGCTTGGTGAGTAGTGATCAGACCACGGCTGGAAGAGGACAGAAGGGGGAAAGAAAGGAGAATGGCTAGAAAGCGCTTGAAGTCTTGGGATGAGAAGGAAGTGGCTTGTATAAAGAGAGCATCCTGGTAGATGCGGATGTTGTGAAAATATTTTGGAAGGTGGTAGATTTGAGGGGGCCAGAGACAACAAAGGACGGAAGAAAGGAGCCAACAACTTCCAGGTCATTGTCTGAACAAAATGAGATCATAAAAAGTAGGGCAAGAGCAAACCAGGAGGTGGGAAACAATCAGACTTCCTGTTCGAATCACACACAGTTGGAGTCTTTGACATCTAGAGGAAATAGTCTTACAGGCAGCTGATAGACAAACTTGGAATTATGTTTGGATCGAAGATGGCTTATGAACTTGAAACAAAGTAGACCTAGTCAAAGGAGATCTGCAGAGAAAGGAAGAGAAAAAGGAGAGGGAAGGGGGCCCACCAACATCAGAGGTCAACACAGAAGGCACCTCAGGGTTCTGAGGAAGGAAGAGTGTTCCTCTCCTGAGTTCCCACATCTTTGTCCATTGCCAGTTTAATAATCACCCTAGATCAGTCAGCAAGATCCCCTTTCCTAGGATTGTACTGGGAGCCACTGGTTCAATATGCTTACTTGTTCCAAGAAAACAAATGTTTCTGACAACTTCCTTCATTTAAACGATACTGCCTGTGCTGCAACCACCCACCCATCATTTCTGAACTCAGCACACTGTTATCTGGCTTTGACATTCAGATGTTCAGACCTTCCCCCATGGCATACATCCTGTTGTGCCTTTGCTTCGAGAAGGATATATGTGCCTTCTTTTTGTTCCTAGCATTTCATGCCTGATTAAATTCCATTCCAGTGGCTTGAAGTGCTTCTTAAGATGGGTCTTGGATAGAAAACTGGGGTGCTTTGCTTAGTGGCACCACAGACACAGTAAAACTTGGTAAGTGCTGGAAGCTCATTTGTCTCACTTCTAAAATGTATATATGCAAAATCCTGGGGGCGGGAGAACCAAGTGAATAAGTGATTCTGATATGTATTTTTTTTTTCACTGAAAGTCTTATCAAACAGGCATGCGTGTGTGTGTGTGTGTGAAGGTTGCCTTTTTTATTGGTTGGGTATTTCATACAGGTATATAATGAATTTTGATTAAATCCACTCTCCATTCCCTCCACTCCAATTCTCCCCCTATTCCCATGATCATTTTGCCTCCCTACCAAGTTCATGTATTCTTTCTAAAATTTTTTCTTAATCCTTCTGAGTTCACTTTGTGTTCCTGTACGTACATAGGAGTAAGACCATCTCCTGGGGCTTGGGTAGCCTCTCAGGAGCCACTTTCCTGAAGAAAACTGATTCTCCCCAAGCCCAACAGCCATCAATTGTCAATAACTCTTCAGCTAAGGGTGGAACTCCATGAGCTCCTCTCCTACAAATGCTGAGATTTTAGCTGGCTCGGTCTTGTGCATGCCTTATGCATACAGTCACAACCACTGCTCCTACAAATGCTGAGATTTTGGCTGGCTTGATCTTGTGCATGCCTTATGCATGCAGTCACAGCCTCTGTGACCACTATTATTTTGGGGAAATACTGCTTCACTGCAGATGTCTACTTATTTAGCTCTTATAGTCCTTTTGCCCCCTCTTCCACAATTATCCCTGGGCCTTGAGGAAAGAAGGTATATTCCGGATGTCTCATTTAGTTCTGATCGCTCCACAGCCTCTTATTTTCTGCATGTTGACCATTGGGAGTCTCTGGATTAACTGCTATCTACTGTGCAGAGATGCTTTTTTGAGGAAGGTTAAGACAAATGCTAGTCTATGGGCATAAGATAGTGGGGATGTTCTATCAGGAACTCACCAAGGCCAGCTGGCCTGGGTCTGAAAAAGCATGGGATAAAACCGGACTTGCTGAACATAATGGACAATGAGGACTACTGAGAATTCAAGAACAATGGCAATGGGTTTTTGATCCTACTGCACGTACTGGCTTTGTGGGAGCCTAGGCAGTTTGGATGCTCACCTTACTAGACCTGGATGGAGGTGGGTGGTCCTTGGACTTCCCACAGGGCAGGGAACCCGGATTACTCTTAGGGATGATGAGGGAGGGGGACTTGTTTGGGGGGAGGGGGAGGGAAATGGGAGGTGGTGGCGGGGAGAAGGCAGAAATCTTTAATAAATAAATAAACAATAAAAAGAAAAAAAAAGAATGAGAACATAGGAGCAGTTTATTACGGTTTCCCCAAAGCCAAATAATGGTGTTACATTCTCGCTTAGGTACTGTAATCTAGCCATCTATGAATTCTTGGCTCAGATATGAGTCATCGGTCCCATCCTGTAAAGTAGGGTTTAAATTTAATCAGAAAGTACTTGGTTACTCCCATAACATATATGCCACTATTGTACAAATGGACCTCTTTAGCCAAGCTAGTCATGATTGTGGCTTGCAGGGCTCACAACTGGGTAAGACTGTCGATTTCCCCACCCCACCTCCAGCATGCCTAGCACCTTCTAGCACCATGAAAGCTAGCCAGTAGAGATGAAACTTTTAGGTCCATATCAGCATGTTCTCTCCATGTTTTATGACTCAAGTATATGGTGTCTTCAGCCATAGGGTCTTAGTGTTAAGTTTGCACAGATAACCAAAAGCAATAGCAATATCTTGTAATATTTGCAGAGGTCTATGGAACCCCACCAACCAATAACTTGAGAAAAGGAAGCCCCTACCTATCATTGGGCTTTTTGATAGCTTATGGTGTTTGCAGGAGGCATTGTCTCCCTGTTATATGCACTATCATTTAAACTCTTTTATATATGTTCATGTATATATTCTAGGAAACTCCTAGAGTGAAAGGTTGCTACGTGGCATTTTCGAATGTCTGTAGTGTTAGTTATCTTTCTGCAGATTCAATGTTCTGCCCTACTCTCCCATCCGCTCACCGCATTCAACACTCCCTGTTCCACTATTCCTCTTTTCCCATCCATACTACCTGCATTCCTTGCCCTTTCTCTTGAGATACCCTCCCCATGCTCCCTTACTAGTGTCCTGCCTTCCATGGGTATTTTAATTTAAACACATACATCTAAAGATTCAGAGCTAGCACCCACACATGATAGAGAGCATGTAGCCTTTATCTTTTTAGAGCATGATTACCTCATCTGAATAATTATTTCCAACTCCATCTATTTACCTAAAAAATTCACTTCATTCTTCTTTCCATAATTTATATTTTTTATAGCCCATTGTATAAATATATCATATTTTTATTATCTATTCATCAGTTGATAGATATCTAGGCTGTTTCTATTTTCTGTGTGTTGTGAATAGGTCAGCTAGGAACACGGATGAGCAAGTATCTCTGGGGAGGACATAGAGTCCTTGGGGAAGATGCCCAGGAATAGTATAGCTGGATCATATGGCAGATCTATGTCTTGCCTTTGAAGATGCCTCACACTAATTTCCAGAGTTGTGGCTTAAGTTTGAAATCCCACAAAGAGTGTTCTTCTTTCCCTACATCCAAATCAACCCTATCTTTTTGTCTTTTTAAATCTTAGCCAATTTATTAGTTGAAATATCAGAGTAGTTTAATTTGTATGTCCCCAATGGCTGGGATGTTTCAAAAAAAGATTTCTCAACTATTTGTACTTCTTCCTTTGAGAACTTCCTGTTCAGTTCTTGGCCTTGTTTTAGTTGGGTTGTTTTCTTGGTATTTGGGTTTTTTAATTCTTTGTATATTCCAGACACCAACCCTCTGTCACATGTATAGCTAGCAAAGATATTTCCCTATTTTTGAGGCTGCTTCTTCCCTCAAACCATAGTATCCTTTGATATTTTCCTATTTTTGAGGCTGCCTCTTCCATCAAACAAAAGCATCCTTTGCTGTACAGATACTTTTTAGTTTCATGGGATCCTAATCGTCAACTGTTTGTCTTAGCGCCTGCTCTACCAGAGTCCTGTTAGGAAAGTCTTTTCTTGTTGAAGCATTTTCTGTACTTTCTCCCATATCAGATTCTGAGTATCTACCTAATCATTATTTTTTGGTTTTTTTGTTTTAGGCAAGATCTCTCTCTGGACCCAAAGCTCTTAGGTTTGGCTAGAATGACTGGTCAACGAACTCCCAGGACCTACTTGTCTCTGCCCTGTAGTTCCCAATGCTGGGGTTACAGACATGGCATGCCAGACTGATATGTGGGTGCTGCTGATTCACAGAGGCACTCTGTCTTTCACAGCAGTCACAGTTACCCACTGAGATGTCTTCCCGGGGGGCCTCAGGTTTTCTAGTTTCCATCCTCTCTCATTTGGTAGGCACAAATTTCGTGCTGAGATCTATCTCTTCATTCCCCTCCCCGGTTTCTGTCACTCGGTGCCAAAGTCCTTGCTAAAACCATTGTTAGCATATAGTTGGCACCAAATAATTGGGCTGCATTGAAGCTCTTTGGTATGAATCCCTCTGTGGTGGAAATTCATTACACCAATAGCTTTGGGGTACCGGCCTTAAGGTGTGGCTTCTTGTCTGCCAGGTGACCTCTTAAAAGGAGAGAGGGAGAAGTTGCACGCTCCCTTGGGTTGACCAGTGAGTGAGGAGGTGTGAAGTGGGACATAGCCAGTTCCCAGTTGCCTTGATCCTCAACTCCATGAGTCTGTTCTCCCTTGCACCCCTTAATAAATTTATATATATATATATACATATGTATATACATATATATTTTTTATAGATCTTACTACTTTCCCCACCTCTCTAAATGTCTTCAGAAGGATAGTCACCTTGACATTGTCGTTCAGCCATTGTACTTGGAGCCACACCCATCACTAGCACAATGTATCTACATCCTTCTTCATTCCCCTCAAAGAATAGAGTTGGCAAAACAGTATCCAAAATTAGCAGCGGGAACCAAAGGAAAAAATATGCTTTATAGTGATATTTGCTTAAATCTATAAGAATAGATTTATGCTTTACTAATGCCATTAAATATATTTTAAAAAACACACTGCTTTCCTCACTTGCTCAGAAATTGAGTATGTAAACCAGCCCCAGAAGAGCTTGGCAGCAGCGCCTTCGGAAGTCTATCATCCTCCTGTGTCTTATATAGTGCCGTATGTTCTGCAGGATGTTGCCAGTGAAGCAAACATTTAAAATAAGATCTTTTCAAATCACAACAGAGACTTTGTAAAGAGATGTGGGCTGACCATGAAAGTCACATGATAATCAGCTCACTGACCTCCTAGAGAAAGCATTCCCAAACTAAAGGCTTAGAAACGCTTCTATTTCCCAAGAGCTGATATATTCCCAATATGCTGACATTTGCTATGAACACGAGTGACTGCCATATTGTTAAAACAATAATATTCTTAATCGACTCCTTCAGGCAAGGGTAATACTTCTGACAAAGATGGAGAAAACAATTGTTCTTCAGTACACTTATGCTACAAAAACAGCATTTTAAAAATAGGAATGTTCCCTCGTTATGCCATTTTGTTGTTGAAAACAACTTAAAAATAAAAACCTTTTAATACTTACACGATTAAAGTCTGAGAATGTCATTTTTAAAACTTAAAAAATCTTCTAAATGAATACTCTCAGTGGGTTTGGAATCCACTTCCTTAAAATTTTCCTTAAACCATAGCAATTTCGAATCCGTTGCCAGAACTGACATTAAGATTAATATATATTCACTACTCGAATTTCAACCTTTGCACTGTTAATAGATGAATTTCTATGATGGGGATGATACTGAAAAATGATTGTTATAATTGAGCAATGGTACCCCCTCCATCTAGCCATACTTGTTTTGTGAGCTTGCTCTTTGAACTAAAGTATTCGTCAAAAATGGCATGGCCGGAATACCGAGCTTTAAAGCAGACCCTCTGATCCACCATAACCCAGCCTTGATTTATTAAAACAGAACCTCTGATCCATTATAACTCAGACTTGACTTATAGAATTTTATTTGATGAAGCATTTTGAAGCAAATTGTTCTTTCTAGACAGGTCAAAAATTATTTATTATGACATTGACAAAAATTATTTCTATTTTCCCATTCGTTTTACAAAGTGCTTTTCACAGCAGAACATTATTGAACACACAATTAAAATTATAATTACTAAAGAGGAGGAGTGTTTAAAATGTTTTCCTTAGGAATACATGATTAAAATGGGATTTGGAGAGCACTGCTCTCTTAGAATTAGTCTCATCTTGCCTTAAGCCCCTACAGCCCCTTTCTCATCCCGTACATCTGCTCGTCCACGATTAGAGTCCTTTGCTGTCTTCTGAACCGGCGGAACCTGTACTTCCGCCTCCATCTTTCCACTCTACTCTCAGAAATTCTGTCACCAAGAACAAAAACCTTCCATTTGTAGCTACTGTCCTTACATTTGTCCCATGGCCCCTCCTTTCCTCTTATCTTTGTGAGTCCCTCTCCTTGATTCTGTTGGGTCCCTTGACTCACTTCACAGAGAGGAAATGACACAACTAACCTGTTCCAACTCTAGACTAAAGTTCTGAGGAAGGCCTAGGGGCCTCTGCTCCTGTGCTGACAGCGATGCTAAATTGCCAGGTAGAACGCTCAGGTATACCCCCAGAAAGTGTATATATGTTGTGGACAGGGAGAGGCCTCCAGGACGAAGAGATCAAAAAATCAAGCCATCTCTACAGAGTCACCAGATACACATATGACTCTTACCCTAACCCATTCAAAGCTCCATAATATTTCAACTGCATTTAAATAGTGCAAATCAAAACTCATTCAGCTGGATCCAGTCAGCCTACAGTATTTTGAGAAATAATCGTTGTTCGTCTTGGTATCTCAAACTAGAATAGATAACAGACTCCTCACGCATATGCTCAATCTTCTGCCTTGAGGAACTTTTTACTGAAGGGCATTTTATCCCAGACCCCTAAGGGGACATGTGCTTCGTCCCTCACCACCCACAGGACCAATGGAGAGCACAGCTGCTCTCCTTGCTCCCCATTGTCTTCCTGTACAGACCTCGGATCTCTTAGAGTTCATGCCATCTGGCTACCTGGTCTGAATCTTGTTGCTGCCATCTGCTAGTTTCTTGGCCATTCTTCCTTACCCACAGATAACCTAAGTCCTGCCTCACGCTCTCCTCCTCCTTTCTTCATCATACCCAGTGCTTTCAGAAATCACATGGACGACACCTACGCCCTTTCCCTCCGTTTCTCATTTCCTAGCCACCCTTCCACCCATCTTCATCCACCTCTACCACCATCATGCCCTAGGGTAATAAACCTAACCACTTCTGCAGTACAGTGTTAAATGTCGATGCTTTCTGTTTAACCTGTGCTCTTACCTGCTCTGCGACTACTCTTGAGCACATCAGCCTCTTGGATAAGCAATGAATGTCACTGAAGACAATGACACAGCCAGGCTAAAACAGCTCACTTTTCAGTCATTACAAACCTCAGATGGACAGTCAATGCTGCCCAGCTGAAGTACTTGGTGCTTTAGGTCTCAATTCATATTTTTTTGGTCGTGAGTCTAGCCTTTACTGGCTGACTGATGTGGAATGTCCTTCTGTATGCTGCTGCGAATGTGTGTTGCTTTTATTGGTTGATAAATAAACCTGCTATGGTCTAAGGCAGGGCAGAATATAGCTAGGCGGGAAAGCCAAACTAAATGCAGGGAGAAAGAAGGTGGAGTTAGGGAAACACTGGTAGCTGCCAGAGAAGCAAGATGTAAGGTAACAAGCCACAAGCCTCATGGTAAAATACAGAATAATAAAAATGGGCTAATTTAAGTTGTAAGAGCTAGTTAATAAAAAATCTGAGCTAAGAGGCCAAACAATGTGTAATTAATAAGCCTCTGGATGGTTATCTGGGAATTGGCAGGCAGGGAGAGAAACTTCCAGATACAGCTGAGCCATTTCTACCATCCTCGCTTCATGTTTTGACTCAACTGCTTCATGCTCTCTTCTTCCTACTACCTGCCCCCCTTCCCTTCCTCTGACCCACCATTGATGGCTTTGCCTGTGCTTCTGAGATGAAGTTGTTATTGGATATTCCTGCCTTCAGATCTACTGAGGTTCATACCAGCCACTCTTCCCGTGGGTCAGCATCCCTCAACAGTTCTTAGTCACAGTCCCCTTCGCCTCTCCTAAAGTTCTCTATCTTCCATTTCTCTGCCTCTTTTGAAGCCTCTGGATCATCCACTTCAATGAAAAACCAAACTTTAAGTCATTACCCCTTTCCTTATGTCATTCCTCCACTCACTTCCAATGGAAGACTTCTGTTGTGTGTATACAATCATTTACGAAACTGTTTTTGTCTTTGTCTTTCCTTCTTATCAGGCACAAAGCTATCTTTGAATCACCTACCATCTTTATGCTACCAAATCTAAGGTGTAATGAATGATTCTGTTGTTTTCTTATCCTCCAATCCCCATGCATCACCATCTAACTGCTTCTTTAAATGAGAAATCTCATGTCTAGTCTGCTTCCTCCTCGACATTCTCCCTAAATCCAGCTCACCCTTTCTCACAGTAGACACCTTTATCTCTGACTTTTCTTCTCACGGCTACCCTGGCACACATGCAGTGTATCTCACCCCGATGAATGGAGGCAAGAGTCTCTTAGATGTCACCTTCCACCCCCTTGTCTCTACAGCGGAGTAGTCTATCAAACCGTAAATCTGTTTTTACCACTCCACCAATGATTTTCAGGGGTTATTTGTAGTTATAATCAAATATGAAGGACTTCATGACCAGTAAGACCCATCTTGTGAGAATGTCCAGTTAACATAAACCTTTCTGTGAACTTCACAGAAAGGAGAGAATGTTCTCTCTGTAGGAGGAAAAATCATGGAACTATTTCTAACTTCTCTCAGCAACTGTGTCTCTCTTTTCATCCCTTAGGACTTCCATCTTACCCTCTTAGGAAAGGAGAGAATTCTCACAGATAAGATGAGAACAGAGGCAGCACACATGACTCCCAGATGTCTTGAATTCTCACAAAGGGCTTAATTCTCTTTAGCCATGGCTGCCTCTGGAAGTGGTGTAGGTGAGGCCGCAGATCAGCTCCGCCTAGGAGAACAGAGGAGGGGAAATTTTCCACACTGATGGCAGTGAGGGATGCACAGGAAGACTATTTGCCTTTAGCTTTCCAACCAGCAGAAGCAATGTTGTTCTGATCCCCATCTGCTGCGGCCTGAGTCCCATTTCTCTCACTTGGTTGTTTATTGGCACATACCAACACCCCAAACTCTGTGTATTTAAGCTTTTATTACCCATTTTCTTAGTTATGGCTTCTATTTCTGTGAAGAGACACCATGGCCATAAAGGAAATGGTGTCTCTTATAAAGGAAAACATTTAATTGAGGTGGTGGCTTACAGTTAGTTCAGAGGTTCAGTTCACTATCATCATGGCGGGGAGCATGGGGCCTTGCAGGCAGACATGATGTTGGCTACATCTTGATCAGAAGGCAACAGGAAGTGAACTGTGACACTCAGAAGAGACCTCAAAGCCTGTTTCCACAGTGACACGCTTCCTTCAACAAGGCCACACCTCCTAATAGTGCCACTCCCTATCGGCTTGTGGGGGCTGATCACATTCAAACCACCACATCTATGAGCTTGGCTTTTGTTACTCTCTCATGTTTACTAGTCTTAGGGATGCTGGCCTTCTCTTGCTTCCCCAAATAGCCAGGTTTCCTGACTGAGCTCAACTCTGCCTGAAACAGTCATCTTTGGGTTCCTTCTATGACGGGCTTTTTCTTAATCTTCAAGTCTTAGATGAAGCATCACCATCGGAGAGTGGCCTTTCCCCTCGTAAAGTTGTGCTGCTTCCCGGGTGCTCTTTGTGTCCCCTGTCTGCATCCCTCACAGTACTAACATCTTGTAGGTGCTGTCCGTGGACTTATTGCCCATCCTCATTGAAACAGCCAAGGGGAGGAAACAGAACCTGACTCACTAGCGTTTCCATCAGCTGTCAGTCACAGGCAAGAATGATCACACGGAAGTAGCTTGCCGACTTGATAATTACAAAGCATTTGCTTCAGTTGATTTCCAGGTGAAAGTGTTTCATTCCCATAACTGTTTTGTTCTTACAAAGCAGTACATACCTGTTTTGTTATTATTTGTTATTGTTGTTTTTGAGACAGAGTTTCACTGTGTAGCTCTGGTTGCCCTAGATTTTGCTATGTCAACCAGGCCAGGCTGGCCTTAAACTCATAAAAATCCTCCTGCCTCTGCCTCCTGAGTGCAGAACAAAGCAATATCATTTACAACCATAAAATAGACTTCCCTGAATGCAAATGTCTTAGAAAGATGCTCACTTTAAGATTCCTTACTCACTGAAGTTCATTGAGATGGATAGTCTTTTGTTTGGCTAACTTCAGTGTGTGATGTCTTTTATTTCCAAGTTTCTTTATCATAAAGTTTATTCTAAAAAAGAATATTTAATTGAACTGGGGATGTAACTCAGGTATTTGCCTGGCATGTGCAAGACCCTAGCTCTGACCTCAGCACCTTAACAAGAATAACCCCAGTTCAATGATTTTTTTTTATGCTATATGCATATAAAACTCTTTTTAATAGTGGAGATAGAGAAAGCACTCTGCCACAGAGGTGAATTCCCAATCCCACACAGACCTCTTTATAACAGAGCTTTTATAGAAGGAAAGAATATCATAAAGACATTTATAGTGGATTTGAAAAAATAAAAATGTATACAAGTGAAATAGCTAAAGTACACATATAAAATGAGGTATATATTTTCCATCATGTCAGAAAACTTTATTTTTATCAAGTAAATTTGCATATATGTCACTTAGGTATCTCTATACATATAGGTTTTTAATTTTCAAAAATGTAATGAAACAAAACTAAAGTTAACGTTAGCTATAGAGATGGGTTGAATCCTCTCCCCTGGCATCTCATATTGAAATCAGACTGTCCCTATATTGTGTAAAACAGTGAGTTTTCAAGCTGTGCCTTGCCATGAGACACTCCATTTTGCAAGCAGCATTTGAGTCCAGATACAGAGACAGGATAACTGGGAACATAAATGTGGCACCTCTGTCTGCACAGAGACATAGACTGATAAGGAAGGTAGTCCTAAAAGAAAAAATGCCACCCTATAAATTTATCAAAATAGACTGAGACCATATAAGCACCTGTGCCTATATTTAAAGAAAAATGAAACAAAGCAACAACAACAAAATCCCAGGCACTTGTCAAACACACAACAGCAAGAGAAAGTGTAATGCCTTCACTGGAGGGATGCCCGGTACTGCACTGTCATCTGACCTCTAAGTGGATGGGTCAAGGAACTGACAGATGTCAAGGAAGGAACTCAGGGTAGGAACCTGGAGGCAGGAACTGAAGCAGAGATCATGGAAGAGAGCTGCTTACTAGCTTGCTTTCACTGGTTTGAGGAGCGAGCTTTCCTATAGAGCCCAGGCCCATCTGCCCATGGTGGCACCTCCCACAGTAGGCTAGACCCTCCTACATCAACTAGTAATTAAGTGAATACCTCGTAGACATAGCCATGGGACACTCTGGCCAGGGCGAGGCTTAAATTGTGATTTCTTTCTCCCAGGTCACTCTAGATCTGGACCAAGTTAGACAAATAAGTTAACCATGACATCATTCATCCACACGCTCATCTGTCTGGCTAGAACTGGCCCTATGTTTTGCCTCCGTAGCTTCCACACTTCCACAGTTTGCTTCTGCTGCTCAACTGAACCCTAATCTCTGTTGACTTAAACTGCTGACCCCCATCTCCAACAGGATTAGTTATCTAATGCCTGCAGAGATTTTTCTTTCCATCTCTACTAACTCTCTGGATGTGTCTACAATAAGGTCTCTGAACTCTCTAAATCCTGCAGCGAACTCTTTAACCTTCTGGTAACCACTCTGTAACCTTCACACACACACACACACACACGCACACACACACATACACGCACATGCACAGAGAGAGAGAGACAGGGACAAAGAAAAAAGAGATCTGTAGAGGGTAATTCGTATCTGAGTTACTATTATTAGTTAGAATTGGAATTAAGTAACACATTAGCAACACCCAGCAATCAAGGGAAAATCAAGGTTACTTGACAAATTGTACTAATAAAACTGATGGAGCTTGCAAATTTATTGCTATTCAATAAATTCTGATGTTTCAGAAAGAAACAAAGATGTCCATCTATAGTTTGGCCATAGCATGCTTGCAGCATCCCCTAAGATGCCCATATCCTAATCCTTGGAACCTGTGGCTATGATGCCTTACAAAACAAAGGAATTCTTGAGGATCCTTTAAATTAAGGGTCACAGAATGGGATGGTTACCCTGGATTGTCAGAATAGGCCCAATATGACCACAAGAGTATTTATAAGAGGACGATGTGGAAAGAGGCTGAGGAGGGAGGGCAGGGTTGGTGCCAGCAGCAGGGCTTGAGGGACCTGGCTGTAAATCACACAGGAATAGCAGGAGCCTCTAGAAGCTGCCAGAGGTAAGGACACAGAGTCTCTCCTTAAACCTCCCAAAGGAAGACAGTACTGTTCAACTTTCGAGAGTCCTCCAGTATGACCCATTTTAGACATCTTTCTTCCAGATCTGTAAGATAATAAATCTGTGTCATTTAAAGCCATTACGTCTGGGGTCATTTGTTATAGCAGTCATAGGAAACTACTATAGCGGCATTAAGCAAATTTTCTATAGTCTTTAGTAGATGCACGTGTCTCCTCAGGGTCATTATTATGAGAATCAATTATCACTGAACTGGAAGTAAATAGACATGCTGGTTAGTGAGGCTTTGGGGTTCAGAAGGCTGAAGAGGCCAGAGTTTATTACAGAACCTTTACTGGTACTATGAATTATTTCACAAGGACTGGATGAGATTAAATTAGGAAATATCTGTACACTGCCTAATACATACATAATAACACATACATACATAAATTAGTTTTAAACATGAATAACCTACCCTAAAAATGACAAAAGCTCATTTTAAAATTACTTCCCAGGTTTGCTTTAGTCCAATCCAGAGTAGATGAAATGGAACGTTTTAAGATTTGAAGGAATGTTTTCAGTGAGTATGTATGTGCGGGGGATCCTTATGTCTAGGCCCGGGCATCACAGCCTTTGCATTGTTAATAGAATCCTCTTCCAGGTTTTCTCTGATACACTTAACTATACCACCTATAAGTAGTTCTTCCATGTTACCCGATTTTCATAGTCAGAGCACTGTATTATTAACCATTTGTGTTTATTTTCCTGTACATTCAAGGACCAAGACTTGCTTGTGTTCGTCCTGTGCACTAATTCCTAAACAGGGCCCAGATCCTCAGTCTAACTTAAAAGCCACTGCTGGTCTTTTTCCTCACTATTTTTAACCTTGTTATTACATTTCCCTGAAATGTTCAGTGGTTCCTTATTTCCAACTTTATCATTCTTTAAATAAAATTAAAATAAATCAAGTTTAAATTCTTCTGTCTGGTTTTCTTCAGTCCTTTGCCTTTTGTTCTTTGAACAGAAAGAGACTGCTAAAGCAGACTGGGTTTATCCTCTCTTTGCATGATACCTACCTTCAGTTAGACCTAGCCTGTGATGCTGAATCGCGATTGCTAATTTGATGGGTTTTAAAAATCACCATGAAAACAACCCTCTGCACTGCAATGAGAGCTTCTAGGTTAGGCCAACCGAGGTGGGGAAGAGCTAATCTAATTCTTAGCAGCACTATTCCATGGCCCGCGGGTCTGGACTGAAGAAAAAGTGGTCCTTCAGCACCAGCATCCATCACTCTGCCTCCTAGTTGCGGAGGCAGGTTTCTAGCCGCCTCGGCTCCTGCCAACATGCCTTCCTTGCCAGGATGGACTCAAGCTTGTTAATTTAAAAACCCCTTCACCTCCCTTGAGTTTCTTTTATGAACGCATTAGCACAGCACAGAGCTGAGAAGAGACGATCCTCAACCAGGTTAATGGAGTTTTAAGTCTTATGTCCTCACTCATAGTGTGCACGAGTGAATGTAGGGCTATACTTTTTTGAAATCTACAGGTATTAGCTTGAGTTGACAGAATATGAAAAAGGGAATTTAGGTTTCACAGGATCTAGGAAATTGTTGATAATTAAGTGGGACAGGGAACAATGAACAGGGATGAAAATAAGGTTAAAACACTTCAATCTGGATAAGGCTAATTTCACTAACGAGGTCTTTTAAAAAGGAAGGGTTTAGGTAGAAAACTTCACTGTGAAATCATTCATCTTATTGTTGTGAAGTTCAGTTAACGACTCCAATGAGATTCTTCAAATCATATTCAGCGCATCATGGCAAAGAAGAGGCAATCAGCTCCCTATTATTCCTGAAGAGACAGCCTCTCTCTTCTGCTGCTTTTGGCACAGTCCCTCCCAGCCTGTTTTCTTTAAAGGATTTTGATAACCTTCTAACAGGCATTAATTAGATAAGTTCTATCTTTCTCAGAGACATTTTCCTTGATGATCTTTTTCTCAAAAAATAATAATAATAAAAAAAAAAAACTCTTGTCGAATCACGTCGGTTTTCAAAAGAACTTGTTATCCAAATGAACAGGATGCTAGGAACATATTTCCTGGAGGGAATTTGTAAGTTTTCCACAATGAACAGTAGATTTTCCTGCAGTAATTGTTTAAGTTTCCAGGAAGAAGATGGGGCCCCACAACAACGACTCCACCTGGTTAATATGACGTCATGATGCTGATAGCTTTACTATAAGACTGGTTTTGGGTACCAGCTGCTCAAGATGGTTCCAACTTGGTTAGCTGAAATGGTGCGCCTTCTTATAATGTTCTGGCCCGAACTCCACATTAGAACTTCAGAAAAAAAACCCTATCAAATTCTCAGACACCACTTGCAATTATACCAGACAGTAAACTTGAAACTCAGCCATCATTTTAGTTTTACAGGATCCCATAGAAAGAACATGGCCCCCATGACAGCTGGAAGTAATTCTAGAAAACAATGGCCCTTTCCCCAACAAAGTTTGTCCTCAGGGTTAAGGACACCATTTGGGGGTTGATTATTACTCGTATAGGGTTTGGGGTTGGGGTGGAAATTATGTAGGCACAGAGATCTCTTTGGGAAAAAAAAAGTAAAAATTGAATAGAATAATAGGTAGATTAGTGAGCTTACTCACACTTTACTAGTACTAATAATAATAGTGAGTAATAGAGTGAATACTTGTGAGCTATTATTTATAGATAATTTACAATGGTATAGCTTTATAGATTCTGTGTGTTGATACAAATTCAAATTATATTTGTTATATTGAATATGTTCCTATTTCTGTTTGCAATATTTATACACCTATGCAGTTATTTTGTCAGATTGTATGCATTCATGTTTCTACCTCTATTTAAGACATTTTTCATATTGATACAATGTTGGGATATATTTATCATATTGCATTATACATTTCTACCTCTGATCAAGATACTTATATATTGTTTACAATTTGAGGTTAATGTCTTCATTTGCTGCACAGTTATTTAATGATTGTTTAATATTCTGATATGAAATCTTAGTCTTTAAATTATACAGGTATTAAATATTACAGGTCAATAATCATTCACATTTATCATACTTATAGTTAGACTAATCAGGTTCTTTAGATACATAGAGGTTGTATTCTGCATATATTGGTAATCTTCAACCACTTCAAAGAGCTGTAGAACAGGGCATTTAAATAACTTAGGGTTCTGTTGACATAATCGCTCCTGGCAGCACTGATCTATTCCTGGGAGAAGGTTGAACATTGCAGACACTCCACTTGAAGCTTCTTCCTGTTCCTTGAGTTTCCCTTTTAATAAAGAAAAGCCTTAGTATACCCTATTTGGAACTAGTATAGGATTATCTAATTTTCATTCCCCTCACTTGACACATTCCACTTCATTTTATTTTAAATTTTCTTTTATTCTTATAAGGAAAATCTCAACATCTTCTTTTTTTATGTGGGTGTTTCTCTGGAACGTATGCCTGTGTGCCATGCAAGGGCGTGCTGCCCTCGCAGGCCAGAAGAGGGTGTTAGATTCTCTGGAACTGGAGTTACAGATGGTAGCGAGACCCCAAGAGGGTGCTGGGAACGAAAGCCATGTCCTCTACAAGGGCAGCCAGGGCTCTTAGCACCATTCTTGCTCTCTTTCAGGACAAACCACTGGTTGGTGGGGGGATAGACAGAAAGACTTATCTATAAACAACTTGCACTAAACATTTGCTGTGTTAGCTCGGTTCTCAGCACTGGAGATGTTATGTCAATAAGGAAAGGCAAATGTTACTATCTTTCAGGACTCATGTTTAAGTGCGATAGCCAAAAAGCAAAATACAAGCCAGTCTAGTGAGTGCATTACAGAGAAAATAAAGTGTGGAATTGAGACTATAAAGGGGTGTACAGGGAGTATAGATGAGACGGCTATGGAAGGTCTCACAAGGTGACTTTAAAATGAAAACATGAAAAAAATCATTATATTCCCATAAAAGGAAAAGAATGATGCAGAAAAAATATATATGAGTGGGTATGTGGTGGTGCATCCTTTAATCCCATCACTTGGGAGGACAAAGGAGAAATGTTTGTGAGGCCCCTTGGGTTACACAGTGAGTAGGCTAGCCAGGACTATGTAGCAAGATCTGATCCAAAACAAAACAAGCAAAAAAGATCAGGTGTTACTCCTTAAAGGAGCCACATCTAGTTGAAGTACCACAGAGTCTCACTGCATGCCAGGGTATTAGAGTTCAGCACAAAGGCTATGCTTGAACTGCCCGTGATTGTAATTGGTAAGAAAGTTAAAGGGATGGCTTGTAGCTGCAAGAGGATCAAAAATCGCGCTTAAACTAATGCCAGGTGGGAGGACAAAAACCAGCTGCTTTTCTAATTTCAACTCATATATGCAAATTAAAGCTAGAAGATACCCTGAAATTACTGTGACATATAATTAGCAAAGGAAGTAACAGAAAAATTAAAGCAAGTTGGAATTGAGAATCGAAAAGACATTTGTGGATGTTCAGGAGGGACCGACAAACATGCGAAGCCACACAAAGGTCTAGGGGAGGTATTTTGGAAACATTTGAAAAGGAGAAAAAGAAAAAGAAGTGGAATACGGCCCGTGTATGTTTGTAAGGTGGACCCTGGAGTCCTGCAGGCTGAACTGTGCCCCAGACATCATGCTGCAATCCCTAACACATCAGCATGTGACCGTTAGAAACGAGGTCACTGCAGACGCCAGAGTCGATGGGTCACACTGAAGTAGAGTGGCCTTCCCCAGTCTACATGACCAGTGTCCTTGTAAATAAGGTAAAACTGGACTCATTAACACACAGGGAGTCACAAGCCAAAGCGTTACCGGAAGTTAAGAGGTGCCCTCAGAAGATGCATGGCCCTGCCCTGGTTTGTCTTCTGTCCTCCTGAACGTCAGGGATTTTCTTGTTCGAATCCCCTTTGAAGCGGTTATGACAACATCCCTAGGGAACTTTTGCAAGATGATTTTTGAGGCGAAAAAGAAAAGTGTTTTTCTCCAAAAATGGGATGCTTAACTGCTTCATCAGTTTATGCTTGAGCGGCTATAAATTGATTACACCTGCCTTTAATTATGTCGCATTTTTATTTCAGAAAATCACGTAAAATTCCAGGACCTAGCATATCCAGAAGCGGTTCTGATCTGTGTATGTATATTAGATACTGGCATGTGAAAGTCACAGATGAAGAAACTGTGACGAAAGAGACCTCTTCTGAGGAAAGAGACCTGAGCTTCAGTTACCTTCTTCCTACTGATTGAGTCCAGGTGCTAATCAACCACAGTGGTCAGAACTAGCCCAAGAGTCCTGCTGCCTCGTCTCCCTGCAGAGAGCCCAGACGCGGGGGTCCGAGCCTCATGCGCATGCCCGGTGGCGAAGGTGCCAGCGATGGGAGTACTTTTGTCACTGTCCCCAGGCTGCTCATCCTCCACCGGGTTACCCCGGCCACAGTTGGACTCCTAATTTTTCTGACTTGAACAAGTATTTCCTGCTCGGCTGGGCGTGAGAGCGGCGGGCACACCCCGGAGGGGCCGGTCCGACGGCAGCCCGGTTTAAAGGGCTTTAGGCGCGCGCTCGCCCAGGGAAGGCGGTGACCTTGCGGTCGCCGTCCGCTTGACCCGCTTTCCCGCCAGCCTTGCAGGACAGCCTGACCCGCCCCGGGGACACAAGCGCGGGCATCAGCGGGTTCCTCCGCCCGGCACGTGCTGGCCTGGGGCGTCCGCTGCACTGCCCTGCACACTCCGGGCTGAGGCTCCTGCCTGCCGGGGTGGAGGTTCGGGGGTCTCTGCCCCCACAACCTGGTGACTTTAGCCGGGCCTCCGCCCTGTAGGTGACAGCAGTCAAGCTGAACGGCGCCCGTGCACAGACCCACGCCCCCCAGCGAGCTCAGAGCTCGCCGGTCGTGGGCAGGAGGCGAAGCTGGCCTCACTGAGCATGCTCGGCGGGGAGGGCGGGGCGCTCGGCCGCGCGTTCGGGAGGGCGCTGCTCGGGAGGACTCGGCTGCGCCTCGGCGCCCGCCCGCCCGCACGGCCGCACGCTCGCTCCCTCGCTCGCTCGCAGCCGCGCCCGCCGCAGGCTGCGCCCGCCCCGCCCCACCCCGCCCCGCCCCGCCCCCCGCCGCTCGTCCCCGCCGCGGCCGCGCCGCCCGCAGCCGCAGCCGCTGCTCCTCCCCGGCGGCCGCCCCCCGCGGGTCCCTCCCTGGCTGCGGGAGACGCGGAGGTAGAGGGAGGACGCCGCCGCGCCGCCCGCCCGCCCGCCCGCGAACCCTTCGCCTCGCCCTGCCGCTCCTCGCTCTGGGGGAGGAACATGGGTAAGTCCTCCCCGCCGTCACAGCCTGACATTTTTTTTTTAACCCCCTTTTTCCCCTTCAACGTGCTGCAGGCTGGTGGAGCATTTTCTCGTGCAAAGTTGCCGGCTGGCCACCGGTCGGTCGTCGGGGTGCCGGGCGGCGGCCCTCCCCGGGGAGCACGGGCGCACGCGGGGAGCCGGGCCGGCGGGGTCGCGCGCGGGGTGGGGTCGGCGGCCGGCACCCGCGCCTCCCCTCCTCCACGCCGGCTGTCGGTCGCCGGGCCGCGCGGGGCGTCCCCGGGGCTGGGAGGCCGCCGTGTCGCTGCGGCTGCAGGCTCGCTCCCACCGCCGGCCCGAGCACTTGGCGGAACTTCCTCCGCCGTGGGCGCGACCTCTCCCCAGCAGCCTGCCTGCAGCCAGCCGGCACCGGCGCGGGGCGAGCCGGCAAGTTGGTCGGGAGGGCGACTTCCAGCCGAGCGCGAGAGGGGACAGCCTCCCAGGCAGAGGTGGGGACGGACCGTGGGCCACGCGAGGCTGGCGGGAGCCGCTAGCTGTTGAATTTTGTGTTGGGTGACAGCGGTGTGCACGGCGGGCTCGAGCGGTTTTCTTGATTTGCTTCTTCTGGCTACAGTAGCAGGGAACTGTAAGACATTGTTACACATTACGGAATTTACACGCTGGTTATTCTTTCCCGGCTCCCCCTGCCTAAATCTGCATAATCTGATTCTAGTTCCATTGTATAGAGTTAATCCCCAAGAGATTGCATATTTCAGAGCAATCAATGCTTGATAAAACGGTATATATTTGAACCTGAAATTGTCATTAGATACTGCTTAGCTGTGTAGACTTCCAAAACACCTGATAATTCTGTCCTGTAATTAAGAGCGAAAAGTTTCCTTTGATAGTAAGAACTCAGATTCTCTTCCCAGTACAGGTTCCCCAGTTTGCTTCCACTCTTGTCTGCTGTAATTTCCTCTTTTTCAAAGTGGCTTCCTTGGCGTCCCTCCACTGGGACTTTCTTTCCCCACTCCTCTGTGCAAGTTATTTATGAGTGTGCTCCTTTCATCTGTCAGGAGCGTGCTCAGCGCTTGTTCAGGGGTAGGCCCCGGCAATTCTGAACCCTCAAGGAAGTGTCTGAATCTACACATGATGTGGTGCTGTGGTAGGGTTTCCCGGAAGAGCTAATGCCTGGAGCTTTGAGTCAGACCTTTTGACGGTTCTGTAGGAAGAAGGCGGTTGGAGGAGGAGGAGGAGGAGGTGGTTTGAATGAAGAAAAAAAAAAAAAACTATGACCCTGAATTTTATGTTCACTTGTTTTTCTTCTAATTGAATACTGCTGATATTTCAAGCTTTTTTTTTTTTTTGGTAAAAACAGGATTATCCCATTTGTAGTCCCTTTCTCTAGGAGTAGAATTTTTAATGAATGCTAATCCAGATTACGGATTAAAATCTGCATGTTCAAAGGATTTTAATTACAGGTACAGGTTTAGTGTAGAAAAAGTCTTTTTTTTTTCCAGGTGAGATTTAGTTCAAACTCATTTTAACTAAGCCATCAAAATATTGAATCAATGTTTTTTTTAGTGGGGGAAATATCCAAGGTCTGTTGTAAACTAGGGAATAAAAATACTCAAGACAGATTAAATTATTTTATCATTTTAACGTCTTTAATGCTCTTGCTTGATTAAAATTAAAGACATGAGAAGACGCCAAATAGAAACCCATCTTATTTTGAAGCTCCTCAGACCGCCCCCCCCAACACTTGGGGTACCTTGTCAGGATTCATTTGGGCACTTACGTCATCTCTAATGGGGTTATTTGTATGTTTTGTACATTTACTCTTGAGTTCAAGAATTTTACACCTTAATTTTTGTGTCTTTTCTAGCACTTTTCACATAGTAGGTGTTCAGTAAAATTTGGTCAAATTATTCTTAATACTGCCATTTACTTCCAGCTCTTGAACTTGAAAATGTAGGCCTTGAACAAATACGTGGATTGGTAGACACGGCTGTATAGATGAAGCTGGAGCAGAAAAGTCTAGTTGTAAGGCCTTTCATAAAAAAAAAAAAAAAAAAAGGTGTCTTGGCAGTATGGGTTTTGCAGTCAACCTTAGGTAAGCCATTTCCTTCTGCATTGCTATTTCCAGTGGTTAAGATGTTTTTGTATGGTCAGGCCGTATATAAAATAATAAAACATTGAAACCTTGGAAGATAATCTTTATTTGAGTCAGTGAATTTATAGCAACTCCTAAGACATACTAATTAATGGGAATTACTTTTTAACTCTGTCTTTTAAGTAATAAGGTGTATTTATTTTAAAGATTTTTTTTTTGTGTGTGGCCTTGGGGTTGAACCAGGGCCTTGTGCGTGTTCGAGCCCCAGGTGGAACCCTTAAAGGATATTTTTATGACAATGATTTTTCTCCATAAGAAACTAAGGCAATTTTCTATGTAGCTGTGCAGATCACAGCTATTACTTTGTGTATATGTTATTATAACCCAATATTGATTGACAATCAAGCCAATGGAGTGTACCGTGGGGAGGAGAACAGTGAGTAAGACAGTCACACTTCGGGGTTCTTAAAATTGTAGGAACTGTATGGCCCACAAATAATGGTAATGGAAGTAAATGTGTGAGTAGCGGGTAATGGCACACATCTCTAGTGCCACCGCATTGCAGGACAGGCGGAGAACAGCAAAGGTTCATTAGTTACTCTCCTAAAAAGTAGAAATGAGACTGCTGACTAGGAAGAGGGGGATGACGTAAGGGAAAATAGGTAGGAAATTTTGAAAAAGTTTCTAGGGTATGATTAAAAAGCCCCATTTAGCGAGAGGAAAATTACAGAAATAGTGGGTGACAGAGGTGAAAAAGTATTAGCAGTTACCGAGCAGCGGTGGATGTTAAATGCGGAGCCCAAGAGTTGGGGCTGTTGCTGTCATCTGGCGATAATGGCAGTTTCACAGTACTGTCTCACACTTGTTTGACATTCCCTTTTCTTAGGTCTCTATGTCTTAGGATAGTGCAGTTTTTTTCTTTTGTAGTATCTGTCAATGGAAATTTTGGTTTAATGTTTGTTTTGGAGAGAGAAAAATCATTAAAATCAGCAGTACAAAGTCTGTTCTGATCATAAAACTTTGATATTTGAAATTCAAGTTTGAAATATACCCCGTATCTCTGATGTCTTACAGTCATTCTTGTCTGTGTGGGATGGTTTTTTGGAGGCAGTTTCTCAGTAACAAAGCAAGTTTGTGAGCTTTGTCTAAATGAATGGCCTACAAGGCTCTTTCTGAATTGGACTCAGATAGGGACTGTGCTCAAACTGCAGAGGGATAGAATTCTTTGGGTGTACGCCACTTATGTAGTATTGGTGCTTGAAGAATTCCTGGAGTTAAGTCAAGGATAAGGATAGTGATGATGGGGATGGTTAAGTTGGCCTACTAGCTTTCACTAGCAATGTTTGCAAATTCCAGAGGCTTTAGATATCTCTTTAGATTCCCTCTCTCTCTCTCTTTCACACACACACACACACACACACACACATCTATCTATCTATCTATCTATCTATCTATCTATCTATCTATCTATCTATCATCTATCCATCCATCCATCCATCCACATACACCTTTGTATCTACCAGATCATTGGACATCAGTGTATGAAAGTTAATTGAAACTCATTTGAGTTCAATATATAACTGGGATTTATTTTTAGTGATTATTGATTTCCTAACGTGATTATATTGTATATTCACCACATAGAAGTAATAATTTCAACATGAATAATAGTAAAAAAGTAATGATTTGCATGATATAAATACCTACTTTAATGTCGTATCTAAGTGCCTATTGATTAATTTTCAATGATGATTTTAATAAATTTCATAAAAATTAGTGACCATGCCTCATGGGCCAGAACAGGAGTCTTCAGAATACCATAAGGTGGTGATCACCAGTGTCTGATGCCAGTAATCTTGCTGCACTTTATATAATTTCAAAACCTTTTCAACAGTTAAATAATTGGGTGACACTCCATATTTTATCGATTCAAAGAAATAATTTATCTAAGAGGATAAAACCTTCTAAAATCTTGATTTTTAAAGTAGTTTTCAAATTTTAGCTTGCATAAGAATTGTTGGGAGAGCTTGTTAAAAAAAAATGACTGGGGCAGCCCATGCTTCTGATCCAGTAGGTTTGCGCTGCTGAGACAGTCTCAGGTGATGCTGTATCGGGAATAGCACCGGACAGCTCACGCTTCTGATCCAGTAGGTTTGCGCTGTTGAGACAGTCTCAGGTGATCTGCATTGGGAATAGCACTGAACAGCACACACTTCTGATCCAGTAGGTTTGCGCTGCTGAGACAGTCTCAGGTGATCTGCATTGGGAATAGCACTGAACAGCACACACTTCTGATCCAGTAGGTTTGCGCTGCTGAGACAGTCTCAGGTGATCTGCATTGGGAATAGCACCGGACAGCTCACGCTTCTGATCCAGTAGGTTTGCGCTGCTGAGTCTCAGGTGATGCTGTATTGGGAATAGCACTGGACAGCTCATGCTTCTGATCCAGTAGGTTTGCGCTGCTGAGACAGTCTCAGGTGATGCTGTGTTGTGAGTGGGAGCGGCCTGGCCCGCTGTCCGGCTAGCTTTACCCGAAATAATTACACGGAAACTGTATTCTTTTGAACATTGCCTGGCCCATTCGTTCCAGCCTCTTATTGGCTAGCTCTTACATATTGATCTAACCCATTTCTAATATTCTGTGTAGCACCACGAGCTGGCTTACCAGGAAAGATCTTAACCTGCATCTGTCTGGAGTGGGAGAATCATGGTGACTGCCTGACTCGACTTCTTTCTCCCAGCATTCTGTTCTGTTTACTCCACCCACCTAAGGGTTGGTCTATCAAATGGGCCTAGGCAGTTTCTTTATTAATTAACCAATGAAAGCAACAGATAAAAATACAAGACCCACCTCCATCAATGCTGTATTGGGAATAGCACCGCCACATAGGAGAGGCTGGCAGACTTTTTCTGCAAAAGGCCATATGGTAAGCATTTTAGACTTGTAGGCCAGGAGGCAAAGTGAAGAGTGCTAACTGAAAAGAGAAATACATGGTGAAAGAAAGATAAACATCTGCAGCCTTTAGTGGGATTGAAAACCCGGCAGCATTGATTGAACACAGCTTGTAAAGTACAAAGTGCGAAGATTGAATTGTTTTTAAGTATTACATCACAATTAATTACGGTTCTAACTTATTGTCCTATCAGAATTGATCGCAGATCTTCACCCATTAATGCAGATCTTGAAAGCAGTTTTATGATTTTTGTCTTTGAAGTTTTTTTTTTTCATAGATATTGCCAGTTACGTACAGTTTCCTTTCTTTCTTATTTTGGATGTGTCGAGGGCTAATCACAGGGTCCTGTGCTCTACATATGTTCTTAATGAACATATTTCTTGTATGTGAGGCATTTTGAGACTTCTTCCCTGTTCTCTTGCTATGTCCCAATTTGCATTCAGATTAACTGCTTCCAATTGAAAACTCAGTGGGAGCTCCTGGTGAGCTTGGGAAAAGCTGCAGCTGTAGTTTGAACTTGGAAATGCTACCTGTTAAGTTTTGTGAATACGTGGAGAGGTCTTAGAGGTCTTGGTTAAGGGCTGACAACACAGGAACTGCACTAAAGAGATCAGTTGCTACTTCTGATTTAAGAAGTGTCCAGATGGCTTTACTGTAATGGAAATTTCTCATTATCGGTTTTACTTTGACTTCGAGATGAGATGCATTAAGAAACATCACATCTGAAAGGAAATTAATTTTCAAAGACATGGGTTGTGCTAGTTATCTTCCTTCCTTCGTTCCTTCCTTTCTTCCTTCCTCCCATCCATCCATCCGTCCATCCACTCTGTCTTTGCTATTTGTAATGAGCACTTCCTTTTGTTCAGATCATCTTCTGTGCCTGATTTTTTTTTTAATTAAAACCAGTTCGCTAGACTTTCTTACGGTAATGCAAGTTGAGAGTTTTCAGTTTCTTCTTTGATAGAGGTGGACAGAACCGACAGCGGGTTTGTTAAATCTGTGGGTGCAAATTAAGTTCCCTACTTGTGGTACGGTCAAATGATTCACTGGATTAACTGATTTTCTCCCCCAAATCCTGTTAGTGAAGAACAGTCAGCTTCAAAGAGTGTATGTTTTAAAAAATAGTTTGTAAGTTAACTAAAGTAGCCTCTTTGTGTTCCTCGTGTATCTTTACCAGCTAGTTGTAACACATCTTACTAGACTCCGCTTCCAGTTATATAGGATTAGCATATTACAAGCTTTGAAAATACTCTTTCATATCATTGTTCTATGTAAAAGCTTTATTGCATTAAATTCTTAAGTAGTTGGGGATTGATTTTTTGGGAAAACAAAACAACCAAACAAACAGAAACCAACTGATAACAGGTAACTTACCATGAGCGTGGAAAAATTCCCTCAAAATCTTTTGGTTTAGTTTTCAGCTGCACTTTGCTATTATTCCAGTTGGCTGTGATAGCATTACAAGCTCTTGCCCCCACGCCCTGCTTTTTAGGATGCTGATCAAGCTCGGGTCTTGAGTTTTGCAAATGAACTTGTTCCTGTTGTATTGACTTTTCTTGGGGAGGCACAAAGGAACATCTAATCACCCCAGATTGATATCCAGGAGAGACCAAAGGTCAACTTGGTCAGACCAGTGAGTTTGTAGGGCTTGCAGATTGAGGGCTTGCAGTAGCATGCATGGTTCTTTCCCTGTCCCCACAGCTGCATCACTGCCAAGTCCACCCTGTCATGATGGCTACAACGTGGAAGGCAGCATCATAGGGACCTGCTTTCAGTTAAATCTCTACCCTTTATACTCCTGGCATCTGAATCTCAGGTGACTTCTGACTCCCTAGGGAGTCCCAACAGCACTAATACCATCACTGGTACCATAGACCTGGCTAGCACTGTGTTGTTCTGTTCTAGTTGCCATAGCTACCAGGGGCAAAGCCCAGGATGGAATCCTGTTATACCTAAGGAAAAAACTGCCACAAAGCACCTCCCCAGACCCTAAAAGGCTGTTTATTCTTCCATAAGTATCTTGAGATTTGGCTGCTGCAGTCAAATATAATTAACTTACCATGGGTAAGTAATTTTTTTTTTGCCTGAGTAAGAAATGTGCCACTTGAAAACTAACTTGGTTTGCATCCTAAATTTCATGAAGAAATTCTGCTGTGACAAGATATTTTGTTATCATCATCTCTTTGATTATTGCTATCCTGTGCATTGGGGGATGTGATGGATATCTGGTGATACTGATATATACTATATTTTTCTAGTATAGCTACAGTGTTAGTGTATAATTATGATTTGCTATCCACGCAATGACACGATAATCTGCGTAATACCAAATTTCTTGAAAGCTTAATATTAGAAGGTAAGATGGTCCTCAAGCTACAGTGTGCTCATATTGACCGGTAGAACTCTGTTGTAAGTAGAAAATACAGTAAGTTAATACTTCTAGTCTAACTTACCTACAGAATACTATGGTAACCCGGTAAACTATAAACTATCTCTTATTTAGCTTTAGGTCCATGGTACTGAGAATTAGTATTGTACTAATGTTCACTGGCATGGGAACAAATCAAAATTCACTGTATGGTTTGTTCTCCAATATGTATTTCTTTTACCTGATCCTAATGTTAAAGCATAGAAATTGAAGCATATCTATAAACTTCTTGATTTGACATGGTTGTCAGACTGAAATGGTGACTTCTTTTTGTTATTTTTGTTTTTGTTCTTTTGAGATAGGGTTTCTCTGTAGCTTTGGAGCCTGTCCTGGAACTAGCTCTTGTATACCAGGCTTGCCTGGAACTCAGAGATCCACCTGCCTCTGCCTCCCCAGTGCTGCGATTAAAGGTATGTGCCACCACTGCCTGGCGAAATGTTGACTTCTTAAGTAGTCTGCAAATGTGGCTTCACTGGACCTGCATTCTTACATGACAACTGATTAGTATTGAGTGGAGAATCCTTCACTAAGGCTGTGTGGCGATAGACTGATAGCATAGATTCATTTAAGGAATCAAATTGATGTTAAACTCTATGAAGTTTTCATCATATTTTGTATCCTGCAAAGTTGACTATTCAAAGTTGACTTATGAAGTTATATGAATTCATGGTATGTGGGGTTTCTATTACTGCTTCTAAATTACAAAAGATTTGATTGCATTAAAATGAAGTATGGTTGAACTTACTTCATTTTGAAAATTAATAAATTTAAAATTAAGAAGCTATGAAAATTAAGTCATACAACTAGCCAATAGCATAGCTGTGATACATAGTTATGAGCTGTAATTAAGCTGAATTTTCAATTGACCAGAATAATTCAGAGGAAGAAAAGATTTATTCTTGGCTTTTTCATAAGCTGTAATATAGAGGTTTAAAGAGAAGACTCAGTGTTTAAGTATACTTCTTGATCTTGAAGAAGACTCAGTGTGGTTTCCAGCACCCACACAGTGATTCATGACCATCAATAACCGGATATAGGGCATCCAGTGACTTCTTCTATGAGAACCAGGCATGCACATGGTACATCCATGTCCATCATGTGTATCATGGACATGGTACATATGTTCATCCAGGCAACACACCATAAACATAAAATAAGTCTTAAAATAAGATTAAAAATGACATCTGTAGTATAACCTTTGACAAATTACTTGAATTCTTTATATACTTATTTTTGCCGTAAAAATACTATCACTATTGAATAAGAACCAAAGAATAGATTAGAACTGAAAATGAAAAGTAATGGAGCTTGTTTCAGAGCAACTGTGACACATTGTAACACAGTGTAACACACTGTAACACATTGCGACACATAGTAACACACTGTAACACATTGTAATGTTGTAACACATTGTAATATTGTAACACATTGTAACTCACTAACACATTGTAACACATTGTAACATTGTAACACAGGGACCTCCAAGCTGAAGCACCTGATGAGAGCTTCACTATCTCAGACCAAGTGCTACCGTATACTTCCTTTATTTTGGGATTTTGAGCATTAATTTTATTTCCTAGGGAAAATAATGGGATCATCAGAGTGTTATAGAGCTATTAGATTGTTTCTGGGGAGTATTATTTTATTATATTTTTACAAAGACTTCCCTAGCATATAAGACTTAACATAAAATTGTTACCTACAGGAGAACTACAGAACGATAATGTGATTAGGTGACTCACTCTGTTATTTTTAAGTTACAGGAAAAGACTTACACAGATTATTTACAGTAATCTCAAATAACTAATAAGTTCTCTTCACTTGTGCTGGGATTTTTTTAATAGAACAATCAAGCAAATGGGATTTGTTGTACGTCCACACACTGTGGCTTTGAAAGCTGTGAGAAAAGCATACTATCTTAGGTGTTGTGAAACAAGAGCTTTGTCAGGTTGAAGAAAACTATTTGCTGGATGTCTTGGAAAATATTCTTATTTGAAGATTCACTAAGTGGTTGGTACTGATTATTGCAAGCAAAGCCGAAAGTTGATGAGCATAGCTTCATAGAAATGTGGATGCCGACTGACCCTCATAAAATTGGAAGATAGGTTTGGTTTAAAATATAATGAGAACAAATAAAAATTTTATGTGAACTGATAAATTTCCTTTTACCTGCAGAAATTCAGTTTTGGGGAAGATTATGATGTTAAGCTACAAGAGAGTTCATAGCTGTCCACTGAGCTGTGCTTCTGGCTTTGACATGGTTTGTACAAGCACAGTCAGTCAGATGAGAAGAAGACAGCATTACCAGTGTAGGTGCTAACAGAAGGTGACAGAGCAAGGAGTGCACACAGTTATTCTCCACTTTTGCAGAAGCTTGACCTCTAACTGTAGACAAAGAATAATGGAGAGCAATGAATAATAGAGACAGATAAGGCCACAACCTGGAATCCTCAGAGAAAACACAGACTCCGAGAATTGAAATAGTGGCAGATCCCAGATTTCAGCACCCAGTGCACATTCTCTGGCACGTACATGTGTCTATTCCGTGTAAGGATCTAGACGGTTTTCCTAGAATTTATTTCCTTTATGAGCTGAGCACCTATAAAAGCTGAGTCTCTCGTAGGCATCCCTTTTGATACTGTGGCAGAGACTGTCCCTAGCCATTTTACTCTTTGTTTTTAATTACAAATTCAGACATGTGGACAGTTGATACCTAGTACAGCTGGTTAATTTGGTTGGAAATTTTCATTCTTGAGGAGCTTCCGTCTACGTAAAGAAGCCTACGGAAAATCCTTGTTTTTGTACAGTTCTGGTCTGCTCAGAGTGAGTTTCATTTATCTCTACGAAGTGCTAACTGCCTGGGCAGAAGAAGGGTCAGAGCTTTGATTCATCCAGCGTTGGTCCATACTCTGGCCATGTTATCTCGCTTCTGCATTCAACTTGGTTGACAATACTTTCTTCACAGGAAAGTTGCAGTTATTTCATAAGATGTATGAATGTGAGCGTCCGTTTCCAAAACTGAAAATATAATCACATTTGGAAAACTTGATCTTATATGTTTATTGTGCTTACATAACCATGCAGTGAACATTGTTATTATAACAAATTATATTTTCGAAAGATAGCTATAATAATTTCTTGCCCCACATAATTGTCTATAACTTGCTATCCCATTTGAGAGTTAGGATCTCTTTCTCCTGTAGAATCTTAATATGCCAGTGACTTGTTTTCGATCTGTTGAATACAGAATTCAGCAGGAGTGTTACACTATGTGACTTTCTTGTCCCAGTCATAAACGTTACTGTTGCTTGTTTGTTGGAACACTGCTCTGTCTGCGTGCCCAAGGCTGCCAGGGTAGTGGGCAGTAAATGAGGCCTTGTGGAGAAGTGTTAGTGTTGGGGTTAGGCAGGCAGTCCGAGTGCTCAAGCCCTTCCTGGCCAGACTCAGACCTGTAAGTGCATGAACCTTTGCCTGGTTGAGATGGTGTTTCAGATCCAGCCATTGGGGCGCTTCAGAGTTACCCCGAGTCATCTCTAAGACTCAACACAGAAAGTCTGAGCTTTGTAGAAATAAGAAATCTGCAATCTGCAGTGTGTGCGTGTACATTCCTATCTCAAAGAGTCTGTGTGGGTAACATAATGGCTCTTGTTCATACCAGTAAGTTTGTTGTGTTTGTTGAATGGTGATAATTGGAGCATTTCCTCGGTAAGAAACAGATTGATACTAAAATTCATCATAGAAGTAAACAAATGTTTCCTGTGTTTTTCTGTAGTTTCACATGTGAATAACTTGATAGGGAATTTTGCCAGGAAGTCCTTGTAACTGTATGGCAGAGTGTTATTTTATTCAGTAGTAATCGCCATCTTCCAAAATAATGATAGGTAGGTAGCTAGGGTGTAACTGGAGGTTTCTCTTCTGCGCCCCAGTTTCCGAATACCCACTGTGAGGCTTAATATTATTTGCAAACTGTTTGGCCTATTAGCTCAGACTTATTATTAGCTAGTTCTTACAAATTAAATTAATCCATTTCGGTTAATCTATATAGTGTCATATGGCCATGGCATTACCTCACATCTTGCTTCTCTAGCGGCTGCTGGCGTCTCTCTGACACCACCTTCTTTTTTCCTGTATCTTTTCTTGGATTTCTAGCCTGGCTTAATTCTTCCTGGCTATTGGCCAAATCAGCTTCTTTGTTAACCAATGGTAATAAAACATATTCACAGCATACAGAAAGGCATCCCATGTCACAAGCGGTTAACAATAGTCATTTTTAGCATTTGGTTGCTTCAGAAGAAGGTGTGTATGTGTACTGTGTACATGGGCACAGAGTGCTTCTGGAAGGATACATAAGAAGTACTAACACAAGCTGCTTCTCGGAGTAAACTGGGATATGTAAAGGAATGCTCGTTGAAGTAAAAATAAAAAAAATGATTTCTGTATTATGAAAATGGGGAGAGCTATGTTGTGTTCATCTTTGTGTCTTTAGCATCGAGTGTGATGTTTAGTGACTGGGCCTTTAGTTCATAGTGGAATAAATAGAAAGTTGATGTTATCTTAATTTTCAATCACCTTATGCATAACATGTTTAGTTTTTTCTCACATAGCTCCTCAATTCTCAAGAAGCTATTTATAGATCTGTATTTGTCCATGTCCAATCGGAAGATGAACCACAGAATGATAGATAGATAGATTGATAGATAGATAGATAGATAGATAGATAGATAGATAGATAGATAGATAGATACTGTTGTGGGATTTCGATACTTTTAGCCAATGACTTTGGAGGTTTACGAATCCTAGGACGTGGTCTTGTCTGCAGAAGTGACAACTTGTAAGTTTAGGGAGAGGGGCTCGCCTTCTTTTGTTCCTGTGCTCTCTTGGGTGGTCGGAGTGGAGCAGGCAACTTGCTCTTCACCCCTGGACAGAACGACTGGACAAAGGCAGCTGGATCAGCAGCAGCGTCTAAACCGTTCTGTAATCAATGAGTGTTTACCCCTATTTTATACCTAAATAAATTCTTGAGAACCCTTAACAGACTCTCAACAGACTCTCAAGGCATCTCACTACAAGATATTGTAGCAAGAAACATGAAATCTAAGTTTGAAGACATAGCTTATTGTTCAGAGCATTTTTAAAATATTTTACTTCATGATTGCATGTATGTTTGTGTGCCTGGTGCCGGGTCAAGGGTGTCAGACCTCCTGGAACTGGAGCTACAGATGCTTGTGAGCCACCATGTGGGTACTGGGAGTTGAACCAGAGTCCACTGGAAGAGCAGCCAGTGCTCTAACCGCTAAGCTATCTCTTTAGCCCCTGCCCAGAGCCTATTAGTGCTTGCTCTTTAAGCCCGTGTCTCAGTTGGTGGTGTGATTAAGAGCCTGGTACTATTTACACATGGAGGAGTGCACTGTGGAAGAACCCCAAACCTAAGATGACAAAGGCTTATGTGCGGTGCCCGCCAATAAATATACACACGTATTTTTATCCATTCCATAAATCTTCCCTTGCAAAGAAGGAAGCATCTCTGTGTATTGCCTTAAAGACGAGTTAGAAACAGAGCTTTCCAAAGAAGAGGCTAGTATGCAGTCGTAGAGTATCTCCAGAGAGGGAACCTGACTTTACTGTACCCTACCTTTTTTCCCTCCAGTAATTACCGTGGTACAGAAATGCCAAGAATAGAGGAAATTATCACTTCCAGATAGTAAATTTTTTAGGTAGGGTGTGTGTGGTGCATACATGTGTATATGCTTATGGAGGTCAGTGGACAACCTCTGGTAGTACCCTGAAAACCATTGTCCACCTCCATTGAGACAGGGTTTCCCGTTGGTCTGGAGTTCATCAATTAGGCCAGACTGGCTAGGCAGCAAAGCTGAGATCCTGCTGGCTCTACCTCTCAGCTCTAGGATTAGAGCTACAAACTGCCGAACATTTCCACGTCAGTTCTGAGGACTGAACTCATGCGCTCACGCTATGAGGTAAAGAACTGTGCCAGCTGAGCTACTTTCTTTCTCAGTTCAGCACACAGTAAATTAAATAGAATATTAATGATAAATTATTGAGCAGTGGTAGACTAGGGAACTCGAAAGCCAAGAAAGCCAAGAAAAAGGTTTCCAAGGGAGGAGAAAACAGATTTTCTTTGAAATACTAAGTTTCATTGTTCTGACCTTTCTCCCTGGTCGTGAGGTCAGATCCAGAGCCCCGCATATACTAAACTTGTATACGCTTGCTACCACTAAGCTACCGTCCCAGGTGGCAGCCTTCTGAGTAGTAGTTCACTTGAGTTTACAGGCCAAGGCTGATCCGTGGTCACCTGGCCTGAAAGCACAACTCTAAAGGAAAGGAGGCTGACAGTGCTGGGCTGAGCGCACAGAGAATTGTAGCAGAAGGGAGGAACTGGGAGGCAGTGCTAAAACCCAGAGCTAGAAAAGCATTCTTCAGGAAGCCAAAGCTCTTCTGTCTGTGAGACAGGGTCTCCAGCGTCTGTATGTAAGGGAGTGCAGAGGCAGTGCCGAAAACCCTGGCCTGACCTGAGGGTTAGGTGGACTATCGAGGACTCTACTGTGCGGAACTGCATGAGTTCCAGGAGAAGCAGGGGTTACATGGGGAAAGCCATTACTTCTAGGCATTTGACACTGGGGAAAAATTTCTCTAACCTCTGCCTCCCTCCCTCCCTCCCTCCCTCCCTCCCTCCCTCCCTCCCTCCCTCCTTCCCTCCCACAGAGAGTCTCATTGAACTCTTGAGTCCCGATTCAACTAACCTGACTGGCCAGAGAGCTCCAGAGATCTGCTCCTACATCTGCCCCCATCCCCAGGTTTCTGCTCCTGTATCTGCCCCCATCCCCAACACTTACAGAAGCACCCTCAGGTGGTTCCCGTGCTCCTATCCTCAGTCCTATCTCTCTCTCTAGCTTGGTGTCTGTAGGTCAGGCTGAAGGTGAACTTGCATATGAAGAACAAATAGGTTAGTTGATATCTGATGTAATCTTCTGTTCAGATTTTATTCTTTTGTTTTAAGCATGTGATGTATTCGTGTTTTTAACCAGTCATATGTTCTGTTTTCTTTGTCTGAATCTGTTGTATGGTTTTCCTCTTCTGTCAGACAGACATATCCTAGAATCTGGGGCAGAACTTAGAGGTAGGATATCACTTACACTTGAACCTTAAGTACCAGGAATCAACAGTGCATCATAAGCAGGCACTTGAGTTGATGCTGAAGAGTTGATGCTCGCAGCCTCAGTATTAAGTCTAAACCTGTGTACTAACTTCAGGAGCCAAGTGGAGTGTGAGAGTTAAGAAAAAAAATAAGATGGAACCCTAGATGGGAAAAACTACTGAGACATTGTTCTTGGAGAATCCTAGAGAGAGTGCTGGTATCGTGAGGTCTTAGGTGGTCTCGCAGGTATCATAGGCGTAAGAAACTGTAACAGGACAGATAGGTTTCAAGTGGATATTTTATTTTTGTGTTTATACAACTCAGAAGTGAGGTTTGCAGGTACAAGTACATTCTACCATTTCGTGTCTTCCAGAACTTTTCCTCTGTGTAGAGGTTTTTTCAGTAATTCATAGCAATCTGGTAATGGCAGGTTTTTACCAGCATTGTTCCAGTATGGTTCTTGGCTTTCTTTTAAAGAGTTTAACATGCTATCAAGCTTTATTAACTTATCTACATTGATTTTTCTCTATTGCCTTCTATAACATCCTGGTTATTGACCACTATTTGACATGGAGCTCTAGTAATTCTTTTCCTTTAGGTGCCTGTGGAGAAAACATCACACCAAATATTTTTCTTGTTCAGTTCCTAAAGAATTAAGCTTGGATCTTACTGTGACTTGCTCTGTGACTAAATACAAAGATAATGTATTAATTTGTAATTTCTCTCATGTTGTATGCTAAAACCATATTTGACAATGTAAAACAGGAAGCAGTTGTTGAACTCATGGTGGATGTGAAGTAAAACTGAACTGTGCCCTGCTCTTAAGCACTAAGGTTTAGTATTGAAATCACGAAGACTGGCTGACTCTCAGCTTAAACACGACTCTAGTAAGACAGCAGGATTTCTCTTCACTACTTCAGAATGGATGAGGCCTGCACTGTAGCTCAGTGTTGGAACATTTACTTAGGGTAGATTGAACTCAAAGCTCTCAGCCACAGCCTGAAAGAAGGTAGCAGGGAGGGCAGAGAGGGGAAGGGGACTTTGCTCAGAATGTTTTTTATAAGAAAGAAGATTGCTCAAAAAGTTTTGTACCGGCTTTCTGAAATAACAAGAGAAGCAACCCCGCAGTGATAGGAGTCATTACTTTTGTCATAATAAAAATATTTCTTAGTCAAGGCAATTTACGTCATAATTTGTAACAATATGTAAGTACAGGAAATGGAAAAATTAAAGTTAAGTTGTCAGGCTCTATTACATTTTTCACTCAGGAGAGTAATGTGAAAATGTTCGAATTTCCCATCCAATAAAAATCTACCAATAGTTTTATGTACACAAAAGTATAAAACTAAGGAAATGAAAAAAAATATCCACAAAATTGGAATTGTATGAATTTTTGCAAAAATAATTCTCTGAGTCAGTTTACTAACTTAGGAAGTTACCTAAATTTCTAATTCAGTCCTGTTTTAGAAGTTGACTAAATTCACGAGGTCTTGTTTTGTATGAAGTCAGTTTTGCGTGCAGTGGAAGAGGCAGGTGATGTGTGAGGTGCAGTTACAGCTAGTCTGTGGGATGAGGAGCTCCACCCTGTGGGTAAAGAACAGACTCAGTAGTCGCCTTTCTCCTGGCTGTCTTCTGATAACTGGCAGAGAGCAGCTTAAGGAATGAAGGTTGACTTTTACACTGTTTGAGAGCCAAGCCCATCGCTGCAGGAAAGTCAGTGTGGCGGGGACTGGAGGCAGCTGGTCACGTTGTACCTGTAGTTTAGAAGGCAGAGTGGGATGAAGGCAAGTGTTCAGCTCACCCCATCCTCTCCCACCACTGCCCTACCCACCCCTGCCATGACCCCCATCCCCCACCAGCACCCACCCCTGCCACCACCATCACCCCCACCCCACCCGTTTCCCACCCCTGACACCTTCTTGTATTATTTTTTGAGATAGGGTCTCTCTTCATAGCCCTGGCTGGCCTGGAACTTGAACTCACAGCCTTATGTTTGACTGACTGGCCTTTCTTTCATTTGGTCCTAGACCCCAGCCCATGGGACAGTGCTGCTCACGTTCATGATAGTCTTCTCTCTTCAGTTAGACATTACTGGAAATGTACTCTAGGCACACCCTTGTGTTCAAATGATTTTAAATCCTGTCAGATTGACGATCAAGATTAATCTTGATCAAGTGGATAAGTGTTGAGTAGATGCAGGGTTTCGGTGTTACTGCCACTGGTAGGCCATATTGGGAACAAGCTCGTGCATGTGAATAGGTATACTATATGCTAGGGCTATACATACACCAATAAAAGAGTGTACAGTTTATGAAGTTTAGAGTTTGCATTAAATAAAATAGCTTATTTTTTCTTCACACATAGCATTCCTACTTCTTAAATGCTATTTGAATGTCCTCCAAGTAATGCAATATGCACTTTGCATAGTAATTTTTATCCAGATTCATCTTTTCCACATCATGTATTTGTGCTTATGAGGCATATTTAATATTTATATTTCTGTTAGCACGAGCTTCTGTGGGACAATGTCATAAGAACTAATTGAAAGAAAATGGCTCCCTATACATTACCTTTTTTAATATTCAAGGTTTTTCTTCGACTCAATAATAATTCTGAAAGTAATAATAAATTAATACCTTTTAGCTATTGTTTCTGAGTTCTTAGTTGTATGTGTGGGGGTGTGTGTGATGTGTTTAAACTAGCTGACATTTTGACAAATATCTGTAGTAGCTATAGCAATTAGAAATGATTTTTCTACTAACTTCTTTGGCTCGCTAGGAAGTAAGTTCTTGCTTTGTTCACTTACCTCTCCCATCCTGAGACTCGTAAAAGGTGGCAGCGGTGTTAGGGAGATGTGGCGGCTGGTTTTCCGTCCACTTGACACAAGCCAGAGCCATCAGAGAGGAGGGGCCTCAACTGAGAAAAAGACGCCAAGAGATCAGGCTATCGGAAGCCTGGGGCAGTTTTTTAGTTAGTGATTAAAGGGGACGTCCCATCCTGTTAGGACTGGTGCCATCTCTGGGCGGGTGGTCCTGGGTTCTATAAGAAAGCAGACTGAGCAAGCCATTTGGGAGCAAGCCAGTAAGCTGCCCCTCCTCAGCGGCCTCCGCATCAGCTCCTTCCCCCAGGTTTCTGCCCTGCTTGAGTTCCTGCTCTGAGTTCCTTGATGATGAACAGTGATGTAGAAGTGAAAGCAGAGTAAACTCTTTTTTCCCCCAGTTGCTTTTTGGTATGGTGTTTCATCACAGCAGTAGATACCCTAAATCAGCACAAGGGGGAGTTTTCTGTGTTAAACAACCTCACAGTTAACTTAGTAGACCATTGACGTGATTGGTGGCACTATTTTCTCACTTGTTAAAAACATCAGAAAAAAAGGGAGACCATGATTTGCTGATGTAATTCTGTGTATAGACAATTGAGAAAACTTAAAGACAAACCACTTACTAATCACAGAATTTGCTCGGTGACTGAATATGTGATCTTTTTTGTGGGATCATTTTGCACAGTAGCGTGTTTGTTCTCTAGGCATGTTTACCCATAGAAATGGGAACATTACATAATTCTCATTCATAATACATTTGTTGGAAGGAGTAGAGATGTCACTGTATTGTAGAGTGCCCACCTAGCACACAGGAGGTGCAGGGTTTGATCCACCTCTGCAGAAGAGGCTACGATATGGCTAAAATATGTATGTTGCAGGGTCTGAATTAAAATAGTCAATTTTATTGAGAGACCCAAAACAAGGTCTGGATAAAATCAGGTAAGTTCATGCTGTAGAAAAGCAGGCTTAATAACTAACATATGAGTGTTCCTAAAGTAAGGATAGTTTGTGTGTTCTAATCATAGAAAACAGGGAATTTTAATTCATTTATTTGCTCATTTAGTTCTTCAGTCATTCACTGTAGAATGCATGCTTGTGATGATAAGTGGATTTTAAAAATCTGACCATCTAAGAAAGCTGAAAAATGAGCAGTGACTTAGGAGCTACTGCAAGATGGGACAGAGTCAGTGTAATTATATCAAGATAGTTAGAAACAAGAGACTTCAGAGATAGTTGTGTATGTAACAGACAGGTGGTTATTTAATTCATTAAGGAAAGGATAAAATATTAAAGCTATCAACATGTAAGAATAAACATCAATCTTAGAACATATGAAAAATGAATTTCATTGAATTAAAGACATAAGTGAAGGGGCTGGTGGAAAATCCATGTGTTTAAGAACTCTTAATTAAGCCCAAGTGTGGTGTTGCCTACCTCTAATCCCAGCACTTGGGAGACAGGCAGATTGATCCCTGTGAGTTCTAGGCCAGCTGGGTCTACATAGGAGTGACTCCGTCTCAAAAAAAAGGAGGAGGAGGAGGAGGAGGAGGAGGAGGAGGAGGAGGAGGAGGAGGAGGAGGAGGAGAAGAAGAAGAAGAAGAAGAAGAAGAAGAAGAAGAAGAAGAAGAAGAAGAAGAAGAAGAAGAAGAAGAAGAAGAAGAAGAAGAAGAAGAAGAAAAGAAAAAAATTATTCATCCAGAGCAGGGGCTCTCACCTTTGGGTTGTGACACCCTTCTATGGAGTTTGCATAGCAGCTATTCTGCATATCAGATATTTGCATTATAATTAGTCCAGTAGCAAAATTTCAGTTATGAAGTAGCAATGAAAATAATCTTATGGTTGGGGGTCACCACAACATAAAGGAACTGTATTAAAGGATCCAAGCGTTAGGAAAGCTGGGAATCACTGATTCCAAGGCAGCTGAAGCTATGCTACATTTCAGCATTTTAAATAAATTCAGATCAATACTTAAAGAAATCTTACTGTGAATCCATTTCTAAGACAGTGTTAAAATGTCTCACATCTTGATTTAAGTAATTATTATGTGAACACATTTATCAAAACTCAACCTAATAGTAATTTAAAATCTGTACATTCGAGTACATGTGAATTATCTCTCAATTTAAAAAGCATATATTGGAAAATAAAAATGATTAGGCTGACGACTTTTTTTCAATTGGCCTCAGGCTTGCTAATGGAGCATCATCTATCACAGTGACACCTCCGGCCCTCTCTGCCTCACTGGGCAGCCACCTCCGTCCCCTTCATTCCCTGCACAGGAATAACTGATGAGATTAATATACTGAGAGGAGCCAGGGACAGCGGGTGCTGTGCAGTTGTAGGCCCAGCTAACTGGAGGCTAAGACCAGAGGGTCATGTGAGCCCAGGCATTCAAGACTCGGTAATACAGTCAGAGTCCAGTCCAGTAGCTAGTTAGCTAGCTAGAGTGGATGTGGACACTTCTGCCTCCTTTGTGTCTTTCTTGTTTGTTTGTTTTGTTTTTTTTCAAGACAGGGTTTCTCTGTTTAACAGCCCTGGCTGTCCAAGAACTCTGTAGACCAGGCTGGCCTAGAACTCACAGAGATCCGCCTGTCTCTGTCCTCTGGATTGCTGGGACTAAAGATGTGGGCTGCTATCACCTGGCTTATCCCTTTTGTGGCCTTAATCTTTTAGAAAAGGTAACAATTTTACTTCTCCAAATCTTTGGTTGCCCACCTTTGGCAAATACAGGAAATATAAAATTCACCAGTGCGGTTCCTGACAGTTCCATGTGACGGCAGGAGTCAGTAAATCTTATCAGTTTAAAATTCCGTGTGAACCCATGGCATATGTCTCTAGAGGTTCTGAATCTCAGTAGGAAACAGAGGGCAGTGTTTTTAGACTCTTTCATATAATTATGATAAGAAATCTCAGGTAGGAATCTTTACCATACAGATTATTGTTCTTAGAAAGTCCATTTAAACCATATTTTGTATTTACTGGTAATTCAACACAGTGAAACTGTGCAGTGAAAATGTCTCAATCTCCCATTGCTGATGAGTATTGTAATAAGAAAGAAATGGACAAGTAAACAGAAGCATTTTTTTACACTTTTTGTTTTTGCAGTGGTAAGACTCAAACCAAAGGCCTTGTACATACTAGGGAAATATTCTAACAGAGTTATGCTGTAGCCTGAAAATGTATTAACAGCAAAAGTATTTCCCCCCAAAATAATCCCTTTTATATAAGACAACGTGTGACTTATTTTATATTGTACCAAGAAAGCACATACCTGGTAGTCAATATAAATAACCCTAAGCAGAATTTCACTGTTTCACGGTGGTATATACCTTTAATGCTAACACTTGGGAGACAGAGGCAAGGGGATCGTTGATCTCAAGGCCAGCCTGGTCTACTAGCATGGTCAAGGCTAGCTAGGGCTGCATAGTGAGACTCCAAACAAAAGGAAAATAGTTCTGTTTTTACTCAGTTTAGAAATGTTATATTTAGACTGTTATATTTGTAAATTATTCTCTAGTGCAATCTAGTATCACAGTTTAAGTACATGCCAAAGTATTGGGGTAGCACATACAGGTTGAACGAGAATGTGGGCACTGAGTAGAACAGCCGTTGTCAGTCCCCTTTGGGGGTCACATCACGGATATCCAGCCAATCAGATATTTATATTACAATTTATAACAGTAGCAAAGTTACAGTTATGAAGTAACAGTGAAAGAATTTTATGGTTGGGAGTTAATGTGGGGAGCTGTATTCAGGGGTCACAACTTCACATGGTTGAGAACTACTGAACTAGAACGTGCTTTTTTCTTTTAAAACATCTTGATACATATTTTTTAAATTTAATTTTTTCCAAAGAGTGAATCATATATCTCCTTAAAATAAGGGTACCACATTTCTAGCAATACCATAAACTTGCCATGTACAAAACTTGGTTAAAATGTGTGCTCTTTGGATGGAGATTTAACTGAGTGATGGAAGACTTGTGTAGGTTTTGGGCTAGATTGCTAGTGCGTGCATGTGCGCGTGTGCGCGCACACACACACACACGGGGGGGGTTATTTGGAAGTAAGATCTTATTATTGGTCCACTATTTTGAGTTTTTACTATGTTAGTTTTCTTCACTGAAAATGGTATGTTTAGTATTTATGAGTTAAAAAGATGGCTGATGTTTCTGTGTACACCAATCAGATGGTATTAGTATTAAATCTTTACTATCATGTTTTATAAGCCTTAAGCTTTAAGAATGTTCATGATAGAGTAGACTTTTATTATTTTATGTGTATGGATGTTTTGTGTACATGTATGCCCATGTACTGCATTCCTGGAGCCCTTGGAGGTCAGAAGAGGGATTTGGATCCCTTGGGACAAGAGTTACAGACAGTTGTGAACAGCCGTGTGGATGCTAGGAACCAAACCCAGGTGCTCTGAAAAAGCAGCCAGTACTCTTAACTGCTGTGCCATCTCCCCAGCCCTAGGAAAATATATTTTAACACAGCCGTTAAGGATGCATTGAAAAGCTCTACAGTAGGAAACTGGATCTGTGTGGAAGACACATTGTTGTGCTGTGAACCGCCATGGTTGTGAAGCACACTGGTGCAGCTGCAGATCATCGGGAGTTCTTCTCATCCTGCCTCCTTTCTTTAGAGAGAACAGACTGTGTCTTTAATGTGTTTACTTCTCACTGGTAAATAGTTTGTCGCTTAAAGGAGAAAAAAACATAGCTATATTTCTTGTTGGTGATAAAACTAAAGTTTTTCTAGATAAAATTGAAAACATGGGAAACTTAAATCACATTTGTTACATCGATAGCTTCCCAATATTGAATACGCTTCTTTAAAAACAAGATTGGTGGTGATATAATAAATTCAGTAATTTGAAATCACTTAGTGAAGTATGTCAGCACTTGGTGATAAACATAATTCAGTGCTAATGTTTTTTTATATTTATTTATTTATGTATACAATGTTCTGTCTGCGTGTACGCCTGCAGGCCAGAAGAGGGCACCAGACCTCATTACAGATGGTTGTGAGCCACCATGTGGTTGCTGGGAATTGAACTCAGGACCTTTGGACGAGCAGGCAATGCTCTTAACCAGTGAGCCATCTCTCCAGCCCAGTGCTAATGTTTTTTAAAGTGACTCATGCAGAAATATAAGCAGCCTGTGTACATGAAAGATTTAATGTGCAAGAGATCAACAGATTCTAATGTAATGGTTGGAAATGATCGAAGGGATTGTTTCTTATTTCGCACGGCAGCTAACTGTTGAAGAAATAGAACTTTGCTGTACTAGCACAGCTTCCCCGGTTAGTTACCTCAGCTTGTCTTTTCTACCTCTGCTCAATCAAAGGATTCTAAGTCAACACATCCTAAAAGACTGAGTGTAGGAAGTAAGATGATTCTGCCTTCTGCTGAGCCACACACTGCGCCTATATGTTTTCTATACCACTGCTTTTCATTTAAAGCAATGTTTAGATAACTTACAGAATAAAACTTTAAAAGGCTTAGTTTTACTTTTGCAATTTAAATAGAAATATTGTAAACAAGAGGTCTTTGGCAAATCCCAATAAAATTTAAATTTATGAGATTCCATGGTCAAGGACAGAGAACGATCATTGTAACTCAGACTGTTTGGCTTTTTAAAACAATACTCTATGAAGCACTTTTCAAATGGTCGTATAAAAATAGACTTTGTATCACATTTAATATTATTTGAAATCATTGGAACTTCTATAAACCTTCATTTTTATTTTCTGTGTTTATAAGGGTACAAGCTGGTGAGATGGTTCCGCAGAAAAACAGTGCTTACCACCAAACCTGATAACTTGAGTTCGGTCCCTGGGAGATCTGTAGAGTAGAAGGAGAAAGCTTACCACAAAGGTGCCTGGCATGAGCATATTTGTATACACACACAAGACACACAGAGTTACATAAATATAAAAGAGAATAGAAGCAAAATATGGAACTATAATTTACAAAACTATGCTTTCATGACTAACTTTTCTCAAGTGTATCTGGTTTCTTCAATAAGATATTAGATTATTGAAAAAGAGTCATTATAATCTGGGATATTGGTGATATCTTAATTATACATGGAGTTACTAGTTCATATTTGAGTTAAATGAACACTTATTTTTAAAATTTGCAATAACTTATTGCGTGCATTCAGGGCCATTTGGAATGTACGTGGAGGCTAATTCTGTCTTGTGCAATGGTTCTCAATGTGTGGTTTAAAGCTCCCTTTGGGAGGTGTTGAACAACTCTTTCATAGGGGTCACATATCAGATATTTACACTATGATTCATAACAGTAGCAAATTTGAGGAACTGTATTAAAGGGTTGTAGCATTAGGAGGATGAGAACTGGCCAAATGGGAACTTTTGTATCCTAGGAGCTACTGGGTTTTCTTTCACCATGTGATGGTTAGAATATTGAAGATTCTGTTTTTTTTTTTTTTTCTTCTGTAAACAGATAATCTCAGTGACACCTTAAAGAAATTGAAGATCACAGCTGCTGACAGGACAGAGGACTGCTTAGAAGGATGCTTGGATTGTCTGCTTCAAGCCTTGGCTCAAAATAGTAAGTTCCATTGTTTATTCAAATTCCAGACTAGGAAAGGATCAGATCAGCATTGTTTAGAAATCAGTATACAGTTAGGCATGTAATTTGCACTCACAGACTTTGAATTCTTTTGAATCTTATATGTGAATGCTGAGATTGTTTCCAGTGTTCTGCCCGCCTACCCACCCTCCACCAAAAGCTTTGCAAAACCCAACTGATAGTCAAAGAAAAGAGGAGACTGATGGGTGGGATGACATTTATATCAGCTCCAGAGAGGAGCCATTATGGCTTTTCCCCCCTCAACACCTACATCTGTGTTTTATAACCAAACATAAAATAAGACTAAACAGTTTATGTGTAAGGAGGAGACAAGAGAAACAAGGGGATTTAAAATACTTAACATTGTTTTTCTTAGTGCTTCTCAACTTTTAAAGAAATCTTATTTTAAGACCATATATTTGTCCATAGATTAAATTGGAAGGAAATAACAGTGGTCACACAAATTTCTTAAAACCTAGGGCCAAGCTTGATATTCCGTGTCTGGTAAATAACACCAGAGAGAGAAATCACATAGTTCTTCATTGACGGTCCCAGTGCATTATTGCACTTGATAGAATGTGTCTATTCACTAATTTTTGCGTTATCATAGTGAGTGGATGTGTATGTAGATATATATACATGTTTATGCATATGTATATCTGTATATCTATATACGTCTATCTATCTATCTATCGATCGATCGATCGATCGATCTATCTATAAAATGATCTTCAGTTGTTCCCATACTCCTACTTGGTGGTACTGTATTTATATTTCATTATACTATTATCCTCATGGACTAATTATGTAGCCCTGTCCAAGAACTCAGGGGAGAGTATATTGTATGGTTTTAATTTCAGGCACACAGAGGTGGGCAGGTCTCTTTAGATTTTATGAAACTGCCTAGAAAATACAGAATAATGGATTCTAATTCTCTTTGTTGAAAAGAGCACTTTCGAAGCTAATCTGTATTTGCTGCTCTTGTCATGGTGACCAGAACAACTTGGAGGAAAAAAGATTTCTTGTCTTAATTTCAGCCCATTATGGTAGGTCATGGAGGGACAGAGTCGGTCAGCTACCAGCAACCAGGAAGGAGAGAGAGGAAGGCATTGGGGCTTTTTATTCCCACATAAAATCATTCAGTGTTTTATTTAATTTATTTGAAAGGTTTTTTTTTTTCATTTTACATACCAACCACCGTTTCCCTTCCATCCTCTCTTCCTGCCCCCCCCCTTTCACCCCACCCAAACCCCCAATCCACTCCTTAGACAGGATAAGGTCTTTTTTGGGGAGTCAACAAGTCTGACATATCAAGTCGAGAAAGGACCAAGCCCCTCCTGTTTCATGGTTGACCAAAGTATCCCTCCATAGGGAATGGGCTCCAAAAAGCCAGTTCATGCAGTAGGGATAAATTCTGGTCTCACTGCCAGTGGCCCCACAGACTGCCCAGCCACAGAACTGTCACCCACATTCAGAGGGCCTAGTTTGGTCCCAACCAGTTGGTTCCCCATCTGTCAGTCCAGAGTCCCTGAGCTGCCACTAACTTGGGTCAGCTGTCTCTGTGGTTTTCCCCATCATGAGCTTAACATCCCTTGCTCATATGATTCCTCCTCCCTCTAATCAGTTGAACTCCAGGAGCTTGACCCAGTGATTAGCTGTGGATCTTTGTATCTGCTTCCATCAGTTACTGGATGAAGGCTCTATGGTGGCAGTTAGGGTGGTCATCAATCTGATTACAGGGGAAGGCCAGTTCAGGCTCCCTCTCCACTGTTGCTAGGATGCTTAGCTGGGGTCATCCTTGTGTAATCCTGGGAATTTCTCCCAGGAATGGCTCCTCTATCAAGATCGCCTTCATTGCTGTCTCTGTCTGTCCCTTCCCCAACTCAACCATCCCATTCCCTCATGTTCTCTTCACACACACCTCCAATTTACTCAGGAGATCTTATCTATTTCCTCTTCCCATGCATATCTCTCTTAGGGTCCTCCTTGTTATCTAGCTTCTCAGGGGTTGTAGATTGTAGCCTAGGTGTAGTAGGAGGCTGCTTGTTTGTTCCCGGCTACCCAGACCGCAAAATAATCACTCAGAAACTATATTATTTGCAATACTGTTTGGCCAATAGCTTAATTGTGTTTCTGGCTAACTCTTATATCCTAAGATATCTTATATCTTATATTAGGATATAATATATATATAATCTGTGTATCACCACGTGGTTGTGGCTTACTGGGTAAAGTTTCATCCAGCGTCTGTTTCTGGAGGCTCTACATAGCTTCTCCCTGACTCTGCCTACTCTCTCTATATTTCTTCTAAGCTGACTGTTAAGCCATTGACCGAAAGCAGCGTCTCTATAAACCAAGTGGCAAAAACCATATTCACAGTATACATCACCTCACACATCACCTCTCCTTTTCTGTCTAAATTGAAAGGAAGATTTTAACTTTAACAAAGTAAAATTACATATATAAAAAAGGTATCAAGCAAGAATTATAGTTATAATATTTATATTTATTTATCTTTTATCATCACTAAGGAAAACTATAATTGTAACTATCTATTCTTCAACTCTATCATGATTCCAGAAGGATATAATTTTACATAAATTAACAGGAAGTACGTTGTAAGCAACTTCCAAAACCCTAGAATTGGCAGAGACATCTGATTATCCTTCTCTTTACATCTAATGTCCACTTAAGAGTGAGTACATGCTATGTTTGTCTTTCTGGGTCTGGGTTAGCTCACTTAGGATGGCTTTTTTTTCTCATTCCATCCATTTGCCGGTAAATTTGAAGATGTTGTTTTTTACTGCTGAGTAATACTTCGTTATGTAAATATACCACTTTTTCTGTATCCGTTCTTCAGTTGAGGGACATCTAGGTTGTTTCCAGGTTCTGGCTATTACGAAGAATGCTTCTGTGTTGCCGGGCGGTGGTGGCGCACGCCTTTAATCCCAGCACTCGGGAGGCAGAGGCAGGCGGATCTCTGTGAGTTCGAGGCCAGCCTGGTCTACAAGAGCTAGTTCCAGGACAAGAACCAAAACCACAGAGAAACCCTGTCTCGAAAAACCAAAAAAAAAAAGAATGCTTCTGTGAAATACAGTTGTGCACATGGCCTTGTGTATGGTTGAGCGTTCCAAGTGTACTGTTGCTGAGTCTGAGGTAGATCGATTCCCAGTTCTCTGAGAAACCACCATGCTGATTTCAGTCTACCTCAGGACACAGCATTGGGGACCTTTAAAGAAGAACTGTAATCAACCTCCTTTAGCTAGTACTGACTCCAGCTTTCCAAATAGCATCACCAGTTGGTGGCCGGGCTTCAACACATGAGGCTATCATGGCATTTCAGATTCATACCATAGCGTAATCTTTAAAGTTGAGTTTCAATAACCTTTCCTTTTGAGGTTGTAACTCTGTCAGGCTATGTAATACAGAGATGACTGATGAGTTGAGACAAAAAGTTTAATGAGAACATTTGTATAATGCTCAAGATAGTAAAGAAATAAAGAAAAAAAAGTCTAATCCTATGCTACTTATCACAGTAGAAGCTTGGCTGTTCATGCTTAATAAAATTAAATAAAACCTCAAATGAACTTTGTTTTTTGGTAGCCTGCCGGGTGATGACTTATGAAGATCACAGATATAAAAGATCCTTGTAACCATAGGAAAGTTTTTTGAATGGCAAGAACATGGTGACCTGATTTTACAAGTGCCTATGCTGGCAGTTTTACACAATGACATGCTTATCTTAAGTAGACTGAGGGTCAGCATAATTTTTTAAAGAGTTGTGCTGTTTAATCTTCCTTTATTTTTCCATTGTTAGTTCATTTCGTCCCCTCTGGGATAATTTTTAAAGGAAACCATTAGCTTTAGAAACTGGACGATATAATGATGGTTTCCTTGGTAATGTGAGTAAAGGCCAGAGTTGAGGAAGGGACATGACAGAGGGAAGCACAGAATAATGTCCTTTAAATGACAGGTTCAAGAAATATTACCTGGTATGATTGTTGGGTTAAATTCAAAACCTACATGTAGGCTTGTTGAATTTATGTATTGAAAATGGTCTTAGAATTATATAGAACAGAATCTTAAGGTCATAAACCCATAAGGTGTTTAACAAAACCAACAGAATATGAATTAAAGGCTTCCCAGGAAGATAATAAAGAAGTTTTTCTTTAACTGTCTAAGATAAAGTTTATAAATATTCTCATTTCTAAGACTGCCAAAAAGAATTTGACACAGGAAGAGGTTCTTGTAGTTTAGTAGTTGATTTAAAAATTCATTGGAAAACTTAATACTGAAGAAAATATAATTTTGAAGTATCTACACTGTAACTTTGGCTGTTTCAGTATTTGAACTGTATATTATAAATTAAAATTAGAATTTTGAAATATTTTAGATTAAGTTTTTAATTTTTTGAGATTAAAATATAATTACATCATTTATCCTTCCCCTTTCCTTCCTCCAGCCTCTACCATTCTCCTCTTACTCAGAAGTTCATTCTTGGATCTACAGATAAAACCTTACGCGTCCTGGAACTAACGCTTGTTGTAGATCAGGCTGGCCTTGAACTCACAGAGATCTGTCTGCCTCTGCCTCCCGAGTGCTAGGAGTAAAGGCGTGAACCACCATGCCAGACTCCTTTTTACTAATTCCTTGAGAATTTGCCCATGCGTACAGTGTATTTTCATCATTTCACTCCTGCTCCCCCTATAACTACTTTAAGATCTAGCCTTCCTCAATTTCTTATTTTTTTATTGTTAATGATTGGATCTAACTTGTAGTATCTATATGATATAGGGGTGGGGCTGTCCACTAGAGTGTGATCTACCCACCAGGAAATATATCCATAAAGAAAACGGACTTTCCTTCCCCTCATAACCATGAATTGCCAGTGGTTTCTCAGCTGGGAGTTGGAGCTTATGAGCCCTTCCTGCTCCATTCTGGAATGGTGCCTGCCTTGGTCTGTACAGGTAACCAGAGCACTATGAGTTATGACTGCATCAGTCCTGCCTTGTCTGGAAGATGCTTTCTCTGTAGCCCTCCTGAACTTATGACCTGTCGGTGTTCCCTAAGGCGTGGGGAGGGGTTGGTGATACACAGGTTGCATTAGACACTTGATAATGTCTGTGCTTTTAGCCATTGTAAGTTTGACACTATTCACTGCACAGAGGAGCTGCTTTGAGGACCTAACACTTCCTTCATCTGTGGCAGTTTGATCCTGTGTCAATTTAGCAAAGTAGAGTAGGTTCACCCCTTGCAGCCTGTGAGCTCCCAGTCTTGGGTTCTGGGTTAGCTTACAGTACCAGACATACGTTTTCTCCTAGGTATCAGGCCTTAAATCTAAGCAGAACGCGGTTGTTTACTCTGATAACCTTTGTGCCATTATCCCCGCTTTGGACATGTATAGCATGAATAATAAAAACCCGGAGACGGATACTGGGGTTGGAGCTAAAGATCAGAAAAGCAAAGCAGCCAACCAATAGAGAGATCTTACCTCTGCTGAGACTCAGACAAAGGGGCGCTCCTACAAGGCTCTCCAGCAACCTCAGCATCCACACTCCGAGTTCCCTTTATAGTCCTCCCTCCGCCCAGCCATCACTCCTGTCTCCACCTGCCTAGTGCTGGGATTAAAGGCTTGGGATCCCAAGTGCTGGGGTCACCTTTGTATGAGCTCTGGTTCTCTTTTAGACAGATTCGATCTTGTGTAGCCCAGGGTGGCTTTAGACTAACAGAGATCCCTCGGCCTCTGTCTTTCGAGTCCTGGGATTAAAGTTGTGCGCCATCACTCCCTAACGTGTGTGGCTTCTTTGCCTTCTGATCTTTAGGCAAGCTTTATTTATTAAAGCACAAGTAATATACCACTATAGGCATGTCTTGTCAGGCCAGGCCAGTCTTTATTGTAGCTCACGGGGTTAATAGCTGGTCAGACTACTGACTGGGAAGCTGCCTCCATACTGACTATTTCATGGTACTGAAATGAGATTTGTTTTTAAACCTTGATGTATGGCTTTAATGTGGTTTCCTTCTTTCTTTGTTCCCTCCCTTCCTGAGTTTAATGTCTGTCAGTTTTTAAAGATAAGAAAGAAGATCTATATAACTCAGTATATTCTACAGAATACATTTTACTTAAGCAAGTTCTCAGTGTAAATCTCTGCTCTAAATTAATAGCATTCACTCATAGAAACACTTTGATCTCACTTTTTAAATATTTTTAGTAAATATATGAAAGCCACCAGCCAAGAAATCAGCCTGTTTGTTCTGGTTTCATTTGATTCTGCTTATAGCTTCATGACTTTTAGTCAATGCTTGTTGAGTTCTAGTGATGTTATTTCATCGTCATCTGGGAGTTTAAAGCAATGAGCTACCTGCGGCCACCTAAACAGTTTGGAGTTTTGGTCACCCTGCAAGAGGGACTACTAAGGCCCAAAGACAAGAAACATTAGTATTTTATTCCTATTTTCCAAAAACTCTTGTTAATTTTTTTCCATTTTAAAACCATGAGAACTGTACTTCCTAGCTAGGGTTGAGTGGAGGGGGTCATCTGTGAAACAATCCAGCGTGGTCATCAACTTAAACTCTTATTGCTCAAGAGTTAGTTCAACTTCCTCTGCTTCAATGTGTGTGTGTGTGTACACATGTACATGCTTTAACTTCCCAGTCACTTCCATGATGTTAAATAACTCATAATGAAAATCACAAAGTTGTGTGTTTAGTATATAACTTGGCTAGAAAACCCAGATTTGTCTTGGTGAGTGAACGGTGTTTAGTTCTGTGTTGCTAATCTTACTGACTTGGTAAGTTCGTAGTTTGTTTCTTAGCCCTTTTCTTTAGCTCATTTTACATTTCTGGCTTCCAGCCAGGCTGTATTTCTAAGCACACTATTAATCTAACAGAATTATTCTGTGCTTCCATTTGGTTTTAGTCTATGGTATGTATGCCTTTAGTAGTAGCAAAACTACCTTCTCTGTAAGGGGCTGAAATACCAGATGTTCATCAAAGGCTCCACTAAATTTACTCTTAATGTAGATTTGTTGCTAACTGAAGAAATGGGAGAAAAGGGTATTTTACTTTTTCCTAGCTTTATCTAGAGTAGATTTTACTCTTTTATCCCATTATCAAATGCAGAAAAAGAAGCTATTTCTTGTGCAAGCTGAATTCAGTTGTTTACTTTTATTTATATTGCATTTCTTAGTTGTTATTTCCATGGCTCATGAATGTTTACAGCTGATACTAACGATACACTACAGTTTTTAGCGGAGAAACAGAGCGTTGAAGAATATGTGAAAGAGGGCTAGAGAGATGAGTCCACAAACAAGAGCAGTGCTCTTGCAGAGGACCCAGATTCAGTTTCCAGCACTCACATGAGCTCCATGGCTACTCAGAGTGAGCTCCAGGGGAGCCAGCACCTGCTTCTGACCTCTGTGGCCACTAGGCATGCATGTGGTGCACATACATAAACTCAGGCAAAAAAGAGAAGAAGAGAGAAGGGAAGATGATACATGAACATCTCAACTAAACTAAAATGGTCAGGTAAGAAGACATTGGTAGTCCTTGATGAATTGAGACGTTTAGACTTCAGCAGAATAATCATTAAAACTGCATGTAGCTCAGTTAGAAAATAAGGCAAACCAACTAGTCATGTCTGTGCCTTCATCACAAGTAGGAGCGAGTTCAGGTTATCGGGGAAAGAAGTAAACCTCTAAATGTCATTACTCAGACACTACTCTGGAGAGATTTCTGCAAAGACTGCACAAACTGCAACACAAAAGGAGAAGAGAAGAGGGAACCAGGGACCAAGGGTGAGCACACACCATTACATTTCTTCTGTAGAAAGGAAAACTAACTTGGTAGGAAATGTTTATACTTTGACTTAGGCTGGGTTGGAGTATTGGCTGTTTGCTTGGGTTCCAGTTCAAGGCTGGAGGCTGGGGAGCTTGAGATGGAAGAATTGCTCACACCTGGAGCCCAGGAGCTCAAGACTAGCCCAGAAAGCATGGCAAGTTCCCATGACACCACCCCCCTCACAAAAAGAACAAAAGTGCATAGGATCCCATGTGCCAATCAAGGGGACTATTTTGGGGAATGAAGGAGTTACTCTTCTTGGATCCCTGGGGGAAACAAGAAGAGGAGTGTCTATAGAAATAAGAACAACACAAAATTAGAAGACGTGCTGTATTAATTAATTTTATGTTACCTTGACCATAATACCTAACCAGAAACGAGAGGAAAGATTGGTATATTTGGCTCAGGTTTCAGAAGGTTCAGTTCATCGTGACAAGGAGGAATGCAGTGCAGTGAAGCAACTTACATCATGAGATGAGAAACTGAGACACAGAGAAAGGGGTGCTTGGTTAGCTTTTTCATTTTCCCCCATTGTCGTTCTGTCTGACGCCTGTTTAGCCCAGGGAGTGATGTTGCCCACATTCAGAATGTGCCTTCTCACACTGGCTTATTGTGACTTGAAAAGCCCTTTCAGACACCAAGGGGTGGCCCTCACCCCCAGCCTCTTTGGTCATTGCAAATCCAGTCAAGTTGTTAACGAAGATTAACTATCACATACACTAAATACTGCTTTTGGTTTTGGTTAGACATGAGAGCTTTTGAAATAAAGTCTAGGTATTCATCTCAAGTATTTACCTTTACAGCATATAAGTTGTATTAAATTAATCATTGAATAGAGATTTCAGGTGAAGTATATAAGGAAGGAAGCAGGAAAAAACCAAACCAAATGCTTTAGCTACTGAAAACATTCTTTTTCCCAGTGAAGTCATTTCGTGAAGCTGTTATCAGAAACAACTCACTGTAACCTCTACTAATAATATCCTTAAGCTTTTGGAAGGTGAAAACAAAAAGCAGACTTGGAAACTTCAGGACTTAAACGTGTAAGCAAGAGGAAGGTGCAAAGTTTAGACCAAAGTCTACTAGTTTGGATTAACTAGCAGAATGAAAAGACATGACAAGCATTTTAGAAATTAACAAATTAAAAGGGGCTGAAAGTATGGGAAAGAAAAGGTTGAAAGTAGAGTAATGGGGGAAAAGAATGACTTGAAGAGAGAATATTAATATCAAAACTAGATCTTATTTTGCCTGTAAAGCTAGGTAATTAGCGTGCTAAAGACAAAACAGCAAAAGGAAACACTAAACATCCTTTGGGTGAAGGAAGAAGTAACTCTGTTTTAAAGGGACTCAGCAGGTGCTTGTGAAAACTGACCTCATAGTGACGCATAGTGAAAATCTTAATATTTGTAGATTTTTTTTAATATTGATTATTCCAGCACTGAGTTATTGTTGATAAAGACTACAAGAAGCTTTAATATTCTTTGATTATTTATTTGATTCAAGTTAATTGACATTAATCATGTACAAGAGTCTTCTTCATTATTAGGAGATCCAGTTAGTGTTGGCTTTGGTACACAAATATAGAAGTTCTAGAAGAAAAGAAATAATAACTTTTAGAATGTGTACAATTTATGTTAGCATTATGAAGTTCTGCAACATTCTTCGTGGCACGCGAATCATCCGTGTGGTATGTGCTACTTGCCCATTGTCTCTTAGCAGCTGTCTCAGTTTTCAGCCTGTCTGTCTGTAAGGGTGATGCTGGTAGTATCTTGTTACTTGTGCTCAGTGACCCTTACATTACTTAACAATACCCGACTCAAAAGTGGTAATGTTTGCTGTCTTGATTATGCTGAAAAAAAAGAAACAACTCACAAAGTACCTCATTTAGGTGAAAAGGGAAGGGTTCTCTGTGGTAAGAACAAACCTTTTTCATCCATCAAATTGTAGAGAAGAAAAAAATCATGCAAATTCTGCTGTTGTGCCTCAAACTAGTCTAGAGAACAGTATGTGATAAAAAAATAGAAATGACATTAAATTTGTGGGTGGAAACATGAACAGAAAGTGTGTTCTAATGGATGGAGTGTGTTATGCCAGAAATATGAAGCCTCACTTAATCTTGCCATGTAGGCAGTGTATCATCTCATCATCACAAGAAAAAAAGTGAGTATAGAACAGCAAGACATTGTGAAAGAACAAGAGCACATTTGCATATCTTTTGGTTTAGTTATTGTTTTTTTGTTATTGCTAATCTCTTATTTATAAGCTAAACTTCATCTTAGATATGTGTGTTTAAGGGAAACAGCATATATTACATATTAATTATATATACTTTATATAAATGTATATGTTGTATCAGATTATCTGTTGTGGTATTGCACAGCTTGGGTTAGGATGGCCTTTATATTAGTAATGACCTCAGTGAGCAAAAGTCATGATGATAGCTAGCCATTTGGATACACTAAGGAGAAGTCACAAACTGTGTGTGTGTGTGTGTGTGTGTGTAGGTGTGTGTGTAGTTTGATACTATCTGCAATTTCAGACATCCTAGAGGTCTTAGGACTTACACTTTGCGTATAAGGAGGAATTACTGTAAACACTAACTCATTGTTTCAGTTTGTTCTTCCCTAAGAGACTATGATAGATGGGGCAATTTATAAATAACAGATATTTGTTTTCTTACTCAGAAAGATCGGAGGAACCCAGTTATCCATAAAGGCATTTGCCTAGGAGTTAGCCACTGTTAAGTAGACAGGGAACATCAGCTTATTTGTGTGTCTTCACTGGTTTATCTCTGTGCTGACTAGTTTTATGTCAACTTGACACATACCTCGACTGGGAATATGCCCCCACCAGATTAGCCTATGGACAAGCACGTGGTACATTTTCTTGATTGTTGATCACTGGAAGAGGGCCCAGTGCTGGGCTAGTGATCCTGGGTGCTGTAAGTATGCTGAGCAAGCCATGAGACAGCACTTCTCCTGGCCTCTGTTATTCAGTTCCTGCCTCCAGGTTCTTCCCCCGAATTTCTGCATGACTGCCTTGAATGGCGTATTAATACAGAATGGTTTTCCTCCCCAAGTGGCCTTTGCTCATGAAGTTTAATCAGTAGAGGAGTAGAAACCATAAATAAGATGATCTCTCTCAAAGTACCAGGAGTTTTTTTTCTACTCTGAACTGATATTTTCTTTGGAATTTTCAGCCAGGAGACTACAAAGTGATATTCTTGCTTCTTTCCCTTAAAACTTAAGTTGCCTTGAACTTCTAGCTCAGTAATAAACAGAGAGATGGCTAGTTCTGTATTTTAGTTTCTAATATTAATGGCAGTCTTTACTGAATAAATGTAACACCTTGATTTTATATAAAACTCCCTTTTCTTAAAAAAAAAAAAAGAGAGTGGTAAAAAAAGAGACTGTTTTAAACAGTGAGCCCTTAGTCAATCAGTTAATGTTAAAAAGAGTACACTTTGCTATGTCTACCTTTTACTTTTTATTTATTTATTTATTTATTTATTTATTTATTATTTTTTTATTTATTTTTTAGGGGGCAGGGTTTCTCTATAGCTTTGGAGCCATCCTATCATGGAACTAGCTCTTGTAGACCAGGCTGGCCTCGAACTCATTTTAATTCAATAAAATTATTTTTGGATAGCACTAACAATAGGGGTACTTTTTCATTTCTTTTTTCTATTTTTTTTATTGATTTTATTGAACTATACATTTTTCTATGCTCAACTCCCCTGCAGCCCTCTCCCATGGTCCCTTTGCTCCCAATTTACTCAGGAGATCTTGTCTTTTTCTACTTCCCATGTACATTAGATCCACGTATGTATCTCTTAGGATCCTCATTGTTTTCTAAGTTCTCTGGGACTGTGATTCAATAAAACAGAAGGATATGTCTCATCATATTCGTAAGTTTCATGCAAAGTCAATAAAAGCAAAACTACTTTGTTTTCCTTTTTATTTATTTGATTTTAATTTTCTTGCGTGATGAATGTCTGAATATTATCACTAAGTATAAGATTGTTGAAGTGGGAAAAATAATGGAAACACTGACAATGGAGTACAGTAAGGAATGGGCTTTTGGAGTTGGGAATGGCAGTATATAGCTAATCCTAGCTGCCCGGAATCAGGCAGGGAAACCGAGTGGGAAGCCAGACTGGACTATACACCCAGACCCTTTCTCCGGAGAAAAAGAAAGGAAGTTAGCTCTTTACCTGGAGTATCCAAAGTAAGTCAATGATCAAAAACCAAGAATGGGAAACATCCAAAGTAAAGATTGCAGGAACACACGTTTATTGGGTGATTTTTATCTCATAGATACTCAGATCAGATACATGTTTTCTAACTGAATATAAGATATAATTATTTTGTTGGCTGTAAAGTAAGATCTCAATGAAAACTGCTAAGTTCAAAAGCATTATTATGCCTTATTCTTTTCCCCTTCGTTTTGAGATAGGATGTGGTCAGGGTTGGCCTCGAACTTGCCATGTAGACCAGAATAACTCTTTATTTAGCATATGATCAGACTGTCTCCCACATGCTAGATCCCAGACCTCACAGTCATGCTTGCCATATAAAGTTAAGGGACTGAACCAGGCCTTGTGTGTGCTAAGTAAGCATATACCAACTCATCTATGACTGCAGTGTGGAAGTGGTCATTATACTCTTCATAAATCAGAAAGATGAATAGTTCATATTTTCCCTCTTACTGAAAATAGATTTTTTTTTCTTATATAATATATCCTCATTAAGGTTTCCCTTATTCTACATCTTACAGCTCCTTCTGTCTCCCCTGCCACCTGGATCCACCCTTCCTCTCATTAGAAAACAAACTTCTATGGGGTAATAAAATATAATGAAACAAAACTAACACTTCAGAATTAGACAAAAACAAACAGAAAGAAAAGAGCCTGAGAAGGCAAAAGAAACACAGATCCACTTGTTTGCACACTTAGGAATCCCATAAATTAAATCCCATAAAATGCTAAACTCCAAACCATAATATATACACAAGGACTTGTAGGGTAAAAGAGAGAAGAAAAAATTAAAAAATAATAAGCTAAAATTTAAAGAAAACAAAAAGAGCCCCGGCATGACATTATGAGATAAAGAACCTCCAAAAATTCCATTGAATATCTCATAATTTTAATAATCTAAGGGTTGAATGCAAATCTCTAGGCTAGTATTTATGTGCTGTGCCATTTAATGTGAAAGATCTTTAGTTAGATTTATTTTTTTAAATAGGATAGTATTTAATCATATTCATTGCCACTTGAAAACAGTGTGCAATTCTCTCAAGAAAGCTAACTTACTCAGAGTGAAAGTTATTTCCTTTTTCTTATTCCATTTATTATTGTGCAGAATGTCATGGTCCTGCACATCAATTATTCATGTCTAGAATAAAAAGCAGTCCACTTACTCAGTGTAGGTGAACCCGTTATAATATCTGGAAATGATTCAAATGCAGATGAGTTCATTTCTTGTTACAATGCTATGGTCAAATGTTTAATACATATTATAAAGTTAGATTTAGAACATTTTTATACAGTCATATTATACTTTTATGGAGTGAATATATAAATACATAGCTCCCCATTTTCAAGTCTCACTTAGCACCATGTTTGAGGCAGCCTAAATAAATACTCTCCCCGTAAAAGGATTGAAGCTGATCATTTGATAATGGAAACTGATAGGTAAATGTTAAATTCTAATTTGTCATCAGAAATGCTATAATTGAGGCATGTTTACTATCTGGTGGAGTTATACCTCTTGCTGCTGTTGAAGAAAAATCAACTGTCATATCAAAACTGAATAATCATAAAAGAGTAAAAGGTGATGGGAAATAATCTGACTTGTTATTAGTTCATTTTAACAATTAACTCTTCAGCCTTTGAGTTTTCTCTTTTAATTATGTTACACAGCACTAGATGTAGTTGCTTTGTGTAACAGAGTGAACTAATTTTTACTGTCTTATATTCTAAATAACTCTCAAAATATGCATATAAATGTTTTTATTTCATGGATTTCCCCCCATTTTAACCATAGTTTTTTTTTTTTCTCATACAGTGTAAACTGACTTCAGTTTCCCTCCTCTCAGTTGCTCACCTTGTCTCGCATCTGGATCCACTCCCTTCCTGTCTCTCATTAGAAAAGAACAGGCTTCTAAGAGATAACAATAAAACGTTGCAAAATAAAATATAGTAAGATGAAACAACCATCATGTCAGAGTTGGACGAGTCAAGCCAACAGAAAAAGAAAAGAGCCCCAAGAGGAAGCACAGGAGTCAGAGACTCACTTGTTTACACATTCACTGCTACCTGAAAGCTATAATAGATATGCAGAGGCCCTGGTGCACAGCTCTGTCAGCTCATAGGAGCTTTGCTCAGTTGTCTTAGGGGTCCTTTTTTCCTCTGGAGATGCACTGCTTTTTACTAATGTGGTTCAAGACCTTTGCTTTATAAGTCTCATCTGGTCACTGGGCATTTGAAAGGACAGCTAATGAAGAAGTTGGCTCTCATTTTAAGTACTTAGTTATAAAATAAATTTGCTTAATTTTGTTTTGATTTCATAATGAAGCAGTTAATATAAATATCTATTAAACTCACTTGCCTGCTTGAAAATTGGAAGTTACATGGGTAGCTTGCGTTACATTTTCACTGGAAATGCGGTGGTTTACATGAGGTTGACCCTCCTGGGCACAGGTGTTTGAATGGTTGGCCCTGAGTTGATGGTGCTGTGTGGGGAGACGGTGAGACTTTGAGAATTCATCACTTTCCTAGGTCACACACTGTGCTCCTGCTTGTGATTGAAGATGTGATCTCTTAGTTTCTTGCTCCTGCCACCATGCCTGCCTCTTGCTGTCATTCGTCATCCTCACATCCCTCAGGAACCAGAAGCCCAGATAAACTTTATTCTGTAAGTTGCTGTTGGCAGTGGTGTTTTTATTATAGCAGCAGAAAAACAAACAATACAGGAGTCAGTGTCCCAGATGGACAGGTACTGCCTGAAGGTTTTCACACGTGTAATTATTTGGAGATCTTGTTAACACACAGTACCAGGACCTCTGGCTGCAAGGATTCGGATTTAGGATTTCTCAGGCTGGAGCCTATGATTTGCATCTCTAATGAGCGTTAGGAGAGTGCTGATGTGCAAATCTGTGGGTCACACTTAGAGTCACAAGATTTAAGTGTAGTTATCTTTTCAGTAGATAGAAAAGAAGGAGGCTGCCTCAGATGAGTCAAAGGAAATACTAAATGTTCTCACAATCTGTTATCCATGAATAAGATACTGACATACTGTCTAGAGGAATAGGAAAGTACTGAAATAGGCTTTTGAAGAAAAAAATTGTGAGATTTCATTAAAGTCCATAAAAGTTTTTAATGATTATATATTTATTACTACTGTTTCATATAAAATGAAAATAAAATGTTTTCATATGGGGAAGACATAACTCGTTATTTTTAATGTATGAGAACTTAGTGATATATCTAAAGAAGAAAATCATAGGAAAGCATACCTATGATGGTCCAGTTGCATAGAGAGACCCTTTATGTAAAACATTTTTTTTCTAAATAATTTCCCTCATTTGAGTATTAACAAACAAGTAAAAAGCCAGAGGTAGCATGTGCTTGTAATCCTGACCCTAGGGAGGTGGAGACTGTCCCTCCTCCTGGGTCTGCTGACTAACTGGTCCAGCTTGTTTGTCTAGCTCCAAAGCTGTGAGAGACCCGCTACAAACACACAAAAAGAAACCTGTGGATGGTGCCCGATGAAAAGAGGCTTCTGTGTGAGTAACTACACTTAAGAGCACACACAAAGCAAGGAGGCTTGAAGTTGGGATGGAGAGGAAAATCCATTAGAAGTCAGAGGGGCAGAGGGAAGAACGCATAATGGTAAATAACAGAAAGAAAAGAGCTCTTAGAAGAAACGTGATCTTGCTACAGTTCGGGGAGCAGGGGCGTGGATTTACCTGTGGTAGAATGCTTGCCTACATGTGTGAAGCCCTGGGATTAGTCCCCAGCACTACAGAAAGAAAACAGCCGAGGTATGGCAACACAACACAGCCTTTCGTCTCCCCTGAAATACCGCTAGCTGTCTTTGGGCGCTGGCCTCCCCTCATTGTTACCTAATTTTGCCATTTTGAAATGGCGCACTAACCTAGTCTCTTGTTAGTCTTCCCCTCCAGAAGTCTCAGCAGCAGCAAATAGCCTTTATGAAAAGCATCACTGGAAACTTTTCAGTTAGATTTAATTTATTATATGTGCTCACACGAGTGCCACACCATGTGTGTGGAGATGAATGAACAACTTGTATGAGTCACGGTGTGGGCCCCAGCTGTTGAATTCGGGTTGTCAAGCTTAGCACCTGCACTGCCTGGCTTTGTGCGTCAATTTGACACCAGCTCCGTCATCAGAGAGGAGGGAGCCTCAGTTGAGGGAATGCCTCGATGAGATCCAGTTGTCAGGTATTTTCTCAATTAGGGATCAGCAGGCGAGGGCCCAGTTTATGGTGGGTGGCGCCATCTCTGGGCAGTTGGTCCTGGGTTCTATGAGAAGGTGGGTTGAGTGGGCCAGGGGAAGCAAGCTAGTAAGCAGCTCCCCCTCCATGGCCTCTGCATCAGCTCCTGCCTCTAGGATGCTACCCTGTTTGAGTTTCTTTAATGATGAACAGCAATGCTGAAGCATAAGCCATTAGGTTTATTATTGCATCAACTCTTGCCTCTAGGATGCTACCCTGTTTGAGTTTCTTTAATGATGAACAGCAATGCTGAAGCATAAGCCATCAGGTTTATTAAAACTCCTTCTTCCCCAACTTTCTTTTTGGTCATGGTGTTTCATCGCAGCCATAGAAACCCTAACTAAGACAGCAGTAAATGTCTTCACCTGAGCCATCTTGCTAGCTCCCTTACCACCCCCAACCTTTGTTTTTATGAGGGGTTCTACTTGTTTTCAACAGTCCTAATACTAAAACCCCCTTTTCTGTTGTTTGTTTGTGAAAGAGTCTCTTCTTTGGGCTGAGACTGGCCTCGAACCTCTGGTCATCCTGCTTTTATCATTTTGTGTCACCGTGCCTGCTTTTAAAACATTTTTTATCAACTCCTAATCTTCCTTACAGCTTCTATTCATTTGTCCTGTTTCTAGCTCTTGGATGAATGTATGTTCATTTTTTTTTTCTAGCCAGACTTCTGTGTTGGGGAATCACTACCTCATCCCTAGTTCCCTCTGTTGAAATACTAGGTTATTGGTATAAAAAGAAAGGTGGCAGCGTGTGTTCCCAGTATATCTGTGACACACTTGCATTCTTATTTGAAAGTACGTGTTGGAAGGATAAAGGTGTTCTCTTTTCCAGGAGCATATTAAGTTCACAAGGGAAGGAATTGATGTATGCAGTTATAAAGGCTGGCAGATTTCAGTTGGCGGAGTGTGCCAGGGGTTAGAGACCCAAGGAGGAGCTCCTGTTACAGTCCAGGTGTGAAAGCAGCTAACAAAAATCTGTCTTGCTAGGGCCATCGTCATCTTCTCTCCTTGTGTCTTCAGTTGATGACATGGAGCATACTTACATTGTAGCGGGTAAATGGGCTTGACTCAACACACACCCATGTAAATGTTAATGTTACCCAAGAGCACCATCATGGAAACATCCAGAATAATGTTTGACCAAATACCTGGAAACTGCCAGTAAGCCAAATTGACAAAAAGTGATTAACTATTATAAGCAGAATATGCATTTCTATTGAAATATGAAAATGGATTATGTGGTATAATTGATGTGTTTTGGAATAATTGCGAGGGAAGAATGCCATGAGAGTGATAACTTTATATACAAAACAATCTGTAATTGATTTTTACTGAGAATTATCCTGACCTACTTTTCAATACTTACTGTTAAATCCCAAAATGAGGTTCCAAAAGGCAGGGTGATTTTTTTTTTTTAAGTGGGAACATATGGACTCAGCATCTAGATTTTAGCACACAGTGTTCTTTGAGGTGAATTTATTTTAGATGCTTGTAATTTTCTCTTCCCATAGTTGAATGTTCCATATCTTTCCATTATACTAAAGGAGCAAACAGAATATTTTCCTTTGACTCATAATAACTTACTCATGGAGTGATTATCTTTCCTTTGTGCTGTGTATATGTGGGAAGGAGAGGATAAAAGCAAGGCAGTTTTCTACAGTGATTTCTGAAGGCTTAAAGAATATTTTTGCATATGTTTGCACTTGAAAAAATATGATCTAAGACCCGATCACTGTAATGCAATCTAAAAAAGTTAGTGCCTGTGTGAGCTAATGACTAGTAATTCAGTGAAACTTCTCTTCTTGACTTCAGAATCCTTAATGAGCTTGCTAGTATATGCAAGGCCCTAGGCACCGGGGGGAAAAATTGATTAGAGAATTTCTAAAGTATGATAATTTCTTTATGAGTTCAGTGAGAAATAATTACATAATTATAGCGACATCAATAAAGGTAGCTCATTTACTTGATTTTTATTACTCCCTCCTGTAACAATTTATATATTACTCTATTCAAGTATATGTCAGTATGTATTCATTATTTTGTGTTCCTTTTTCATTTCTTTAATTGTAAATACTCAAAGGCATGGATACAGTTCTTTTTATATACCACTAATTGTGTACCACAATATAGTAGTTGGTAATTACCTTAGAGAAATCGGTAGTCTCAATAGATAAGTAATATTTATTTATTGTTTATTGAAACAATTCTCAGTACATAGCCTTTGCTGACTGGAACTCTGCTCTCTAGCCCAGGCTGGACTTAGATTCTCTACCTCCCTGCCTTAGCCTCTACTTTGCTGAGATTACAGTTGTGTGTCACCATGCTCTGCTCAAGATACTTCATTTCATTTGTTTTGTTTTTTAGACAAGGTCTCATGTGTTCCAGGCTGGGCTAGAACATGTTATATAGCCAAAGATGACCTTGAGCTTCCCGTTCCTGTGCCTCCACTTCTAGAGGAATGGAATTATAAGCACGTTGCTACCATACCCTGTCTCTGCAGTGCTGGGGATCAAACCCAGGGCCTCCTGCATGCTGGGCAAGCACTCTGCCAACTGAGATTGGATTTTTGTTGTTTTCTTGCTTTTGAGATAGGGTATTTATTATGTAGCTCTGGCTGACCTGTAACTCACTAAATAGACTGTGCTAACCCTAAACTCACAGAAATCTGCCTTCCTCTGCCTCCCTTGTGTTGAGATAAAAGGTGCCAGCTGCCTGTATTGCTAATAGCACTGATTGCAAAACCCTGCACAAAGAGTTGGATTCAACTCACGATTTTAAGAATTTTAAAATTCACAGATTTAAGAGTCATTATTACAGAAGGAATGACATGTTACCTGTGTCATTTTCTTCATGTCTTGGACAATGCCAGCTTTGCCTTTTACCACTTTGATACAGATGGTCATAGCACTGGCCAGCTGCTGGGGAAGAAATCACCTGGTACGGAATGCTGCCATTCCAGATTAGGGGCTCTCACTCTGTTTTAATCAGTCTTTGTGTCGCTCTGACAGCATTCCTGCCTTAAGGGAGGAAGGGAACATTTTGGCTTACAGTGGCAGATGTGTCTGTATATAGGTGTTGAGTTCTGAAGCCATGGTAAGCGTAAACACAGTGGCAGGAACGTGTGGCAGAAAGCAGCTCACCTGGTGGAAGTCAAGGGGCAGGGCAGTTGCCTCTGCGGGCAGCCCCCACCCCTGTCCTATTTAGGCCTCTACCTTGTCAGATGGGACCACCTCTGAATGGTCAGTTCAGGTCCTATCTGGAAATGTCCTCCCAAGTACACAGAGAGATGTGCTTCTCTAGTCTCATAGACACGTCTCAATCCAGTCAAATGATGGATTACCCATTTCAGTTTTTTACATATTCCCTGCAGAGTAGTAGTCTTTTCTACTTAGAATATGTGCTGTTGTCCTTACCAACTCACCTGGTGGCTGGCCAGCTGGCTAAGTGGGGAAAGGACTTGCTGTGTAAACATGAGGACCTGAGATCAGGCTGCCAGCAGCCATGTAAAAAGGTAGGTATTGTAGTGAAGACCCTGTCTCAAAAACTAGTGTGGAAGTATGACAGGGTAGCTCGGGGGGAAAGGGGCTTGCACCTAAGCCTAATGATACTAGTTCAGTTCCCAGAACCCACCTGGTGGAGAGCGAGAATCCACTCCCTCAGAGTTGCTCTCTGATCTCATGTGTGTTACGACAGTGCATGCACACTTACAATAACAATGAATGCAAACCTTGTTTTAGATAATAAGGTGGTGAAGCAATGGAGGAAGACATTCTGACGTCAGCCGCTGGCTTCCTGAAATGTCCTCATGGACAAGCATACTACACACCCCTCATATCAGAAATTGGCTTACACAGGAATTGTCTGTGATGTTTATGACATTCTGATAGCTTCCCTCTGTATGTCATACATAAACCTCCAAGGTCATGTGAATCACATTAAATAATTTTTAAAATTATATCTAATGTTCTGATGGTGGCTTATATTCTCTATCTTACATTTTCACCGTAAGAGGGACTTAGTAAAAATACTTTTTCCCCACTCCCATGTCGGACATCTGGAAAACAATTACAATGTTGTGTGTATCTAGTGCTGGGAATAAACAGGGAGAAGGAATAATGAATTTAAAATATAGTTCACTTCAGGTAGATGAAAAGAACATCTCAAACAATGGAAGGGTGGATACAGAAAACCACAGTGGGAAAACCTGGTCCAGTAAGAAACTTAGAAGATGGCCTGGCCAGCAAAAGGTGCAAGGTGGCCAGGAATTGGAAGCTGGGAGTGGTCTAGGAGATCAGATTATGAAAAGACTTTTAACCATGCTGGCTGTTGTAAAAATGTCCTAGACAAATGCTAAGATGTGGAAGTAAAATTGAGTAGAACCTGGTGACAGTTTGAGGGCAGATTGGATGATGGCCACAAGGAAGGGAATGGCATCCTGGGCGTGATGGGTCATCAAAGCAGCTGTCAGAATTGCATCCTTAAAGTCAGGAAATGTTGCGAAGGCATGTTTTAAACCATTTGTGTGATCCAGAATTTGTGTAGACCCTTCAGAGTGGACCCGCTTTGTAGCAGAAAGCAGAAGGAAGAGACAAGGTTCAAGATGATAGAATACCAGTGATGAGAATACAGCAAGCACAATGTCCTAGCTGCATAGTGAGAAAAGCCAGGAGACCAACTCTCTTGGGCTTTTTAAAAACTACATTTATTTATTTTGTGTTCAGATATTTGTCCTCCATGGCACACATGTAGAGGTCAGAGGGCAACTTTTAGGGGTTCTTTCTCTTTTTACTCACTGTATAGTACGTGTAGATGGAACTCAGGTTTCAGGTGTGGCAGCAAGTGTCTTTGCCCATTGCTCCATCTTGCCAGCCTATTCCAGGTGCTTTTAAGTTATAAAAAAGCAACTCAGTTTCCATCCAGTATGTCTTGGGTTAATAAGTGAAGAAAGTAGAGTTTAGGATGTCTTCCTGGAAGTACTTAGAGGCCTGTCTAGAGCAGAATTAGGTGAAAAGTAAAGAAGAGATGGTTGGGTTTGGGAATATCTAGGTTCTTCCTAACAATCTTGGAAAAACTATGGTGGCACAATTAAAAAGTATTCTGAAAAGCTAATCAAAGCCACCCCATATGCTCCTATGTGTAGTGTGGTGGTCTGAAGTAGGTTTTTCTGTTTAGTTTAATGGTAGCAGATTTGTTACTGTATGAAGCACAATAAATTAAAGCTCAGAGAAGTTGGGATTCAACCTAATGTGAAAAGCAAAGTGGCTAGCCACTGGCTCTTACCTCTACTTCAGTTTGAAATGGAGATCCTGACTTTAGGAATCTCAGAATGAGACTGAGAGCTGTTTTCTCCCATTTTATAATCCTATCTAGTTCTGGGATTAAAGGTGTGTGTTACCACTGCCTGGTCCATAAGGCTAACCAGCGGGGCTCTTTTATTCTCTGATCTTCAGGCAAGTTTTATTTATTAAAATACAAATGAAATGCCACTACATTTCCCCTTTTTGTCTAAAATCAAAAAGCTATAACATAAGAAAACTATGTACAGTAAGTACAATGACTATATACAGTATATACAGGCAATAAATACATCAACAATGTCTAATCCATTTGCATTTGACAAATTTAGAGAAAATACTCCATATCTACCCTATCTTGGTGAGTTCAAAGTCTTGTATTTAATTTAGTTTCTATCATAGCTTGCTTTTTGCATCAGGTGACTATAACTTTAACTCCCTCAGAGACCCAAGAAGTAAGTAATATTAACTGATTAAGCAGGAAGTGCAAGAAAGTGGTTTCCAAAAAAATGTGAGAAATGACAGAAACAGCTGGCTGCCTGGACAGTCACCCCAAGTTCCTCTGCAACAATAGGGCATCCATCTTGGGTCTACAGGCCTAGCAGACAGACTTTTCTGTGATGCAGAATATTTTAAGTCCTGCTTATCCAATTAGGACAGCATACCATCAGCAGTCAAGGCAGGG